>NC_083284.1:4868762-5243762 GCF_963506605.1 Zootoca vivipara | reverse complement strand
TTCAGTATACGAAGGCAAAAATGAGAGCAGTGGCCCCATGCTATGTGTCGAATTCTGCTCCAAAGGGTATGTTTTGTTTAACTTCTTTGCAGCCAGCTAATTTGGACTGAGGCGGTGGTGTGATAGTTTCCTAGAAAGCTGGTCAATCATAATAGTGCCAGTCATGCCAGACTTCTAACAGTTGTTTGCCCCTGTTTTAAACAGGTATAATTCTAAGTAGCAGACGACATCACAGCAGACATGTTGGAATCAATGGGTCTGTTCTGGTATGACTTAATTGGATGTCATTCTGTGTTGGGTGATGCAGGTTTGCACCCTTGGTTTGCTTCATGGTGATAAGGATGAGAAAAAACATGTACTCCTTGACTCTGAATTTTTACCCTCAGTAGAAATTCTGAATTTGTATGCCCCCAGAAAATCTCAGAATACTAACTTTGGAGAGACTTTATTGCTAGTGAATCTGGGGACAGATAGAATGGATTTTCTGAAAACTGTAACTGTATGCCGGATGCTTGAGGTCCCTTTTAAATACTTTGTAAACAAAATCCACATTAGGATCTCTAGTATCACAGAATTAAAAGAAACCCCCATCTCTAGCAATATTTTAACATTTCCACAAAGGGTGTGAAGAGATACTTTTAAAACACTTTGGCAAGAAGAGATGACAACACTTTGCTGAAAGGGGGGAAGGATAATTATGAGAGTATAAGGATAATGTATTGGCTGTATTGAAGTTTTTTTTACAAATAAAATAAATGAAGTGCTAAATCATGATGGGATGCTACATTTTTAGTTTCTCTTCACAGGCTTACTGGAAGTTCGGGGTATGTAACAGATGGACCTGGAAACTATAAATACAAAACGAAATGCACATGGCTTATTGTGGGAAGGTAAGTAGCAAACACTTTAATATTCACAGGATGGAATTTGGCAGTAATCTTGCCTCCATGTAGCTACATCATGATGTTTTTAACGGCTTTCCAGTTGGCTTATTTTGTTTTGCTGTCCAGTTGATAAACAGGAAAGAATTGC
The DNA here is from genome assembly GCF_963506605.1 of Zootoca vivipara. Taxonomy (NCBI): domain Eukaryota; kingdom Metazoa; phylum Chordata; class Lepidosauria; order Squamata; family Lacertidae; genus Zootoca; species Zootoca vivipara. The sequence continues at coordinate 5,242,730 of NC_083284.1, read as the reverse complement.
TCTTGAACAATTATTGAAACTGGTCCTAATTTTGCATTCCAACAGTGTTATGCTGTTTTTTGGGATGAGAATTCTTACCAAATTTAAGAACAGTTCATAGTCCACGGTCTGGTCCAGTCCATACAAAAACGGCATCCATCTCGCTTTACTTTGGGGAATCAGACTTCTTCCTGGCTTATAGCAAAGACTACAGCCTGTCATTCGGAATGGAGCTGTGATGATTAAGCCCCAGAGGACCTCTCACCACCCATTTCTTCAGGCTGTGGTCCAGCATCAGCAGAGATAGGGCAATATCTGAGTTGTATCGGGTGACATAATTAAAAAATACCAATAATTTGGTGGTTCGGCTTTCTGATCATAGCTACTATTCTCCTTGGGTTGGCAAAAGAGAGGAAAAACAATTACAGTGGTGCTTTGCAAGACGAATTTAATTCATTCTGTGAGTCAATTCGTTTTGCGAAAAATTCATCTTGCAAATCCCATAGGAATGCATTGAATTTTTAAATATTTTTTTGCCCATAGGATCACATTAATTGAATTTCAATGCATTCCTATGGGAAACCGTGATTCGCTAGACAAATTTTTCACAAAACGAATTTGTCTTGCGAGGCAACCTCCGATCGCAAAAACTATTCGCCTAGCGAAAAATTAGTCTAGCAGGGCATTCGTCTAGCGAGGTACCACTGTATTGTTATTCCTCAAGCTTAAACTTGTGGGTTGCAGCCTAGCTGTTCAGAAATTGTGCCAAAGGCAAGAGGCAGCATATTTCATGACTTTTCCTCTTGTGCAAGGAAACAAAACCTGGCATTTCCCCAATGAAAGCTGGGACTTCTCTGATCATGTCCCAAATTCACATTTATTCAGATAGACCTTCAGAAGTTCTGTCAACCTTTCAGCCAAATCCCTTGCTTTAACTGCAATGATATTTGATTCCCCCCCCCCAGCAGATTTTAGTGGGTTTTTAAAGCAGTTTTTTTTAAAAAAATAAAAAAATTAACAATGGCGCTTTTATAGTTCCATTCCGTTTGAAGGGTGCTTATGTTTTTGTTCAGTCATACTGTTTTGTGGTATTTTTAGGCTGGATGCTGGCATGCTGGATACTGTGCACATATGTTGGGTCAGATGTGACAGAATATATATATCTACACAAACGAAATTTCTACATAGAAGCAGTTGCCTGTATTGAAGAGGCACCCCCTGTGTTGTTAACCTTATTCCTGTTTCTGCAATACATGAATTAGTTAGATGTCATTGCAGTCCTTGATGTAAAAGAAGAGAGCAAAACTGAGTATAAGTGAGGAGACTATGCTAAATTTTTGAGATACATCCGTTGTTCGACTGGACGTTTTAAGGCAGAATATCAGATATTTGAATGTGCACGTCATTTTAATATTGGGGTGGGGGTGGGGGGTTAAAATGTGTGACACCCCCCCACCTGCAGTCTATAAAGATTCAGCCCCACAACAGTGGCACTGTGTGACTGCTCTGATAATATTTCCTTCCTTTGTGAGTCCGAACTGCCAAGTTATTGTCAATAGCCTGAAGCTGGTCAGCATCACCTAGCTTTTACATAGGAATATTTCCTCATGTGTTGAGATTATAATAGCCTGCAGAATTTTAGCTTTGGCTAATTCTTCAGGATTTAGTAAAACCTATTGTATGGGGACTAACTTGGAAGAATTGCTCACTACAAAAAAGTGGTGATGTAAGTTATGAGGCAGTAGTCATTGCATTACAATAAAATAACTTGAAAGAATAGACGATGATACAATATTAGAGGCGAGCTGTGGCTTTGCTTACAAAGGAGAGCAATAGGTTGAGGGCCTGTGGAAATAACGCTGCTTGTTTTCTTCCCACAGGCCGAACTCGATCCTTAGGCTCCGTTTTAATCATTTTGCGACGGAATGCAGCTGGGACCACTTGTACGTATATGATGGGGATTCAATTTACGCTCCATTACTGGCTGCTTTTAGGTAAGCCCCAGAGAACAGTGTGAAACTAATTGGTATGTCGTATTCGTTTGATGTGATTCTTCATGTTTTGTCTTGAAAGTCTGCGGTTCTTTTTTTCCTGTCCTAGGATCAGGAAACGCAGGGAAAGTATTATGTGGGATATTTTTTTGTTTGTAGTTCCCACATTACTTGAGTTTCTACCCCTTTGCATATCTGTGCGTGTGGTGAACACAGGAAAAGCCTTTGCACAGCGGTCTTCACTGTGCTGTGCTGCCGTTCCACTAATTTTCATTTCGACTCACATTGGAGCTTCGGCTGATTCCAGCCAAATGTGATGGGTATGCATGATTTGGCCGCCTTGAAAACCTTTTCCCTTGCCCATCAGGTGCCTTGACACTTCTGTATTTCGACAGGAGATGCGCTTGGGTTCCATGTTGCTTCTATTCGGGTTCTTTAGGAAGGGGTCAAGACGGAGAACTTGACAGTAGTTCTGTTTCTTCTTCTTTGCCCAGATGTCATATAGTGAGGCAGTGGTTCATCTGGGAAAGTAATATAGATCTCTCCCGCCCCAGTCATTAGCAAAGATCTTGCAGGTACTTGCTTTGAATTGCATTTTCATCTGTAAAGCTGAAGTGAGCTGGATACAAGTTGGCTGTTCTTATTAATGGGGTTTCAGGAAGCTTAAAATCGGTGTGCGTTTCAAAACGGCATAAAACGAGAAATCACTGCCTGGGGATAAACACAGCTTTATACATAGAAATAGTCTTTTACCTTCTGTTTTATCTTGAGATGAACTTGTTCATTTTGACACTTGCCAGTTTGGCAATCCAGAATTGGCTTAAGTGAACTTAATTTAGAGCAAGGTTAAGCAGATGTTTCTGTGTTTGGCGTCTTCAGCTCATGCGCTTGACAAACTTATAAGCGTTTCTTTTTGCAAGTAGGCAAGCTGTGATATTCCCCCAGGTGCCTAAGAATAATGAACTTCCCCATCACTTGTCTATCTGATTTGCTGCTGGCTTCTACAAAGTGGATTCTGATCCCTAGGTAGTACAATGCTGACTACAGCTTGACTCTTTCGATGAGGTCTTCATATGGCCTAAAGCTTCCAGGTGCTGTTGTAGATACTGATGACAAACACAGTTGGGCAACTGACTGCCTTGACATCTTGTAAGCCCCAACTTCATTAAAAGTCCCGCCCTGCCTGATGGATCTACTGTCATTCAGTTGCATTGTACGAAGCCATCATTGGAGCAAGAATCAAGGCTGACATGCTTAGCTCAGTCTAAGTCTCCTTTTCTCTCCCTTGACTGCCAGTGTTGCTTACCCCTTCAAATGGCAGCTGGAACCTGACAGCTGCCTAAAGCAACCTCATTGGACTTTTGCTCCGTAGATACCTGAAACTTCTGGTGCCTTAAATAGCAAATTCTGGGTAGTCAAGTAATTTTCCCATTCTGGAATCTTGGCTGGCAGGCAAACAGGTTCCTTCTAGAAGAATAAAGTCCTGGCATTTTACTGGTTAACTCTGCTATTACAATGGGTTTGTCTATGAACAACTACTTCAACGGCCTGGAGATGTTTTAATAGTTCTCCACTGTGATGGGAAAACAAAGCACTTCTTGTTCCTAGCTGCTCCTTGGTTGAACAATTGGGTTTACTTGACATTAAGCTTTGATGAAACATTGACTTTAGAGTGACAGGCATAAGAGGGCTACAAATACATAATTAATCTTTAGGCACCTGAGCCCTATGAGGATGCATCAAGTGTAAAATTATTTCTCTTAATGCTTTAATGTGCAAAAGTTGAGTGGCAATAATTTTTCTCTTGTTTGTTGGAACCTTGCATAGACCAGGTGTCTAGCCAAAGGATTTCTAACCAGGAAAAAAAATGCATTCAATTTGCATGAAAGTGGTAGACGAGATTGGACAGGCTGTATCAGGAGTGTGATGTGGGGTGCTGACTCTTGCACCCCATGCGTGGCCCACCTTAGCTATACCATTTGCACGTTATGAGACATGCACCTTTTCTGTGCCTGGAAGGACCTCCATTCACTGAGAAGGTCAGTTCTTCTGGAAGTCTGCCTATGCCCCAGAACTATGGGTGTGATCAGGCTTTGCTTTGATCAGGCAGAACATCATTGTGATCACCACAGTTGTGTGAATCAGTCCAGATGTAAGCTGGAAGTGCGTGGCTGGCAGTCATGAGCAAGCAAGAGGTTGCACTTGGACCAACCTAATTCCAGAATCCTGTGCTGTATCGGATGTGAGCAAGACATATAATTGGCCGGTTTTTTATATTACTTTACTGTTTTCATTGGAATTGTTGCTTTCTTAGTTTCTATAGTTGAGGTACCCTACCTTGGCACCACCTGCTTGATGAAGGGTGGGCTAAAAATGGAATAAATAAAAAAGGGCTCTGATCTCTCATTTTGTGTGTTTGTAGTTCTCAGCTAGTATCCCCTCCCTTAATTAGATGAGTACCCTTTTGCATTGTTTGAGAAGCACCAGCCCAATAGCTCTTTATCTGAAGGACTGTCTGGTTGAAAACTGAAGAACCATTGGAAGACACAGCGAGGTGCCCACCCACAGCCAGCACAAATTAGCACATACAAATGTGTGTCCTCTTTCATTCCCTTTGGGGGTCGACTTTGTGGCAATGCTTAGGTGGCATGCTATCTCCGAGAGAAATATTTTTATTTTATTTTATTTATTAAATTTATATACTGCCTTTCACCTGAAGAGCACATGCAACACGAAAACTCCCTCCCTCCCTTCCATATATGTGTGTGTTGAATTCTTGAGTGTTTTGCCTCCTGCAACTTGGAGCACTTTATTTTTAGTTGAGACCTTTCCATTGTTGAGAAGTACAAAAGGAAGATAAATGGTGTTTGCAAATATGTTTGATTTTGATAGCTTTGACCTCTTCCTGATTTTTGAGAGAGACAGAGAGAGAAAGGAAGGGGTGGGGTTTAAATGGACAAGATACAGGGGTAGATAACTGATCCCTGTTAGTTGCTCTTGCAAGTGACCCCATAGCTCTTGCGGATTCCATCCATTTGATTTGATTTTAAATAGGCATTGTTGCATATTTGCCCATCTAAAGATGATGATGGGAGGTTTTTTTTAATGCTTGCCTTCATAATTAAAACCAGATGCATTCTCCAGATTAAATGATTCGGATATTGACTCGGGCGAATGAGCGTTTAATTTTAGTGACTTAAGGCTTGCAGTCCTAACCCCACTTACCGGGAAGTGAGCTCCATTGAATCCAGCAGGACTTAACTCAGAGTAGTCACAGTTTGGCTTGTGCTGCAGGTTGTATAAATTGTGCTACTCAGTGATACTTACGGTATTTGTAAACTGTTCGACGGTCAGATGTTATGCTTTTGTCTCCATATATTACTCTGTAGGCCAACGTTTCTACTGATAGGACTGTGTGGAGTCTTCCATCTAAAGCTGTGTCTATAACAATGTCTTCCATGCTGCATCTTTGCCTATTCCAGCTCCTGAAACCCTCTCCTAATGCAGCTGCGTCTTGCCTTGTCTCTCCCTGTACAGTGGCCTGATCGTTCCTGAGAGGGAGAGCAACGAGACGGTCCCAGAAGTTGTAGCCACCTCTGGTTATGCTCTCCTCCATTTCTTCAGCGATGCGGCATATAACTTGACAGGATTTAACATCACCTACAAGTAAGTTGTGGCTACGGGTATGCAAGGAGTGCCAAATGAAAGGCTTTGAAGCACTGCTTTAAATTCACTTGTCAGTTTCTCCCTGCTAGCATTTGCAGTTGGTTTTTGTAGCAATATCTCCTTGTGGATTTAGCTTGCATCTTGAATCAGCACTTCATTTATTTGAAGAAAATACATCTATAGCGTGGTTTCTGCCCTGGATGGGCAAGTGATTATTTTGGACTTGCTGGGAGCATAAATAGCTAACCATACGTATGTTTTTACACTTTGTGTCTGGTATATTGATAGCAGTTTCCTCCCCTATTCTACTGGCAAATGCAGAATGTATCAGGCCCTGCTCTAAAAAAAAGGTTAAATTTATTACTTGGATCTTTCAAATTCCGAATTTGTGATCTCTCATTCTTTACACTGAACTGGGATCTTTAAACACACAGTGAACTGGGATCTAAAACACACCAATGGAACGAATGGCAACTAGCATTTGGTTCTGGGATGTAGCAACAAACATTTCCAGAATCTAAAAAAATTCCTTCAGTAGCACCTTAAAGACCAACTAAGTTTTTATTTTGGTATGAGCTTTCGTGTGCATGCACACTTCTTCAGATACCCTTCAGATATTCTTCAGATATTCTTCAGATATTCTTCAGATATTCTTCAGATTCAGATTCTTCTTCAGATATTCTTCAGATTCAGATTCTTCAGATACTATTTCCAGAATCTGAAATCCTAGAAACTAGCACCATCTTGTGGCATCAGTTGGTATTTCACTGTACAAAACCTTGAAGAACAGAAGGAGCTGATTTATACCAAGTCAGATGATTTGCCAGTGAGAGATTTGACTTTCTTGGGTTCCATGATCACTGCAGATGGTGACAGCAGCCACGAAATTAAAAGACGCCAGCTTCTTGGGAGAAAAGCAATGACAAACCTAGACAGCATCTTAAAAAGCAGAGACATCACCTTGCCTACAAAGGTCCGTATAGTTAAAGCTATGGTTTTCCCAGTAGTGATGTATGGAAGTGAAAGCTGGACCATAAAGAAGGCTGATCGCCGAAGAATTGATGCTTTTGAATTCTGGTGCTGGAGGAGACTCTTGAAAGTCCCATGGACTGCAAGAAGATAAAACCTATCCATTCTGAAGGAAATCAGCCCTGAGTGCTCACTGGAAGGACAGATCATGAAGCTGAGGCTCCAATACTTTGGCCACCTCATGAGAAGAGAAGACTCCCTGGAAAAGACCCTGATGTTGGGAAAGATGGAGAGGAGAAGGGGACGACAGAGGACGAGATGGTTGGACAGTGTTCTCGAAGCTACGAACATGAGTCTGACCAAACTGCGGGAGGCAGTGGAAGACAGGAGTGCTTGGCGTGCTCTGGTCCATGGGGTCACGAAGAGTCGGACATGACTAAATGACTAAACAACAACAACAACAGATGATTTGGCAGTCCAGGCCAGTAGCGTCTTCTCTAACTGGAGCGGCTTTCTAGGCTCTTGGCAGACTTTCCCCTACCCATTACTTGGAACCTGGTTGTTCTTAACTGGATTTGCTGGGGATTGAACCTTGGATATTTTACGAATAAGGCATGTATGTGCCCTGCGGTGAACTAAATGACCCTTTTGTAGTTCCTTGCTTAAACAATACCCCATGCATGCACCAGCTACCCTGGCTCAGCAGAGCTGAAGAAAGTGATTTGGTGTACAAGTTGTACTGATCTAGATCTCCTAGACTGGAGAACTTAAGCCAGCCTCCTAACAGATGAGGACCACATGATCTCACCATCATTTATTTTTATGCCGCCTTTCCATAATTAAAACCATGTTCAAGGTGGCTTACCACATGAACAGAATTCCATAACTACAGAAGTAGTCATAAACAATCAATAAATCACATCAAAAAGTGGCAAAAAGAGACTAATAAATTTAATGACTAATAATAATCCACAATCATACCATTATCTCTCTTGAATACAGCATTTCACCTCTCCTCACCTGAGCACAGCCACGTTACCTCCATGAGCCCACTGTTTTGTAGCTCTGCAGATGCTCCTTGTCTGGCTACTTTTTCTGGGTTCTGCCTATCAAACCCTTACACTCAGATCATTAACTCCAAAGGCTGAAAACTTTATGATTCTGTGCACTAAGTCTCCAGAAACATGTTTTGGAATCTAGAAGAGTTCTGTCCTTTCACCATCCTTTCTCCGAGCATAATTTTGTTGATTAAAGGGCAAAATTGTATTGCATTCTTTTCTTTTTTTCTCTCCCTGCCCCCCAAATTTACTATGACATACTGGATTTCTATCCGGACGTTCCTCCCAAGGGAGCAGTAAAACTGCTAGTTACCTGATCATATTTGGCATGAGTCTTGGTCGTTTGCTGTTACCACTCTCCATTTCCCAGCGCTGTGACAACCAATTTTTGATATGACCTTTTCCTGATTCTCTGTCTGCAGCTTTGATGTGTGCCCTCATAACTGCTCTGGCAGAGGGGAGTGCAGGGCCACCAACAGCAGCAAAGTGGTTGAATGTGAGTGTTCAGAACATTGGAAAGGAGAAGCCTGTGACATTCCATTCTGCCCAGACGACTGTGGCTCCCCAGAGAGAGGGCTGTGCAATGTGAATGGTACCCAAGGATGCGTTTGCAACTCAGGCTGGCAAGGTAGGTGGCAAATGCCCTTTTGTGATTTAGAGTTTGCAATGCTTAGCAAGGATTTGAATGGTGCTGGCATTTTTTTGTTTCCAGTTTGATGTGAGCTCCTGTTGCTCTGTCTCAGCTTCTGCCTACCTGGCAGTTCGAAAGCACGCCAGTGCGCGTAGATAAAATAGGTACCACTGTGGCAGGAAGGTAAATGGCATTTCCCTGCACTCTGGTTTCCGTCACAGTGTTCCATTGCGCCAGAAGCAGTTTACTTGTACTGGCCACATGACCCAGAAAGCTGTCTGTGGACAAACGCCAGCTCCCTTGGCCTGAAAGTGAGATGAGCGCTGCAACCCCATAGTTGCCTTTGACTGGACTTAACCCATCCAGGTGTCCTTTACCTTTTTACCTTTACCTGCATACTCGGATAGCCGCTAATGCCTATCCCGTCAAAGTTTGCACCCAAAGCTTCAGCTATCGATATTTGGATTTACTCATCCTGCTTCCCCAAGCTCCTTGGCAACTCTTGTTCTGCTCCTTGGGTGGAAATTTCTGTTATTTCTTCCATTTGTCTTCTGCTTCTATACTTCCTCCCCCTAGTCCCTTCTTATCTGTACCTCTCAAAGCTCCTTTTCTTTATTCAGGTCCCCTCTCCCTCCCCATCCTTATTAGAGCTTATTGCCTATAAATGCCTGTCAATATAAATGTAGCTCTTGAGTGCTGGAAAGTACGTAATACTGTTCTAGACACATTCAGTTTTGCTTCTCCCAGGTACAGACTGCTCAGTGCCTGTTCCCGCAAACCAGTCGTTCTGGACTCAGGAGGAATTCTACACCCCCAAACTTCCTAGAGCGTCTCATAAAGCCGTAGTCCAAGATGATGTCATGTGGGTAGTTGGTGGTTACATGTTCAACCACACGGATGCTCAAATGGTTTTGGCGTGAGTACAAACAATACTTCAAAACGTTTTAATGGGAAATGGTAGTGAGGGGTTTCACTGTGCTCTTGTGTTGACCTGTGCTAAATTTAGAGGGAACCAAGATGTTGGGATGTGTAACAGACAACCGTTTGACTTTAGTACAGTGCTGGCTCTGCTCTCCCCCTGCTCTTCTGAAGTACAGCTAAGCTGTTTCTTGCCTTGTGCTCTCCCTTTCCGTAAAAGATGGTGGTACTTGGTGATCTCCCTGAAGTCTTGCACGTGGGTTTTGTGGCTGTGTAGAGCAAGGTTCGAAACCTTCTAGAGCTAGGAGGAAAGGTTTTTGTGGAAAGGGCATATGCTCAGAAGGGCCTGGCTCCTTCCTGCCTTCTCCCTCAGTAAAGCTCCTTCTTGGTGGCAGAAGAAGATGTGTCATTAGGAACTTTCTTTATGGGCTCTGTCTGGTATCTGAAGAAGTGTGCATGCACACGAAAGCTCATACCAAAATAAAAACTTAGTTGGTCTTTAAGGTGCTACTGAAGGAATTTTTTTATTTTGCAAAATGCAAAGCTAGGCTTTCTGCCCCTTGTCTACCTCCATTCTCTGTCATTTCCTGTGTTTTGTTTCATCTCTGTTTCTCCTGTGACTTCTGCAATGCCTGGTGCTGCTTCAGTCGCAGCTGGACACCATGTGTGGCAGTGAGTTTCTGTGGCTTCAGTGAAGGTGGACAGGTCCTCTTGTTTTCAGGTGGATGTTGTAGACAGGTCCTCTTGTTTTCAGGTTACCTTGTGGAAGGAGATGCCACAGCCTGAGCTTCCAGAGCAGCTCGGCTTTGTCCTCTCACTCCTGTTATTGATGGCTGAGTCCTCTTCCATGGTCCCTTCCTAAGCAGTTACAGGGGCCTGCCTGGCACCTTTAACTGCTTAGGAAGTGGGGCATGGGGGAAGACTCGGCTATCAGTAACGAGGACTAAGACAAAGCTGAAGAACTGTGCTCGAATGATGCAGTCATGTGCGTGTTCCTAGTTGCATAGATGTCTTCTGTGGTCCCAATTCCTCTCCCTGATAGGATGCCAGTTCCATGGGGGAAACTTGCATGGCCAGCTTTGCATGTAATTGTTGAGACACCTTGGTGCAACCTTCGAAGCCTGGCACCTGCTTGCAGAAGGAGTGTCTCCCAAGCTACAGGTAAAGGGTGCCATGGGAGCCTCTTAATCGTGTGTATGCCTTTCACTGTTTCTCTGTATTGGCTATACTTCATTAAACTAATACAGCTGAGGTCAATCAAGGCAAGCCAAATAGGTGGCAATTCACAGGATTGTATCTGGAGCTGGCTTACAGCCACCAAACTCCAGGGTAAAAAAGTTTCATGAAGAAAGTCCTTACTCATCTTCAGGGAGAGTATCTGAAGATGGTGCTGGACAAAAAGGAATAAAGGCATTCCTCTTGTTTCTGCTGCGCTTGAATTCAATTTGAGGGTCTGTTTTCTCTATCAAAGAACCACAACAAATGCAGTCCCTTATATTGTCAGCTGAAGCACTGGAGTCAAATCGGTTTTTGTTTTATCCGTGTGCTAGTTTGATCATTAAACACCCCTTTTAGCATTTTTACTGTGTTTGCCCTATTCTTGTCCCATATGCATTATGAGAAGTATAAATAGCAGCTTTGTGCTCGGCGTGCAAAAGGGATACATCAGTGTATTTTGCCCTTTTCATTATGCAGGTATAATCTTCTTTCCGGAGAATGGCTGCCCCTGAACAGCAGCGTGAATGCAGTTGTGATCAGATATGGGCATTCCCTGGACATACACGAAGTAGGTGACTTCTGTTGAAGTTATTGAGGCTGCGATTTGTGTTCACATTGTCTTGTAATGGCCATTGGCTGCAAACAATAAAATCGATCGAACTATTATTAGAACTATTGAGGCTGCGTTTCCAATCTTGTTTGAAATTCTGGGCCTGCTTTGGGCAAACTCTTCTCCCAGTAGAAACCCGGAGGAGGAGAATTCAGTATTCCACGTCTTTTTTGGCAACCGCCCAAGTTGTACGTTCTCTTGATAGTGTTGGTGGGACACGACGCAGATCAGTGAGGGCTCATCTTTGGGTGTAGTCTGTTCTTTGGTGACTCTTAAGAAACAGTGAGATGAGAGCAGGCTAAAGAGCTTTGATAGGGTGTCTTATTTATTGCATTTGGTATTCCTCCAACTATTTGGTATTCCTCCAACCAGATGATGCAGCTGCTCCTTCCTCTATTCAGGTTAGGCTGAGGAGGAGAGGCTTGAGCAAAGCCATGAAAGTGACTTCCTGCCACAAGATAAGATGTGATAACTGCCACTAGAGTGGATGGTTCTAATAGGGTATTTTAAAAATCCGCATGGAGGAGAGGCCTATGAATGGGCATTAGTTCTGTTGTCTACATTCAACCCCCATGTTCAGAGGCGTTGCACCAGTGTGTAAGCTTTTATGGGGAGCAACCATGAGAGGAAGTTGTATCCTCTGAAGCAGGGCACAAAGGCACCTTGATGGTGACTAAGGTGAGAAGCGAGATGCTGGATTAGATGGGCCTTTGGTCTGATGCAGAACCCCTCACTCTTAAGTTCTTGTGGGTTTTGTAGTGAAGTACAGTGGAACCTGTACTCACAACCACAATCCGTTCCAGAGGCCCGTCCTTATGGCGAAACGGGTTGCTGGTAGAAGCGCTGTTGTGCTTCTGTGTATGTGCAGACGGCGGCAGCCGCTTCTGCGTGTGCTCAAATCGTGGCAAACCCAGTGTTTATTTCCGGGTTTGCCGCGGTCATGACTTGGAACGGGCCTAAGTAGAGTGGGACGTAAGTAGAGGTTCTACTGTAGTGATTTGAATCCAGGTATCTCCACCCCAAATCCAGTGCTCTGTCCATGGCGATTCATGGATTAATTCCAGTATGAAATGGGATAAATGCAGTGCATTCAGCAAAAGAAGGAAAACGAGCCTCGAATTTAATTCTGCTTCAAGAAGTACAATGGGAGTCAGTCACAGAATGGAAGAATTTCCTTAGGAGCCCAGTTTAAGGCAGCGTGGCATGGAAGGCAATTCATGTGGCACACTATAAAGAAATGGGGGTGATCCATAGGTGGAAGGATGATGCTGCAGTTACTGAGCTTGGACTGGAAATTGAGAGAAGGACTTAAACAAACAGTGATTATTAATCTTCACACTGTCCTTCCTCCTTAAGGATACCAGGGTGATGCATATTAAGCATAAACAAAACTAAACGTGCCAAAAAAATAGAGTATTCACCATTTGATACTTAAAAGGCAACTAGAAACAAAACACGGCCAACTTGACTAAGCACCTTTGAAGCACCTGTGCAAATAAGTTTTTACCTCGTGCTGAAATGATTAGAATGCTTGCGCCAGCCTTGTAGGGAGGGCATTCTAAAGGGCTCTCTCTTCCTTGTTGATATACAACAAATCTTACCTGGCCAGAGGTGCACAGAAGCTCATCTGAAGATCTTAGGATATGGGCCAGAAAAGGGCAGCCTTTCAGATATTGGAGGGTTTTAAAGACAAATTGCCTTGGAAGCGATCCAGCCGCCACGTAAGTCCTTTAGAGTCAGTGTAATGTGAGTCCATCTGGCTGTGCCAATTAAAATTCTGGCAGCCACATCCTGTGTGAATTGGAAGCTTGTGCGTTGTCTCGGAGGGCAAGCCCATGTAGAACGCATTGCAGTGATCCAGTTGGGAGGTTACCAGACAACGGGTCACTGTGGCAAGACGATTGCTGTCTAGGAACAGCCACAGCTGGCAAAACCGCTGAAAGCAATGGGCAGCACTCTGTGCTACTAAGGCCTTATGTGACAATTCTGGAGCCAGGAGTTGCCCCCAAATGGCACACCAGGGGGAGTGCAGTCTCATGTAGAACAGATTGTGCAGCTAATTCTTGGACACAGCAGCTACTTATCTGCCATGCCTGCCTTGTCATAACTGAGCCTCAGTTTCTTGGCCTGCATCCAGCCCATTTCTGAATCCAGGCACCAGTTCAGCACTTGCACAGCCTCACCCAACTCAGAGGACAGGAGAACTGAGCTGAGTGTCGTCCGCATTCGAATGACACTTCCCTCCAGGCCTCCTGATCTTGCATAGTGGCTTTGTATGCTAAAGTTGCGGGGTTGAGGGACAGATTCCCTGGGTCTGTCATAGAGCGGGGCAAGCTTGCCATTTGATTTGTGGTGCCTCAGTTGTTAGCCCATTGGGGCCAGGGAGGGATGTTATTCCCCCATATGATTTTGTTTTCTCTTGACTGCTTTCCACGCATCTCCTGAACCCCCGGCACCCTGGCATTTGAGACTTCCACACTTAGGGGCAGAATATGGGAGGAACGGGATCGTTTTCCATGCCATTAGGTGAAATTGTAATATGCAGAAGAATGCTTGAGATTAGTTCATTTCTTCACTATTTGGAACATTTTCTGTTAAATGCTGATATTAACTGGTGAAAGATGGGTGTGAGGCTAAAGCTGGGTAGATGCTGGGTCATTTATTAGAATGCTGGTAGCTTTTCACGTGTGCTGGTGAATGGCGGAAATGATTGTATGAGAACATTCATTCTGTGATAGGCAGGTATGTGCAAATTCAAGTTCTTTGTTTCTTTCTTTGCTAGGAGTGCTGTTTGAAGTGCTTATGAGTTTGTTTTCTTGTTGGGTCATTTTTTAAAAAGCAATGAATTCTAATGTGAAATAAACCTTTACCCCTCCCCCCACAGAATAAAATCTACATGTATGGAGGCAAGATAGATGAATCTGGAAATGTGACCAGTGAGCTCTGGGTGTTTCATATTGCAAACCAGTCCTGGGTTCACGTGACCCCAAAGACCAAGGAGCAATACGCTGTCGTTGGCCACTCAGCCCACATTGTCACGCGGGACGACGGCACGGTTGTGATGCTGGTCATCTTTGGGCATTGCCCTCTTTATGGATACATCAGCAACGTGCAGGAATACAACCTGGGTGGGTATTGCTTTGACAGTGACTCTCAACCTATCATTTGTAAAGAAGCAAAGAGGAACATCTTACATAAGACGGCGCTAATGGACAAATTTCCTTCTTCCACCTGTCCCCTTTCCTTCTCTAAAGCTCCTGCTTTACCATTCCCCCCCCCCACTTTTTGATAATTCCAATTATACCTTCAGTTTCAACACTGGGTTGCATCAAATGACATCTGTGCGTGAGCAGAAAAGCATTTTACTTGTGCCATGGGATGTTCCCTTCCTTTCCATTTCCCCTGTGGCTTCTGCTTGCCCCCCAACATCTCCATGGGGAGCTCTCTAGAGCAGATTTTGGGGTGGGTGGGATGGGGGCAGAATGAGGGGGCTGCAGTGGGAAGAAAGGGGAAGCTCCATTTAATGCTCCATGTTTGCCCTGTTTATTTTTTTTATCGTATTGCGTTTGCTTGGTCATCCTTCTGTATGTGTATGTTGTCCTCTCCTCCTGCAGAGGACTAGGTAACACTTTTTTTCTCTTTTTCAAATACCTACAATTTTTCACGGTTTCTACCCCTGTTGCGGCCTTTACCTTGTGTTCATTTCCTTCATCACTTGCCTCTTCCTTCCCAGACCCTTGATGCTCACGTGCCTTTTCAAGTTCTGTTCCCTTCTCGCCACCCCCCCTGCCACCCCCTGGGCAATCTCAGTCTTGTTGATCTGATGAGATTGTAAATCCTTCCGAGCTGGGTATTTGTTGCTTGTGATGGGGTAGTGGTCCTGCTCTCATTTTTTAAATCAAATCCCTGACAATTCATATCCCCTGGCGTTGGGTTAGGTAGCAATTTTTAAATTATGTACGCAGCCTATATATTTGTAATGTATAAATTAAAGTTCAGTTTCATCTTGCCAGTATGTAAGCCAGCTTGAATTGCATTTCTTATTTGTTTCTGGGAAACATCCATGCCTAGACCCTGAGGGATTCCACAGCCAGTGAATGTCTGCTGAAAGTAGCTGTGAACCGGAGGGGCTTTCTTATTTGATAATGGGGAGGATTTCTGTAAAGAGGATGATCCTTGCTGTTAGTAGCGATTGAGCTGGAACATATGACACCTGCCGATTAAGCAGGGCACTTTCATAACTGCCTCTCATTCTCTCTCAGCCACAAATACATGGAATATTTTGCAAACAACGGGAGCCTTAGTTCAAGGAGGCTATGGCCACAGCAGCGTGTATGATCCAAACACCAAGTCCATCTACGCTCACGGAGGTTACAAGGCGTTCAGTGCCAACAAGTACAGACTAACAGACGATTTGTACCAGTATGAAGTCAATAAGGGCAGGTGGTAGGTATACTTTAAATCTATTTTCACTTTGAAATCTGCAGCCTTCTGTGGCCACCTAAAGAGTCCCGGCACTCTAGTTAATGCTGGAATCTACTGTAAGCTGATCTTAAAAACTTTAAATGGGTTTCTGTAATACAGAGTCAGCCAACAGGTTGGTTGCCCCCCAAAGCTACAATTCCCATCATTTCCGTCCACTGGCCATTGCATCTGGTGCTTTATGGGAATGGTAGTTGCAAAGAACCTGGAGGACACAGTGTTGGCGACCCCTGCTGAAATAAGCAAAAACGAACAAACCTGAATCCATTTTGACTGTTTAGCAGTCTTTTGGGATGTTTGAAAGAGCCCTTGCTCCACCCACCATGAGACCATGTGGAGAGGGCCATAGCTCAGTGGTCGAGCATCTTGCCTTGCATGCAGAAGCTCCCAGGTTCAATCCCTGGCATTTCCAGGTAGGGCTGATAGAGATTCCCTGTCTGTAAGCCTGTAAACCAGGGGCCGGCAATTTTTTTTTAGCTGTGGGCTAGTCCACTGTCCCTCAGACCTTGTGGCGGGCCGGAGAAGCGGCACCGGTGGGGGGGAGCTGGAAGAAGAGGCGAGGGGTGCAAGTAGTCCTCCTCCCCAGCCCCATCCCCAGCCCCAGCCCCAGCCGCTGCACTTACCTTCTAGGGGCCGCCGCCGCCGCCACCACCACCACCGCTGCTGCTGCTTCTCATGGGTAGGCAGAGCGAGCTCGCCTGCTCTGCTCTCTGGCCCACAGGAGCACCAGGGCGGCAGCAGTGGCGGCAACGGTGGAGGGAAGATGAGTGGTGCGAAAGGGCTGGCTCCGGAGAGGGGCTGCTTAAAATGGCGCTCAGCCAGCTCAGCCCAGCCCCCTTCCTTCTCTAGGCAAGGCGGGGAGAAGGCAGGAGGAGGGAGGGAGGTGGCTCCGCCGCGGTGTGTGTGTGTGTGTGTGGAGAATGGAATGGTGCAGGGGTAAAAGTGGCACAGCCTGAATAAACAGAATCCCCATGCTGATCCACGGACAGTCTGTGGGCCGGATCCTGAAGTCAATTGGGCCTGATCCAGCCCATGGGCCTCACTTTGCCGACCCCTGCTGTAAACAGTCAGTGTAAACAGTCCTGAGCTAGACGGACCCAGGCTTTGACTCTCTATATGGCAGCTTCCTATGTGGAAACGGTGATGAATATGTCAACCATATCTTGAATAAATGTAACATACTTGGAGGACCACCGCACACAGTGGTTAGGAAGGGTTTTGGAGATTGATTGAGTTAATTAAGATATTTGGCTGAAGGCAAAGGGAGTACTATGGGAAATGCATATTTTATAGCCTTTGTTTTAACTAGCAGACCACGTTTAAGTGAGTCGATAGGTTCTCTTTAAATTATGCACGGGTTGTGCAGTTAAATTTGCAACACCAAGGGACATACGCATATTTTTATTTAGACAGATCCCTGCTCCCCACTCATTTGTAGGGAAAGGTAAAATGGCATCTCAGGGTCCAACTAGGCACAGACCCTTGAAAAGCAGATTCCTAGGTGATGGGAGCAAGAGAAGGTTGAATCCTGCCCATGCTTGTCTGCCCACTTTCCCCAAAACATATTACCCCAGCTGATCTTCTACTGATGGGAGCTGCTCTTAGTTTCGGAGCCCTAGCTGGAGGGGAAAACCGTAGGGATGCCGTTTCAGTGGGGAAATCATGAGTGGGGAAACGGTTTAGCACCCCCCCCCCACCTTACCCACACGGGCTGGTTATGACAAATGGATCTGCCACTGTGATGTCTAATTTGCTCTGACACCAGTCTCTGTGCAAATTCTACCCCTAAAAGTAGATTTGACCAGAAAGCCAACAGTACAGGGCAAGTTTCTCACTCTGTCATTCCTTGCCTCCCCCCCCCCCCCCGGCAAGCCTCTGTACTATAACTTATTATTGCTGAGAGTCTTGGACCA
Source organism: Zootoca vivipara (assembly GCF_963506605.1). Taxonomy (NCBI): domain Eukaryota; kingdom Metazoa; phylum Chordata; class Lepidosauria; order Squamata; family Lacertidae; genus Zootoca; species Zootoca vivipara. The sequence continues at coordinate 5,225,295 of NC_083284.1, read as the reverse complement.
ACACATTCTCTTTCCTATTCAAGAGAAGAGCTCTGAAGGAAGCATATAGTTGATGAGCTCGCAGATGCTTTCTCTTTTCTCTCCCTATGGCAAAAAAGAGCAGCTTTGATTAGCAAGGGCCTGGGCAGGCAGTGGGTCAGTGCGGGGCTGTATGCTGGCTGCATGTGATGGCGATTTTACTTATTTTATTGCTTGTATTTTTATTCCCGGTTTGGGTTTTTCTTCACTGTGTTGCATTTACGCATTTGTTATCAGTATTTGAAAATGTGATTTGTTCCCCACGTACCTTTCGGGTTTGCCGTTTGAATTTTCGTCGCAAGTAGGGGCGGCCAACCTTTATGGATTGGTGGGGACATTTTGAATTGTGAGAGAGTGCTGGGGAGTGCCAGCAATAAAATAGCTACTATTTTGAAGGAGGGGGCATGGCATAGCACGGAAAGACTGCCATGTGGTGTGTGGTACAATGCAAAACTAGAAATGAAAGCTCACAGTCTGGGGCATCTGCCCAGAGCCACCGATAAAAACCTTTACAGGTGCTATGGCACCTACAGGCTTTGCAACCTCTGCGTTTGTCCTTGGACCCTGGATCTTTTCTGTGCTACCTCTGAAATAATTGTACTCCATTCCTGTGGCTTGTTTTCAGGCATCGCTGCCTTCGCTCTTCTTTTTGAAGACACTTGGAGCATTTAGGGCATGGGCAGCCTTTGAAATCCCATTTCTTGTTATATATCCGCAGGACAATTCTCAGAGACAGCAAGTTCTCCCGGTACCTGCATTCTGCTGTGATCATTAGTGGGACCATGCTGGTGTTTGGAGGAAACACCCACAATGACACTTCTATGAGCCATGGGGCCAAGTGCTTTTCTTCAGATTTCATGGCCTATGATCTAGGTAAGTCTCATTTAGAAGTTCAAGTAAGCAGACAAAAAGCCCTGTTATTTGTGAAAGCAGATCTGTCAACATTTTAAGATAGCATGCTTTTTAAAAAAACAACAACAATTGAAACCATTAGAACCTTTTGGGTTACACAATTGCAGTTAATGCTGAAGGTTCATTGCCTGCCCCACTCTGGCTCACTCACTGTAGGGGAGACAGTGGCGCTCAGCCTCTGAGCTTTCACTCACAAAGCTTAAGTTAGGTATTTATACTAACTTAGGCATTTATACTGCAAACAGGTTCCCCAGGGAAGCCTCCAGCAGAGTTCCCTGTGGCACAGCTGTGCCAAGGTTCTGCATGTGGCTCTGTCCCCGGAAAATCTCGGGGCAAAATGGAGGCAGGGCTACCTAAAAATGGTAGCAGGCGGTTCTGGTTTTCATTATCTCAAATTCCCCATACAGATGGCAGCCAGCACTGCTGTGATAAGCCGTGTGTGCAATATCAGGTCGCCACCGGGCTCTTGCTGTGGGGCAATTTCTGTTAGCACCAAACTTTGCTTTTGCAGCAGCTCGTAGCTGGAGGTGGGGTGGGGGGAAGAAATAGAATATGCTGTAAACAATACAGTTAAGATGAACTGTGCCCAGGTTTTTGCTGCTTTGGAACGTGAGCAGCCCTCAGTCTGTTGCAAGGGGAGTGCGCATTATTATCTGTTCAGCTGATAACGTGTGCATTGCAAATGTTGTTCCTTAATCCCAGGAAAAGGATGCATGGCTAGCGACAACACAGTTGTGTGTGATGCTGGACTGTCCAGCACACGCGGGGGTCGAACTAGTCATGTGGAGAAGCAGGCCAAGCTCTTGTTTCAAAGGGGTGGAGCTGTCCTGCCATGAGCATCTATGGCTGCTTGAATGTGCCTTGCTGGGAGATGCTCCCATGTGGCAGGGACCCAAGTTGATTAAGCAGCTGAACTTGGAAAAGCCAGGAGAGGGCAGCATTTAACAAAACTATAACCTGGATGCTGTTTTTCTTTAGGCAAGATGGGGATCAGTTTACACACCGAAGAATAAAATCTAGATCATCTCTTAATACCCTATTTAAGTTTTTATGGAAGCCTCACCATAATTCCTGGATTTCTGGAATGATTCGTTTTTACCCACATGTTGTACAAAGCAATATATTTTTTCTTTTCTGTGCAAGAGCTCAACGTCTATCTTCTTGCTTTACACACACACACACACACACACACACACACACACACACACACACACACACAGCATCTTACATAGCTCTCTGAAGCTAGCAAAAGCCCTACACAACAATGCAGTTGCTGACTGTGTCTCCCTCTTCTCTTGGCATGCACTGAAATACTGGCCACCATTTCCCTGTGTATGGGCTTATGTTTTACGAGAACACAAACCTCTTTCACACTGCATGTGTGCGCACACACACACACACACAAACTGATACATTCTTGTGGATCTGAGGTGGAAATCAAAAGTTGGCTTAATTCAAAGTCAGCAGGGCAATAATTCTGGGTAATCTCAAAACCATTAGCTTTTTCTTTACTTGGTTCCTAGCGAAAGAGGGAGAAGGCAGCAGAGTCAAAGCATTTCAGGTGCTCCTCCTAATCTACAAAAATATGTTCCTTGGCCTCGCAGCTCTCAGCCTCCTGGATCAAAAATACCATTGAACTTTCTGGCTCACTTTCCCTTAGATCTGCCTTGAAAAACTGGAACGGCACATGTGCCCATTAAACAGTTCAGCGAAAAAATCAAATGCTCTCACACCGAACTTTTTTTTGGAAAGAGAGAAGGAGAGAATAAATCAGTGAAATCTCTGCTGGCAATTAAAGCACCCTGCAGGGCGAGGGGCCATTAGTCCAAACTGTATTAGGGTTCCATCCCTGAATGCCAAAGCCTCATCCTGAACTATTCAAAGTTGCCAGAGCTCTAATGATTTCAGCTAATGTAGCATGTGTTGTCCCATTTGCTGGTGCCATCTTTTCATGCACTGCAATACATTCTGGTGCAGTACTGACTCCAGGGAAGTTTTAAGTCTGGATAACCAGTAATGTGGGGGTGGGGGTGTAAAGCGGAAGAAATAGGACCGGCTGCTGCCCTGATGGGAGGAGTAGGAGTAGGCTGAGGAGGATGGAGGCTTGGAAGTAGCAGGGCAGGGCAGCCAGGAAGTGGGCAACAGATCAGCTGTTGGGGTGAGGCCCCCTGGTTGTGGTTCATTTGTATTATGAAAAGCAACTGGCTGGGTTGGAAAATGTGGGTTGCATCCAGTGCATCCATTTCCTCTCTTCCTGCTGTGTGCCTCCGGAACCTGTTAGATGGGACAGGAGAGGAAGAGGAAGAAGGAGCTCTGTTGCACCCACAGATGCCAGTTGTGCCATTGGAGTTGAAGCATTTACGAAGGCCATATGTTGTTTTAGCCAAGGCATCAATGCCTGTCTCTTGAGATCCAGCTTTCCTCCCTCTTTCCCCCCATTGCCCAGCCATTTGCCTTTAGTATGCATGGTAATACAGATTGTGAACCCTCTGGTGGTTAGTTCTTTAAAAAAATTCTCCTTATTGCAAACTTGTGTGCTTCCACCTCTCCTGGGAACAGTGTGTGTGAAACTGTTTGTTTGTTTGTGTGTATAAGTAAAGAGGAGCAATCACCAGAACCACTTAAAAGCCTTCTTGAGTTGTTGTGGGTGTGTGAGTATGTCACCTGGTCATACCCTGACTCATTACCTGAGAGCTTACCTGGGTAGATACATTTTAAGATTAGACCACATACCCTGGTCCTCTCATGGCAACTGCCGCAGACCTCGGTGTTTGTTTGTTTTTAAATAAAAAAAGATTCAGTATTTTGAACAGTCTGAACCACCTCCTTCCACATTTTCCTGCATTATTCCCGATTATTACAGACAATTTCTTAATTTCTGCAAAGGATTTAAATGGAAGGACATTTGTGGCTGGTGCAATGTTGTTTTTGACCCCAAAGATTTTGAACCACTGGAAGGGAAAGACATGATACCTACTCTAGACAGGAAGCCCTTTGAGGCATTAGCATGTTTGCTCAACCTTATGGGCTGCTGCCCTCCCCCCCCCCCCTGGGTACTTCTCATAGTTTCGTCCAAGGTAAGTGTGTATTTGTGTGGGAATAATCTGGGGATCCACAAAAGCAGGTGTGAAAGGGGGTATTAGGGCAGCTTGGAGAGAGGAAGGAAGAGATGGGTCGATTTGCTCTGCTCTCCTCCTTGCCTTAAAGCCATGGCAAGCAGAAAGTATTCTAAATGGATTTGCGCCCGCTCACCCAATAACCAGTGAAAGAACAGGGACCCTCTTAGCTACTTGTGACATTCATTTGTGTGTGGAGTAATTTATCTAGTTGCAAAAGATAATCAGACCCCTGGGGATTTAGTAATACCGTCTAGCCCTAAAACACCTTTTGCACAGGTAAGACTGCTCTGAAATGAGGCTTGCTTAATTCCAGCTTGCGATTGTTGGTCCGTGCTCCCTCAACCTGACCTCCCTCACGACGTCAACAGATTTGGACACTCTGCTGTGCTGAGCAACAAGTAAGAGGGCAAAATGGCTGGTGTCCTTGTGGGTGTGGGGAGAAGGGGAGCCAAGGTCTCGTCCTGCACTCCTGTTGCTGACCACGTGAGGGCATGGCTGGAAGCGCTCCTGCTTGCACGGCCAGCACCTCTGAACTTGCACCAGCTGCTTGTGATGGCTGCACAGAGCTTCCACTTGTGCCCATACCGTTAGCCCTATTCTGTTGTTCCCCCTATGAAGGGGCAGTGCAAGCACAGAGGGGCTGTGGGGCTCTGACTTTTGCCCTTCCCCTGTTGTGCAGGATAAACGTCTGCTGTGGGGAGCCTAGAGGAGTGCAGCAGGCTCTTTGCCGCAAGTGTTTATCCTCAACAGGTGGGAAGACACCTGCGTGCTCCCTCCTTTACCTTAATGACCACCCCCCCTTCCATTCCACAAATTTGGATACCTTGGATATCTTTTGCTTATGTCAGTTCAGGTGTCCATACTTGTTATCACAAAGAGGGGACTGCCATTTGTCTGAAGGCTAATTAAAGCAAGTCACTCTTCCTATTGCAACAGCATCCATGGGGCTTGTAGATTGTCAAATTTAGTGATAGGGCCAATATTTTAGCTGCTGGTTCTTGCTCCCAGATTCCCAGCAGATTAACACACCGAATGCAAATGACAACATGGATGCTCTCCCCCCCCCTACACTCAAGTGTGTTAATGTGTATAGAGTACCCATTACCTTTCGTGGTGGGTTTGAAACTTCCCCCACCCCTTTTTGTTCTTTATTGCCAGTTTTATGCTAGCTGCCGTACTATTACCTTCCCGTGGTAATGAGCTCCATGGGTTAATTGTGGAGAAGTACTTTTACTAGTTTTGAAACATGACTGTTTAGCTCATTGAGTTTTGCCTCCATCCTTGCTTTGAACAACAGTTTCCAACTCAGCTTTTCCACCCCATTCACTAGCTAATGTACCTCCTATCATAACAACATGGTTTTATCGCCTTTCTGAGAGCCTCCGCCTTAAATCTTCTCCTGGGCGAAAACCCGTTCCCCTGCTCCTCCGTGTTACTGTTGGCCCTTTTTTGAACTCTGTTTTGTATCTGCTGCGCTGCACTTGACTTCAGCCATCCGTCACTTAATCTGTACCGCCAGAGTTTTCTCTTTTGTCTTAAAACACCCAGAGAAACAATTTTCACACTTCTTAGGTTCACTTAAAAAGTCTCTTTTTGTGAAACTCTGGCCTCCTTTGTGTGCAGGTGATGCTCAGCAGAGTTATTAAGAGCTCTGTGCACTTTGCAGGCCACAATATTTCTGCGTTGGGGAGTGGGGGTGGAAACAGTCCTGCAGTCAGAGTATATTATGCAGGTTTTCCATCCACATAGGCAAGAGATTTAAGGCAGGGACAGGGGGACCTGTGGCCCTCCAGATGACATTGGTCTCCCAACTTCCATCAGCCCCCAGCTAGCAGGGCCATTGGCAAGGATGATGGGAATTGTAGTCCAGCAGCATCTGAAAGGCCACACATTGCTCAGTCAGCTTTAGAGTTTTTGACCCAGGCTGGAGGACTGGAAGCACATGGAAACCGGCTTGTGGGTGGCCTGCATAGATCAGGGTCAGGATGCAATTGTGGAGATGAACCACGAGATACTTGAGATAATTTAGAGTACTGAAGGCACGAGCATTGTGACTTCGCCCTTCTGCTTCCAAGATGTCCATCAGCCCCAGCTGCAACTTTTCCAAACTTCTCAGTAGCCAAGAAGACTGGATGTAGGTTTTTAAAAACACCTGAGATTCTCTGCATGCCCATTGCAGAGCTGCGTATCAGACCACATACTTATGCCAGGGAACCTTTGGACTTCCAGATGTTGCCCTCTCATCAGCTCTCATCAACCCCAGCGAGCATTGCCAGTGCAACACCTGGAGGGCTAGAGGTTCCCTACACCTGACTTGTGCGATCAGTTGCACGACACACAACATGTAGAACTAAGTAGTTCCTATTAGTCCTTCTGCCTCTCTATTCCTAACCTATTCCTATTAGTCCTTCTGTCTTGCAGTGTTGCAATGCTAGCTAGTAACAACAACAACAACAACAACAACAACAACAACAACAACAACAAGAACAATTTCATTATTTATGCCGCACCCATCTGACTGGGTTCCGCCAGCTACTCTGGGTGGTTTCTAGCACATATATTAGATGCTTGGCTACCTTCTGATAGTGGTGAACTCTGTAGAAATGTTACCTTTACGGAAGCCCACTGCACCTGTGGGCTTGCTACCTGTTTGACAAGGCCAGTGAGCTGCAAGTGGTCCAGCACCTCCTGTAAACAGTGAATGGCCCTACAAAGGTTCCTGAACAACCAGGCAACTTTGCATGGAGTGGGAGTGCTTTAATTGGAAACAAGGCTAGTGTTTGAGAGGAATCTTCAAACACAGCTTCTGTGTGTGGATCAGCCGGTTAGAAGTGTCTCGCATGGTCTCCCTTTTGAAGTAAAGAACACGCCATTGATCTCTCCCTTTCCTTTTCCTTCCTTTGTTAGCAATATGTATATATTTGGAGGTTTTAACAGCCTGCTGTTGAGCGACATTGTGAAATACACACCGGAAAGCTGCGAAGCCTACAGCAATGCAACTTCTTGCTCGGGGGCAGGCCCTGGGCTCCGATGTGTGTGGAACAGCTCCACCCTCCAGTGCCTCCCGTGGGAACTGGCCACAGAGCAGCAAGAGCAAAAAGTTGCCGAGGAATGCCCTTGCTGGACAGGTAGGTGTTGCAGACAGATCCACTAGGTTTTATCACTCTGGCATACTGGACACTGCCTTCGGTTAGTGATGTTTCCACTGGCTGTTTGGTAGCATTGGGGAATGGTTTGGGGATTGAAAAATGTAGGGGATGCCCTTCAAATATCACTGAACAGCTATGCCTGTCAGGCCCAGCCAGCATTGACAGTGGTCAGAGATGCAGCTACTGCCTGCCTGCTGCAACTAAGCTGCATAGGTGCAATTGAAATAAATGCATATTTTCCCATGGCTCACTCCTCTTGCTCCCCTTCATTGAATTTTAGAGCTGCTCTATATTTTTGGGAGGGGGAAAGATTAATGTGCATGGTGACTGACAATGCGGAGTATCCCTTTATGTATATAAAGGAGCATCCATTCATATGAAAGTCCCCAGCTCCAGTCTGACATGGAATAGCCCAGTGACAGGGGTGGGTTATTGTTTTGTTACTGTTTTAATTATGCATGTTGTGTTTTTATCTAGTATTGTTATGCTATGAACTGCCCTGAGATTTATGGATGAAGGGCGGCATGCAAATTTAATTAAATAATAACACCTCTGTTGCTTGTGTCCAAATTGCGGTGGGCAAGTAGACCTTTTGAGACTGCCCCTGTTTGGTCATGCAGGTTCTTTCCTCTTCCTTACTAGCTGGGGACCATGACAAATGCGACCAGATAACAGACTGCTACAGCTGCACGTCCAACACAAACCGGTGCCATTGGTGCACCGACCAGTGTGTGTCGAGGAACAGCAACTGCTCAGAAGACCAGGTAATGGTTTCTGCTTCTCTCCCCCCCCCCCACTTATGTCTGCTGCCAAGAAAGCGCTTGTCAGCAACTGCAGCTGACTTTGCCAGGCAGTTGCAATTCATAGCTCTGGGTGGGCTGCTTCAATTGTGTTTGTTGGCTCACTAATGAACATGCTAGAAGAGAGAGTGGGGAGAAGCAAAAGGGTTGTGTGTACTCTGCCAAAATGCTTCTATTTTTTATACCTAATCACACAAGTCACACACACTGAGAAGTGTTGCAGGGTGAAACAACAATCTCTCCCCCCCCCCACTCCGTCACTGAAAACCTATCTTTGTCTTATCCTGTTTTGATTTGATGCTTCCAAGGCAGGCTGGGTTAGATCGGTGGCTCTGCTTGTCTTTCTTTCTTATCTGTGGCACATTAGGTTTTTCACGTTATTGCAATAAAATAGTATAGTCCCTTATTCTTCCTCGCCCTCCCTATGCCCTTGTATCCTTTTTAGTTAGGGGATTTTCTTTTTTGAGGTTCAGTCCTTTGGCGTTCTATACAGTGTTCAGGTTCACATACACAGGTAAGGGTTGGGATAAATGAATGCCAATGCTGTGTTGTGGGCCCAGATCAATGCACCCCTTGCAGCAGGAAGGCTAACCACAGATTGTCAGGACCATGGACAGATCAGTGTGACAAGCGCTAGCTGGAGCTCGCAGGAAAAGGGCTGTTGTCTCAGTGGCATGCTGAGGCCTTATGAAAGCTGGTGGGTCCAGACCAGGCATCCCCAAACTGCGGCCCTCCAGATGTTTTGGCCTACACCTCCCATGATCTCTAGCTAACAGGACCAGTGGTCAGGGATGATGGGAATTGTAGTCCAAAACATCTGGAGGGCTGGAGTTTGGGGATGCCTGGTCCAGACCTTCTGTCAACCCATCTTCCTCTGAGGACCTGTTTGTATTTTTTAAAGCGCCATTTTTCAGTTGAGATGCCTCTGGCTCCTATGGCATAGGGACAGTGAGGACAACATGCAATGGGGTGTGGTGCGGACGAGACCTCTGAGCCATAGAATCATAGAACTGTAGCACTGGGATACCGAGAGTTATCTAGTCCAACCCCCTGCAATGCAGGAAACTCAGCTCAAGCACCCATGCCAGATGGCCATCCAACCTCTGCTTAAAAACCTCCAAGGAAGGAGAGTCCACCACCTCCCGAGGGAGTCCGTCCCACTGTCAAACAGCTCTTACTATCAGAAACTTATTCCTGATCTTTAATCAGAATCTCCTTTTTTTTGTAACCTGAAGCCATGGATTTGAGTCCTACCCTCCAGAGCAGGAAAAACAGGCTTGTTCGGTCTTCCATGTGGCATCCCTTTAGATATTTGAAGATGGCTATCATATCTCCTTTCAGTCCCCTCTTATCCAGGCTGAACATACCTAGCTCCTTCAACTGTTCCTCATAAGGCTTGGTTTCAAGACCTTTGATCATCTTCGTTGCCACCCTTGGCACATGTTCCAGCTTGCCAAAATTGTGGTCACAGTACTCCAGGTGTGGTCTGACCAAGGCAGAATAGAGTGGGACTATGACTTCCCTTGATCAGAACACTATGCTTCTGTTGATGCAACCTAGAATAGCATTAGGTTTTTTTGCTGCTGCATCATGCTGTTAGCTCATGTTGTTAGGTAACATCATATCCTTTGGCCTGGAAGGTCCTGGAGTGGGTGGAAATGGCTCCCTTGGACAGCTGTGCTGGCTGGACCCAATGTCAAAAACATCTGAAGGCAGTAGGTTAGCAAAAGCTGAGCTAAGCAATGAGGAATAAGGTCACATGGCTGATTTAGCTGCATTTGGAAAGTTTTCTTCATACACCCTGACCCTCAGGACCCCCCCCCCCTTCTCCCTCTTTCTTTCTTTTGGTCCCAACAGCTGAAGAACTTGCTTTTTAGTCACTTAAAAAAAGTATATAGGCCCCAAAGTGTTTTGGGAATGCATGCGTATGGTTAGCCACTTTTACAAAGCCCTGTTGCTTCCTGAACGCTTACAATACCTTTGGCCATCACCACCTGGGAGGTACGTTTTGAATGCATTGCCCAAAACTCTTATTCAGTGGGATGATCAGTGACAAAACTGATGGAACTGATCTGGAACTTCTAATGAAACCCAAGCCTGGAATGGTCTCAAAGCTGGGTGGATGAATGGGATTTCTGAAGTTTAGATAACTCTAGTGGCTTTGGTGCCACACAAGGAGTGTGTTCATGGCTAGATCTACCCTGTTGTCTCTTTAGCAAAATTGTTGATTCATCTTGTGTATGTTGTGAAGGAAAAAGTGAACCATTTTGCTGTCTCTGTTAGACTCCCATTGCTGCGTTTGAAAATTGCCCCAAGGATAACCCTGCATTTTACTGTAACAAGAAGACGAGCTGTAAGAGCTGCAGCCTGGATCAGAACTGTCAGTGGGAAGGTCGGAATCAAGAATGCATTGCTTTGCCTGGTATGTTTTCTCCTTGAGTGTAGCATCCACATATGCTTCTACCATTTCCTTTCACTCCCAAATGGAGAAGAATATCTACAGTATCTGTCTGCCTGCCCGCCTTTTTGCATTGCTTTATTATTATTATAAGCTCTGGGCGGCTTCCAGCAAATACTGAAATACATTAAAATATCACAGATTAAAAACTTCCCTAAACATTGGCTGCCTTTAGGTGTTTTCTAAATGTCAGGTAGTTGTTTATCTCCTTGACCTCCGATGGAAGGGCGTTCCACAGGGCGAGTGCCACTACCGAAAAGGCCCTCTGCCTGGTTCCCTGTAGTTTTGCTTCTCGCAGTGAGGGAACCGCCAGAAGGCCCTCGCTGCTGGATCTCAGTGTCCGGGCTAAACGATGGGGGTGGAGACGCTCCTTCAGTTATACAGGACCGAGGCCGTTTAGGGCTTTAAAGGTCAGCACCAACACTTTGAATTGTGCTCGGAAACGTACTGGAGGCCAATGTAGGTCTTTCAGGACCGGTGTTATGTGGTCTCGGTGGCCACTCCCAGTCACCAGTCTAGCTGCTGCTTCTGGATTAATTGCAGTTTCCGGATCACCTTCAAAGGTAGCCCCACATAGAGCGCATTGCAGTAGTTCAAGTGGGAGATAACTAGAGCATGCACCACTCTGGCGAGATAGTCTAGAGGCAGGTAGGGTCTCAGCCTGCGTACCAGATGGAGCTGATAGACAGCCACCCAGGACACAGAATTAACCTGTGCCTCCATGGACAGCTGTGAGTCCAAAATGACTCCCAGGCTGCACACCTGGTCCTTCAGGGGCACAGTGACCCCATTCAGGACCAGGGAGTCCCCCACACCCGCCCGCCCCCGTCCCCCCAAAACAGTACTTCTGTCTTGTCAGGATTCAACCTCAATCTGTTAGCCGCCATCCATTCTCCAACCGCCTCCAGGCACTCCATCCATCCTCCAACCGCCCCCTTTATTGCACTGACATTTTTAACTAATGGTAATATATTAGTGAGTTAAATAAATGATAGTATATTGATGAGTTAAATATATATTTTTGTGAATTGGTTAATTGAGTCCAGGGAGGCGATCCTTGTAGGCACCTGAGTCCCTGCGGGTGATCGCCGCAAGCGAGGCAAGAGTGAAATCCGTGTGTAACTTCTGCTCCTCTTTTTTTTTTTTACAGAGAACATCTGTGGGGCCACCTGGCACTTGGTGGGCAACTCTTGCCTGAGAGTCACACATACGAAAGATAGCTATGACAATGCGAAGTTGTACTGCCGGAGCCACAATGCTGCTCTGGCGTCACTCACTACCCAGAAGAAGGTGGATTTCCTTCTTAAAGAACTCCAGAAAACACAGTCATCGGTGAGTGATCCGCAATGCCCTTTGAAGTTGTGTTGGGGTGGTCAGGGAGGCCCTTGTGCATTAATGCGCAGGTTGAGTCACTCCATTTCAAAGGGAGCTGTTGAAATTAATATTCCTCTCTGAGGTTGCAACCAAGGCTAATGTTGGCATCTCAGTACAATGTTACGTTTTTGATGTTATCCCCCAAAAGCAACTGCTTCTGGTTTTGGAGTACTTTAGCAGTTGAAATTTGGGGCTTACCTGCATTGGTTCCATATGCAGAGGAACCCACACCTAGCTACCTTGTAAGACCTAACTACCCATTATCTTCTTAGTGTGGGGCAGATGTAACACTTTGCTCTCTGTCCCCCTCATGATGCCACCCACTCTCTTCCACCTAGGCTTGCCATTATGTCTCTGACAAGCCATTGTCTGGTTTTAGGGCTCCATTTCAGCAGCTGGGTTTGACTGTCTAGAATGCCTATAGCTATGAGACTTGCCGCAATTAGCATGCGTGTCCGTTGAAGGGGCAGAGAGCTAGAGAAAGAAGTCGGCGATAGCATGAGGGGGTTCTGGAGAGACACAAATGACCTTCTTGCTTGCTAACTCAGCAGCCTGCTGCCTCTCACTCGCACCCTGTTCAAATCTTGGCAGCCCAGAGAACACTGTGCATTAAACAAGACCTATCCCTTAATAGAAAGCATATTTTTGCTCATTGAAAATGCCCATGTGTTACACTGTGGCTGTGTGCTCCTCCTTAACTCTCATACTTCCTTCCTTCCTCTTAGCCAAAAGCCCTGACACCCTGGGTTGGGCTGCGGAAGATCAACATATCGTACTGGTGCTGGGAAGACATGTCTCCCTTCACAAACACCTCGCTCCATTGGCTGCCTGGGGAGCCGAGCGACATTGGGTTCTGCAGCTACTTGGCCGTGCCAAACAACCAAGGGCTGAAAGCAGCAACATGCATCAACCAAGTCAATGGCAGTGTCTGCGAAAGGCCTGGTAAAATGATCTTTTAGTGCTCTTGCCGTAGAAGACTGGGGACGGACATGTGTGGAGACCATTGCTATTGGTGGCATGCAAATACAGAATGATATATTCGTGCAGGCTCTTCCTTCCACAATATTAAAATTGATGTTGGACTATCAGTTCAAGGGAAAGGGACTTAGGTCAGTGGTAAAGCATATGCTTCATCTGCAGAAGGTCCCGCCTGCAGGTTCATCTGCAGGTCCAATCCCCGGCATCTCCAGCTACAGCTGGGAATGTCCCCCGCCTGAAACTCTGGAGAGCGGCTGCCTGTCATTTGTCTGCATCCTGCCAGGCTACTGCCTCCAGCCGGTAGAATTCCAGCATTGGACTACTGCAATGCGCTCTATGTGGGGCTACCTTTGAAGGTGACCCGGAAACTACAACTAATCCAGAATGTGGCAGCTAGACTGGTGAATGGGAGTTGCCACCAGGACCATATAACACCGGTCCTGAAAGACCTACATTGGCTCCCAGTACGTTTCCGAGCACAATTCAAAGTGTTGGTGCTGACCTTTAAAGCCCTAAACACCGTCGGTCCAGTATATCTGAAGGAGCGTCTCCACCCCCATCGTTCAGCCTGGATTCTGCTGGTTCCCTCCCTGCGAGAAGCCAAGTTTACAGGGAACCAGGCAGAGGGCCTTCTGGGTAATAGCGCCCGCCCTGTGGAACGCCCTCCCATCAGATGTCAAGGAAATAAACAACTACCTGACTTTTAGAAGCCATTTGAAGGCAGCCCTGTTTAGGGAAGCTTTTAATGTTTGATGGATTACTGTATTTTAATATTTTGTTGGAAGGCGCCCAGAGTGACTGGGGTATAAATAATAAATTATTATTATTATTATTACTATTATTTATTTATTATTAATTATGTCAGTGTGGAAAACACTGAGCTAGATGTATCAGTTGTCTGACTCAGGAATGTAGGAAGTAACGCAGGAATCTCAGCTCAAGCATCCATGCCTGATGGCCATCCAACCTCTGCTTAGAAACTTCCAATGAAGGAGAGTCTACCACCTCTTGAGGGAGTCTGTTCCACTGTGGTGATAACTTAGTTTTGTGGAGTCCTTTGACACCATCCCACTGCTGATCAAAATGTGAGCTCTAGCTTTTAAAGTCTAGGGAGTTGTGGATATCTTGAAGAACCTTGGCGTTTCGGCAGAGTGTGACTTCAAGGGCTAAAGCCTTGAGGAGAAATTAAATGGATAATCAGGCACAGAGTTGAACTCGAGAGCTGTTTTGAATTGTCCGGGGTGCGGAAAGAAGTCTGTCAGCAAGAGGGCTACAGTAGCTTCCTGGATGGATAAGAGCTTTGTTAGTAAAGAACCGGAAGGACCATAGTGATGCCGACAAAGAAGCAGTGTCAGGATTCGGCAGCCTTTCGGGGGTTCTGGAGGAGAAAGTTGGATTCTTTTCACCAACAATGTAGTGTTACCTTTTGCTTCAAGGAATAGGTGGAAGAAAAGAAAAAAAGGCTTGTAAATGTCTCGTATGGTAAAAGCTGCTTGCACTAATCCTTTTGTTGTTGTTTAATGCGCAGCCAACCACAGTGCCAAGCAGTGCCGTACCCCCTGTGGCTTGAGAACGGTGTGCAGCGAATGTACCAGCAGCAACTCTGAGTGTATGTGGTGCAGCAACAAGAAACAGTGTGTGGACTCCAGTGCTTATGTGGCCTCTTTCCCTTATGGCCAGTGCATGGAGTGGCATACCGTGAGCAGCTGTCCACGTAAGCAATCCCTTGGCTGATGGGGATCTCAACAGTGGTTGTGTAGGGGCAGTTCCATAAAGGTGGTAGTTGCTTTTATTTATTTATGTACAGGCAGTGACTCTTTTGGGGGCATCCAATTGAAGCACAATCTTTTGGACCTGGAAGATGGCAGAAGGGGGGTATAACGGGGTGGGGTGCGTTTATATGTGCTCTGCTGCACACACAGGGCCTGGGAATGGAACCCCTGCGTGAAATGGTTGCTGCCTGTATTTTGCACTTTTATCTTATCGAACTGCCCTGAGATCTATGGAGGAAGGGGGTATACAGATTTTATTATACTCTTCTGTTGGAATGGAGAAGGAATTTTACTTGTGTGTGTGCTCGTTGTTGGACTGAGGACAACAGGATCCCAAAGCTTCACCCCAGATTAACAGGGTGGCTGTGGGCAAGTTACAGTGGTCTAAATCCGGGGGCACTATGTTAGGATCCCCATGTTGAGTAGGACTTTTGAGGCTCTCATTTGTCTGCATCCTGCCAGGCTACTGCCTCCAGCCGGTAGAATTCCAGGTGAAGCCTCCAACACCAGTTTCCCTGCACAATATTTACCGGGCTACCCAGATGCAACCCAGGCCCTGTTTTAAAATTCCCCTCATCTTTATTTATGATTGCATTATTGATATTTGGAAAGTTCTAACCTACAAAAAAACAATAAGCCCACTTCACATTACAGTGGAACCTTGAGTTGAGGACGTAATGCGTCCGGAGGCATGTCCGCTACTCGAAGCATTCACATCCAGAAGCGCTGTGTCTGCGTACGCGCATGGCGCGATTTCGCGATTCTGCGCATGCGCAAGCGGCAAACCCGGAAGTAACCCATTCCGGTACTTCCAGGTTGCCGCGGGACACAACTTGAAAAGACGTAACCTGAAGGGAACGCAACATGAGGTATGACTGTACGCTTCCCAGTTGCTGTTTAGAAGGCAGGTTGCAGACTGTACGTTGCTCATTCAGCTTTAATGGAAAACTCTGACTTCTTGGAGGCAGCCTGGATCGAAACAGAATGCGAACAAGGGAGTGTGCAAGCGGGAGGATGTTCAGACCCTGGTGTGCTGCCTTAAAGCACTGTTGGCTTCTTTTCTTAACCTGGAAGTTCTCTTTATTTCCGCAGCTGAAAACTGTTCTGGCTACTTCACTTGTGGGCACTGTTTGGAGCAGCCTGGCTGTGGCTGGTGTACGGATCCCAGTAATACAGGCAAGGGAAAGTGCACTGAAGGCTCTTCCAGAGGTCCAGTAAAGATGCCACCTTCACCTCCACCAGCAACAGGAAAACCCTACCTAGAGCCTGTCCTTGATGTTAGCATGTGCCTGGCTGAGAACAAATACAACTGGTCCTTTATTCACTGTCCAGGTAACTTATTTAGGAGTGCACATTTGATGTGGAGATCAGCTATCTCTTAAATAATCTTAATCTCTTAAATAATCTTAATCTTTCGGTGACTGTGTGCAGTTTCTTGAAAATGGAACCAGGTAATGGTGCCTATTCCTGAGGAGTGCTGAGTTGTTAGCTGTGTTAAGGGAGAACTTCAGAGAATGTAAACTTAACGTTTATAATGTAGGGGAATGTAAGAAGTCTGCCACTCAGTTTGCTTGTTTATAGTGTTTAATCCTTTGTCTAGTTAAAAGACTCCCTGAGTGCCTTCCATAATAAATGAGGCAGTCCTTGCCCACAGTTTTCCAGCCTAAAAGACATGTTGCAGTAGGAAAGACAGAGGGAAAAGCAAATTCAGACAACAGTTATGAAGTTCTTAAAAGGACCACGTTGAAGTTCAACAGTTGGTGGGAGAAGAGGAGCCCAACGGATCTAGTCGCTCACCAGAGCTGGCGCGGCAGCCCTGCAGTCCCATATCTTCCCCTGCTGCAGCCTTATGGGAAATAGTTACAATAAAATAGAAATAGATATAAGGGTTAATGTCACCTGGAATGGGGGCAGGGAAAAGAACAGTTTATTGGAATCCAAAGCTTCTCTTCCTTGGCTGCTTTTTCTTTTTGTTTTTTGGGGGAGAGAAGAGTTGGTGTTGTGAAAGAGCAGAGAAATGTTCCAGTTCTTCCAGTGATTCATGATTGGCTAGGCTTACTGTGACCAGAAAGAAGCTAGTGCCCTTATTGATAGTTTTCATATACTGATGTCAGCACATAGCTAAATCTGATTTGCTAGATTGTACTGTGATATCATCACATTCAGAACAGGAGCCCAAATTGACTGGAGAAGAATAGAGGTGGTGGAATGGCTCCCAAAGCAGAGGCCATCAAAGGAAACAGTGGCTGCAGATATCAAGCAGTTCAGCACCAGCAAGATAGGAAAAGGGGGCACAAGTGTTTCAAACACAGAGTTTCAATCATAATTTTGAGTTTCACCTCCAGATTATGATGATCCTTTGAATTTCATGCTGTGTAGTTAAACAAAACGACACGTATAAATGCCTTAGTCTTTGGGCAGATGAGTCAACATAAAAAGAGCAAATTTCTGCATGTGCTCCCTCCATTAATTCTAATGTCCAGTAGAATTATTTGAGTACAGATACAGGTGATACACAATCACCTGTGACACCAGAGAGTTTCTCCAGCACAGTTAAGTGCTGAATGTTGTGGCTGCTGAAGGTGTGCACTCCAGTCCACCCTGGGAAGGAGAGCCTTGCTGAGATGCTCTGGTGCTTATCCTGGATCACTGGAAAGCAACACCACCTGGTCTGGTGTGAACCTGCTGTTACTTACCCTAAAACACCAGGCAATCAAAATTGTGGTGACAAATAACGAGATGGATGGGAGAGAGCGAAAGATGTGCTGAGCGTCCCTTTTTGTTTTCTAGCCTGCCAGTGTAACGGGCACAGTAGATGTGTCAACGAGAGCATCTGCGAGAGGTGTGAGAACCTGACGACTGGCAAGCACTGTGAAACCTGCATCTCCGGTTACTATGGAGACCCCACAAATGGAGGCACCTGTCAACGTAAGTTGGGTTCTCCATCCATCTTCCCCACTGCTGAGCAATTGCATTTCCTCCCCTGGTCCCCGCTCATTTTTGCCTGACCTTTTTCTTAAACAGCTAGTATGCGGGCCGTAATGATCGAGGCTGTGTGTGGACTGTGCAAAATTCTGTGCCAAGAAAACTTATTTTCTGCAATTTGTAAATTGCACAAAATGAGCAAATTTACATGATTTCACTGAACGCTATGGTTTTGCTTCTTTGCATAATTTATTCATGTTTTGCCAGGGCACTGAAGCTATCCAAACATTGAGAATTTTATTCATCTAGCCTTTTTGGAGAGAATTCAGCAGGTTTCACTTACATATTTCCAAGGATATCTTCCCAGCCTCTAGGGGTGTGAACCATTTAAAAAGCAAAGTTAAGATTCCCAGAAAGCTGAATTCTACATTTTATACATATTCTGTGTCTGTTCTGTGCTCTTACAGAATAATTGATAATTACCAATCAAAGAACTGTAACATCAGTGATATTTTATTACACTTGTCATATAACTGAACTTAAAGAAGCATTTCACAGGGGTATGGATCATAATATTAGTTGTGGCAGGTCTACTTCAAATATGGACTGAAAGTCTGAGCAACACGTTTCCCAATCGTTGACTCATTTAACAAAGACATTGAGTCTGTAGAGATGATCCCTGTGCCACTCATTCATGCCTGAAATGTGATAAGATCTTGCTTTCCTCCTCGCCTTTTGCTAAGGCTGCTGAACTACCTTTGGTTTTAGCTCTCATCTAGGGGTTGTCTGTATAGGCGGGGAGATGAAATTCAGGGTACTACTCAATCAAGTGCGGTCTTGCAAATTTGTGCAACAAGCAGTATTTTGTGTCCTGTCATAAATGCGCATTAAAGGCATTTAAGTGGAAAGCCACGCACAATGTGAACAGCTTAATTGCTTGTTAATTGATCTATCAGTATTCATTTTACAGAAAAAAAACTGTTTATCTTGCAGCTTGCAAGTGCAATGGCCATGCTTCTATCTGCAACGCAAACACAGGGAAGTGTTTTTGCACCACAAAAGGAATCAAAGGAGAGGAGTGTCAGCTGTGAGTCAGCCTTTCTATATGTTCTTTTTATTGTCCATTCATTGTGCTCTTGATGGTATTGGGGTGGTTCTACACACTCCTGCATTCAATACTGTTTGTGTCCACAAATGTTTCAGGGCAGTCAGACTGCTTTGTGAGCAATCAGTGCATGGCCCATAGCTCCCTACTGAAACCTTTTCACGCCACAAATGTTCCAACTTGGGGTGTGGGATCCAGCTTTTGCTGCAATGGAGCGCTAGGGTGCCCTCTCAAGGCACCAAAGTAAATCCACTTATTTGTGTTGTAGCCGCTCCCAAGTGCTTCCTGTTGATGCTGGATACAGTCGTTCCCGTGGGGTGGCTTTTGTGTGTGTAAACGAGCAAAGGTTTCGCAAATAATCACAGCCTGAGCATAAAAAAAGGAAAGCTTAAAAAATCAAAGTCTGGTGGCTTGACACCAGAGCACAACTGACTTTCATTTGGGGCCAGAAGCGAAGCTCATGTAGCTGTATCTCTCTCCCCCCCCCCTACTTCTCCTTGATGCCATGTGGTGGCATTCCTGTTTCTTTTTCTGCAAGGATGCACATTTTAGCACAGCCACTGCAGCCTGATTGCAGGAACACAAAAACTGTGCCAATGAAAGCATGGTGGCTCCATAGGGCAACCAACCTGCCCTCAGGCAAAAAGGGGCAGGTGGAATTGGGGGAGGCGTGAACACCAACAATGGGATGGGTGGAGTTAAATTGTGTGTTTGATAATGAGGGAGCATTATATATAGATAACCACTTCAATTGCACTATCAATACATCAGTGGCATCTTGCTGCATATGCCCGCAATAAAATAGAGGACTGGATGGGGTGCGGTGACAGGTTTGGGTAACATGGTTGAAGCAGAATGTGTCATGGTGCTGTTTTATTTGGTGTGATGCACAGATGGAGGCAGCAATGCTTCTGAATGCCAGGTTCTGGAAGCCACAAGAGGGGAGAGCGTTTCTCCTGTGCCCGAATCCTGCTTGCGGGTTTCCCACAGACATCTGGTTGGCCACTGTGAGAACAGGGTGCTGGACTAGAGGGGCCATTGGCCTGATGCAGCAGTCTGTTCTCATGCTATGTTCTTACAGTGAACGCTTAGCCCACCATTGAGATTAAACCTGCCCAGGCTTCTGCAGCTCAGAAGAAGAAAGCAATCCTACTTTATAAACCCTGAATCCTGCTTTTAAAAAGTTGATCTGTGGAGCTGTGGAACTAGGATCTTGCTCTTAGTCTGGAGTCCTATGAAATTACTTGCGTGACACAATATACATTTTAAGAATCTTATTCCCACCACTGCTTTCAAGATACGTGAGCTTCAGGGTTATGTGATTGAAAATTATTAGATTTGAGGGGTGGGTGTGTTTGCTTGAGCACTGTTTTGTCAGCACTGAAAGTCCACCCACCAGTTGAGAGACTCTGGGAAAGGGTAAAAATGTTCCCCTACTCAGGAAGCAGGGTCACGAATAGCCCATCTGTCCTCAAAGACATCACGTTCAATACATAATGTATTATTGGCTGTGATAACCAGGGTGACCAGTCCACGAAGCATTGCTCACACTCTTAATTGGCTTTCTTTGCTCTGAGAGATATTGGCGTATAACCAAATCTGATTGATTATGTAGCATTGTGACATTAGCACATTTGCGTTTTGCTGCCCATTTGCCTGGAGGTCACTCTAGAAAGAAGCTCTAAGCAGGAAATGAAAACTGGTGCAATCTCAGCAGCAGTGCATGGGAAATAATAGCAGGAAATAGGTGCTAGAAAAATAAATGCCTACATTAAGATGGTTTCTCTTTTTGATTACAGGTAGGTAGCCGTGTTGGTCTGTCGTAGTCGAAACAAAATAAAAAATTCCTTCCAGTAGCACCTTAGAGACCAACTAAGTTTGTCATTGGTATGAGCTTTCGTGTGCATGCACACTTTTCATACCAATGACAAACTTAGTTGGTCTCTAAGGTGCTACTGGAAGGAATTTTTTTATTTTGTTTCTCTTTTTGATGCTCAGGAAAAAATAAACTGTTTCTGCTTCAAACAGTTTCCATGCTCTACAAAACATGTAGTGAAATGAACCATCGTTTCCCTAGCTCTCCACCGCCTGTGGTTTCTTGTATTGCTTATTCCCAGCTAGTTTCTAAGATTATTTTAGGTAACTTTTAAAGTGAGTGGCAAGGTTCTCAAATGTGTTCCAGATTTCAGTTTCATTACTCTTTCACCGGGTTTGGGTCGCCTCTGTTGGTCCCGAGTTGTTTGTTCTTTCGTCTCTTTGCATGCTGCTGTTTTATTATTAAGCTGTTTTATTATTAATAAGAAGTGGTTTTCTTCCTGGTTCATGCTGGATGTGACTTAAAAGAAAACAAACAAACATTACAATTTCAAGCTCAAGGGAAAATTAAGGCAGAAGGTCAACATTGCTCATGCTCTTTCTTCTAGGTGTGAGGTCGAAAACCGATACCAAGGCAATCCTCTCAAAGGAACGTGCTACTGTGAGTGAAAATGGTTTTTCTTTTGCCTGTATGTAAACTTGGTACTTGTACATCAGCAACTTGCTGCAAATGAGCTCAAAGACGTATAAAAAGGAGAGAACAATATGCTTCTTTCTATGTTGGCTGCTGCTTATTCTGGAGCTTCTCTCTCTCTCTCTCTCTCTCTCTCTCTCTCTCTCTCTCTCTCTCTCTCTCTCTCCCTCTCCCCCCCGTGTGTGCGCGCGCGCACACACACACACACACACACACACGAGTCGTACCTTGTTTTTTGAACAGCTTAGTTCTCAAATGTTTTGGCTCCCGAACGCCGCAAACCGAGAAGTGACTGTTCCAGTTTGTGACCTATTTTTGGAAGCCGACTGTCCGACGGGGCTTCCACGGCTTCCAATTGGCTGCAGGAGCTTCCTGCAGCCAATCGGATGTCGTGCTTTGGTTTCCAAACGTTTTGGAAGTCGACTTCCAAGGTACGACTGTATATATATTTGTAGGGGCAACCCCATTCTCTCTCAGTCTGTTCATTCCCTCCCCTTAGTGACTTCCTTTTTTTGCCTCCAGTTCTTCCTGCACCCCTCAGTCTGTGTCCCCCCCCCTGCCCTCCACTAATTTCTATTGCCATTTCCTCATGCCAAACACACAAATTGTGCTATATAAATAATGTGTGTGGGTTCTCTAATCCAGGGGTTACCATGGGGTACCCGTGCACCTGTCCCTGGCACCCACTAGTACTCTCCACGCTGAAATTAGATCTGTAGCCAACAGAATAGGTTGCAGTGTGTGCTTAGTCATTGTGTGTAAGTGTGGCTCCTGTGACACTTCCTTGGGTTTGCAGATGTGCCCATGGGTCTAAAATGGTTGGCATCTTCTCGCCTGATCATTTCTGACAGTCCCCCTTGGAATGAGGTCTGTCTCTCTTTCTACTTCCCTAAGTGGATGCACCCAGAGCTGCCGTTCCTTGATGAGCTGCAGTTCAGCATTTTAGACTGCAGTTGACAAAAGTGGCTTCAGTCTTGGCTTGAGGGGCTGTAGGTGCAATTGCTCTTCCATCCAGTTTGCTCTTGCCTTCTCAAGAGGTGGTTAGGAACTTCCGGAGGCAAGAAGCAGAAGGGTCCTAGAAAGGAGAGGGGGGAGGGCGTCGACAGGAGAAGGGTGAAGGGAAAGAGAAGGAAGGTGCATGTCTAGGGGAGCTGCAGAGATGATGGACTTGATGCTAAGATTGAAATAGCAAGCTTTAATAGTTGACGGCAGGCTTCTCATAATGGATATTTGTAAGAAGCTGGTCTAGACAGTTTGGTGATTCAGAGTCCTGTTCCGCAACCCATGACATTCAGAAAAGCTGTGCCATATTATGTCCATAAAAATGCATTTAAATAAAGATATAGTGGTGCCTCACAAGACGAATTTAATTCGTTCCGTAAGTCAATTCGTTTTGCAAAAAATTGATCTTGCGAATCGCGGTTTCCCATAGGAATGCATTGAAATCCCCCCATAGGAACGCATTAATTAAATTTCAATGCATTCGTCTTGCGAAAAATTCGTTTTGCAGGGCATTTATCTTGCGAGGTATCACTGTACTT
Source organism: Zootoca vivipara (assembly GCF_963506605.1). NCBI lineage: Eukaryota > Metazoa > Chordata > Lepidosauria > Squamata > Lacertidae > Zootoca > Zootoca vivipara. Next base: position 5,202,635 of record NC_083284.1, on the reverse strand, counting down.
AGAGATATGTGTAAGGGGTTGCTGAATTCTCCTGAAGCACCCTGGTCATTATTTTTGCCATTGGATAAAGCATAAGGATCAAAACCCTCCAGTGGAATTAATTAGGTGTTTTTTTATTGTGCGTGCACACGCATCTCCACCCAACTCACATTTGTAGGTGCTTGAAAAGAAGTTAAAAGTTCCGATCTTGCCTGTCGGCTTGCAATCTAATAATAAAGTCAAGTCACATTAATGGAAAGGCTGTAAAAACAGAAGAGGGCCAGTTGGAGCGAGCAGATACGTGTTAAGGAGGCACTTGAAAGCAAAAGAGAGAAAAGAAAAGAAAGATAGCTGTGCGAATGCAAACCGTTTGTTTGCCTGAGCCTATTTTCATCCCACCTTTTCCTCTAATAGACGCTAACAATGCAATCATAAACAATTTAAAACGATCAAACAAGGCATTAAAAACCAATTAAAAACTAAAATGCAAACAGAGCGGCAGATAAAAACTAAATGAAGGATTAACCAGATAAATTAAATGCCTACAAGAACAAACAAGACTTAAGGAAGTGGTGAAAAACCAGCAGAGAAGATGCCAGGTGTTGTTCCGTGACCTGAGCCCAGGCTCCTTGCGCATAATGGTGGCGGATGCAACATACTGCAAAAACAACATTCCACATGTGTGTAGCGCGAGGTTTTTCAGAGGCTTCCCTTGTATTATTTGAGTCATGCTTGAGGAGCCCATTACTATTGTCATCCTTGCGCTGCATTTGCTGAGTTGAGACGTAGAGAGCAGGTGGCTAGATGGGCCTGCAGTGGGTTGGGCAAGGCTAACCTGGCCTCTACTCTTGGCTGCTGCCCTGCATCCGCTTGCACTCCCCACTCTCTGCCTTTCCTGCTCACGTGCAAGGGCCAGCCGTGCAACAGGCTCGTATTTATATCCTAGCAAGTAGCAAACTTCCTGCCTCGGGCTGACTCTGGCTTCATGCCATGGCGGCACCTAACTCCAATTTGTGTACTTTTATATAGACACTCTCCTCATCGACTATCAGTTCACCTTCAGCCTTTCGCAAGAAGATGATCGTTATTACACGGCAATCAATTTCGTAGCGACGCCCGAAGAGGTTAGTAAATTATCCCAATTGCATTTCACGTTGTTTATTAAAACGCCCTGGTTCTCTCTGGCTGACGGTCAGTAGGCTGTATGCAGAGACCGACTCTTCTCTCTCTCTCCCCCCCGCCCACAACAAGACGGCATGCAGACTCCTTTCAGTGCCAGTTTGTGCTCATTTTGCACTGTGTGAGAAGCTCCTGCAGTTCTGTTCCTAGTGTTGGGGAACTCGAGTTGAGATAAATTGATGACCTCAAGGCATACGTGTAATTAGCCATGGAGTTTGTTGCTGTATAGCCATTTGTAAGGAATGGCTGGTTTTGAATTTTATAAAATTTTAATTATTTTTAAAACTTGCAGTTACACTGAGAGTCAGCTTCCAGCGACTGTTGTAATTGATAATTTATACTCCTGCGTGTGAAGCCCTGTGGCCTTGGGGCTGACATTTCTAGGCCAAGGGCTGCATGGCCAATCCTTGAGGGGACAGTAATATAAGAGTATGTGTCACAGATGTGTAAATGTGGGCATGGTTCTTATTTAAATAAAAAACACCCAACTTGGGGGATAGGGGGATCACAAAAAACATTTTGGCATAAGCAAGTCAGTTTAAAACCAAAACCAAAACCCACCAAAACCTTTTTTTTTAATGGACAAATTTGGGAGGGGTCCTCTAGTTTTAACAAAAACCTTTTGACACCACAGTATCACAGGAGGGGGGGGCACATGAGAACAGTTGGTAATTTTAAAAACAAAATAAGTTTTTAAATTTAAATTTGTTTTAATCATGGCAAAATCCAATAATTATTAGGGAGCCACACAACCATATTGACATCATGGCATCACTGCAGAGGATCCATAGGAGCAGTCAATTATTATTATTATTATTATTATTATTATTATTATTATTATTATTTTAAAGAAATACACTTTTAGTTACAAATGGGTATTTGTCTCCATGCAGTGATCCAGATATATCTGTGGCTCCTGCTCTAACCAGTAGGAGGCAGGTGCCTTTAAGGGCTAATTGAGAGCTGGTCTAGGAAAATAGACTTTCCCCCCCTGAAAATAGATATTCTCTACATTATCAGCATCATCACCATAATTTATTATGGTCAAAGACCAGCTCAATATTCTCTTAAGAAAAGGTGACATGGCCCTGGTTCCAGGTATCACACTGAAATAATGCATTTCGAGGGCAAAGCCCTGGTACGTTTCTGCTATGGCTGTCCCCATGCGTCTTTGTAGTTCCAACCCTCTGTGCCTGCTGTTCTTTGCCATTCTGTGTTGACCGCTCAGAATGGCTGAGCCCAGTTTATTATAGGGAGCGCTAGCCTGACCATAGTGTGACTGGAATCTCTTAATTTTATCTTGCCTTTATAGGAAGTCACAGGTTTAGTCTCTGGCCTGCTGCTGCTTGACTTCATATTGGACATTTCTCTTTGCAGACCAGGCTGAAGGAAGGCTAATTTACTTAGTAGCGCCTTCTGTGGCTCCTTGGGATATTATTATGGAAATGACTTTGGGAATGCCAGAGAACAAGTGTATGCATAACCCAGTGTGGGGTTTTCTGCTTGCTTTTTATTTTTTATTTTTAAAAAGCCTCTTTGATTTCTTGTCTCGAATAAAGTGGTATTCTGTGCAACTCAGAATCTCCCTGTCTTCTGAACACAGGGTAAAATGGTAGGATTTTGGATTCTATGTTCCCACTTCCTGAAATAAAGGGGAAAAAGCAAAAATATTTGGCAAACAGAAACTAATCAGTGCTGTGTTTTAATGTGGCACAGGTAAGCTTGAATCCTATTGGGCTGTTTTAGGGGGATTTTGGCATGCCTTTGTTCTTGCCCAAGCAGTGCTGGCAAAACTTGACGGAAGCTGCTCTCTCTCTCTGTGTGTAAGCCATTAATCTGTGCTTCTTTCTTTGTTCCCTGAAATCAGCAAAACAGAGACCTGGACATGTTTATCAATGCTTCTAAAAACTTCAACCTCAACATCACGTGGTCAACGAGTTTTGCAGGTGAGGACAATTATTTCCGTTTCCAAATGCCCAGTGTCTGAACTAGAAATGTCTGGAAAGCAGTGGTGGCATATTTAAACCAGAGACCAGTCCCCCTCCGACCTTGCTCCTTCATTGGCCTTGAAAAGCTTCCTCTACCGCCCAGACTCCTTCCATTGCCTCTTGGCACCCTCCATCCCTCAACTTCCGGCTCCTTGTTGTTCTGCTTCCTGCTTTTCTCTCTGCTTGCTCCCCTTCATCTTGCCACATAGACTGTCTGTGCCGGAGCTTCCACCTTTCCTTTTTCCTCCTTAGCTAGACAGATTGTCTTTCTCACACAGTTGGTGCACAGCAAACTCAGCCGGTGGCAAGAGGCGGCTTGCGGATCAGGCAGCCAGTTCTGGCTTATAGCCTCTTTATATGCAGATACCCTATGGGCGACTTAGGGATTTAGAAGGCTGCTGTGCCGTGTAATAGTCTGTATATTGAGGCATAACTTCACTCTAAAGATAATCTGAGAAACGAAGTAGAACAGTTTATCCGATTTCCAGATCTTGAATGCTTGCGTTGGCAGCCGAAATGTTAATTTTGTATGCAACAGTTGTTTGTGGGTTTCTTAATCGCAGTAATGAAACTGAGCTCAGTACTGCCTTGTTGAAACAGAATAATTTGTTTTATCAACTAGCGCTGCTGTATAATTTAAGAGCACCCCTTGTACTGTTACTAAGGATTTGCACAAAAACGTATATCTTTATTTCATTTCAGTTATATTTTGGCTTTGCCCTAAGGGCTCCCCTCCCCCCCCCCAACCCATTTTGCCCTTCCAACAATCCTTTGAGGTAGATTAGTTTGAGAGGGCTCAAGGCCACCAAGTAAGCCTTGTGGCTAAGTGAGGATTTGAACCTGAGCCTGAAAATCTTCACTCCCGACAGATGAGAATGTTTCTTTTAAAATACTCCCAACAGCTGGCACCCAGGCAGGGGAGGAGATTCCGGTGGTTTCAAAGAGCCAAATCAAGGAGTACAAGGACAGCTTCTCCAATGAGAAGTTTGACTTCCGCAACAATCCCAACATCACTTTCTTTGTCTACGTGAGCAACTTCACCTGGCCAATAAAGATACAGGTAAGAGACCCTTCCATTCACATAAGCACTAGAGAAGGACTGGAATATCCTGGGAGCTGTTCTGTATACCCTGTTCTGTTTGCTTAGTGTTGATGTCCTATACTCCAACAAATGTTCAGGTCCTGTACTGTATATATTTGTATGCTAGAAGCCATCGTCTATTGCCATTATCACTCTTTTGCTGCGATCTAACTTACTACTCTGCAGCCTTAGTGCAATTCAGATTGTGTCGGTTGTTGCTTATGAGATTTCCTGGGCAGCTAAATGCAGTAGGTTTTATGGAGGCACAGCATTTTTATTGTCTTTCAACCTGAGACCATTCAGACGGTGCTAGTGGAATGTCTCCATCTTGAGAAGCAGTCTATTAGTGCAAATCCCATTTTTAAAAACTTGGATCAGAGTACTTGTATAATGGAATGAGCCCTCCTTCCTGCTGTGTGTGCCACTGCTTTCATCTCCCATCCCTACCTGGGTTTCCTCCCCTGTGGGGGACTTCTGTAGAACTCCATGCCCACTGGTGGGGTTCTCTCTCACACTCTTCTTCTTCTTTGGTGATCACTCGTAGCTGAGTAAGATTGTCTTCCAGGAACACGGTTTTAACATTGAGTCGGTAAGTGACTGTGGAGCCAATTCTGGATCCACACCTCCTTCCACAGTGGGGACATAGGTTTCTGGGTGGGAGTTAATCACGGTGAGGGTTTGCCAAGCGTGCCTTCCTCTTAGCACATTTCTCCCTTTCGTCCTGAGTTCGAGCATCTTCAAAGCCCATGACACCTTTGGTAAAGGCTGTTCTCCAGTTGGAGCGCTTGGAGGCCTGTGCTTCCCAGTTGTCTGTTTTTATACCACATTTTTTTAGATTCGCCTTGAGAGAGTCCTTAAACCTCTTTCGTTGACCACCAGCATTACGCTTTCCATTTTAAAGTTCCGAATACCGTTTTGAGACCATGCATGGCAAAAAGCAGTCTGTAAAACGTGGCAAATGGAGGCAGTGAGAGATTTTACTTTCTTGGGCTCCTTGATCACTGCAGATGGTGACAGCAGTCACGAAATTAAAAGACACCTGCTTCTTGGGAGAAAAGCAATGACAAACCTAGAGAGCATCTTAAAAAGCAGAGACATCACCTTGCCTACAAAGGTCCGTATAGTTAAAGCTATGGTTTTCCCAGTAGTGATGTATGGAAGTGAGAGCTGGACCATAAAGAAGGCTGATCGCCGAAGAATTGATGCTTTTGAATTATGGTGCTGGAGGAGACTCTTGAGAGTCCCGTGGACTGCAAGAAGATCAAACCTATCCATTCTGAAGGAAATCAGCCCTGAGTGCTCACTGGAAGGACAGATCCTGAAGCTGAGGCTCCAAGACTTTGGCCACCTCATGAGAAGAGAAGACTCCCTGGAAAAGACCCTGATGTTGGGAAAGATTGAAGGTACTAGGAGAAGGGGACTACAGAGGACGAGATGGTTGGACAGTGTTCTCGAAGCTACGAACATGAGTTTGACCAAACTGTGGGAGGCAGTGGAAGACAGGAGTGCCTGGCGTGCTATAGTCCATGGGGTCACGAAGAGTCGGACATGACTAAACGACTAAACAACAACAACAACAAATGTGGCGAACAGAATAAGAAATATTATAATCAGCAATAAATGGATGCAAATGAATTGGATGTGAATGTGATAAGCTCCAAGTTGAAAGGTACATGAAGGACTTAAGCAGTGACATGGACAATGGCTCCGTGACCTTAACCAGTTGGCAGCACGCAAGCAGGAACTGTGTATCGCTGTCCTTGCTAATTAAATCAGTAAGCAAGCCTGACCAAGAGTTATTTATTGTGAGTGATATCACACTTCCCCCTAGCCGTTTTTGTGTAGCCTTCCTTGCTGGTATGGCCAGTCTCCCTGTCAGTGCCCTCCTTTGGCAAGTTGGGATGTTGAAAGATGGGCCAAATCCCTGCCCATCATCCCTTTAAGAACTTGGCCTACCATGTGTTTGGATCTGAACACGGCCAGAGGAACTGTACAACCAACTCTGCATGTCTGGTCTTGGTGTCTCTACCCCTGCCCCAAGTTTAGAAGTGGGGTGGAATGTAAAAAAAACAAGCCAACTTGTATTCTTGAGGGGAAGGAGGGGGGGATTGCAGTTCGACAAGTGGCAGAAATGCCATGTGGAGAATGCCAGACTCTGTTGTACATAAAGGAAGGTATACCGTGTTTCTCATAATATAAGACCTGTCTTATATTAATTTTTACTCAAGAAAATAAGCCTGTGGCTTATTTTCGAGGGTGTCTTATTTTTAAAAAAATTACCTCCTCTTCCTGCTGTGGCTCGGCGCCCGGAACTGGCTGCTGCGCACTTTGTTGGCGCTTCAGCAAGGCACGCTGCTGGGTCCTGCCGGGTTGGGGCTCCAAGCTGTGTGCGCTGCAGCTCTTGCTGCGTCCCGCCGTCGGCTTGGAGCTTGGCAAAGCGCGCGCTGCTGCCTTTGCCGGCTCCCGCTCCGTTGGGGCTTGGCAAAGTGCGCGCTTTGCCGAGCCCCGACTGAGCGGGAACCAGCAAAGGCAGCAGCCTGCCGCCGGCTTGGAGCTCGAGCCGGCAAAGGGTGGGCTCCCCGCCGTGTAGTGCTGCTCCCAACCGGAGGAGGCTGCCATGGGTGCCGAGGCCCCGCCTCCTCTTCCTCCTCCTTCCCCGTGTCCTTGTCTTGGCTCTGGCTGAGCTGGAAGAGACGGCGGGAGAGCAGCACAGCATGAGCTCAGCGCGCGCCAGGGAAGGAGGAGCCAGGCCGGGTGGAGCTGCCGCGCTGCAGTACACGAGGAGCCGAAACACGCACCGCTTCCTCCTCCTTCTCAGCTCCCACCAGCATATCCTCTGCCCCGCCACAGCCGCCTGGCCTGCCTTTCGGCCCGCCCTCCGGCTTCCCCACGCCAGAGGCTCCTCCTCGCCCTCCGGCTCCGGCTGCGCTCCCTCTCGCGCTCCTGGCTGCCTCCTTGTCTGGGTCCCTGCTTGCAGCTGCCGCTGCCCTCTTCCTCCTCCTGTCTCTCGCCTGGGCATGTCGTCCCGATTTCCCTCTCGGAAGGTTCTTGCTGTCGGCCGCTGCCTGCTCCTTCCTCGCTTCCTGGAACCGCCCTCTCAGACCTTTGACGGGTCCCGCTGGGTCGGGACTTGGCGTGGCGTGCCCTGCCATACCAGCATGTATTATTTTCGGGGTACGCCTTATATTTCGCCAGGTCTTGAAAATCCTGCCATGCCTTATTTTGTAGGGATGTCTTAAAATATGAGAAACACGGTATGTAGGCATCGACTTGGGGAGAGTGAAAAATGTGCATTCCCCCCACCCCCAAAAAAGGAGTCATTGGCTATAATGATTGCCTTTCCCTTTAAAGCTAATAGCCGAGGCAGGATATATTTCTTTTACTAGCGTTCAGACTGGGGAGAAAAGGGTCCCAATGGAAATTAGGGACCTTCACACCCATTATTAAAAAACAAAAAAACCCTGATATGCTTCCAAGTGGCACATTTAGTGGTGCATGTAGTTTGGCCCACAGTGGAGAACTGAAATAGGATGAAATTACATGTTCAGTGTAATTCCTTTTGTTTTGCTGTTTACCCATTCTTAGTCACTTTCCTTTTCTCTGATTTTAACCTGAAGCCAGTATTTGTCTTCCTAATTTGGGCAGCTTAATTAATGTGCTGGTGCATTTTCCCTCCTTTGTTAACTGACGTTTAAGTTTTTGTCCTGTTGTGGGCCAAATATAAGGCTTTTTAACTCTCTGGGAACAGCCGCCCATTGCAAGAATCCATCTTAGATGTTGGTCCTTTGATCGCTCGCCCTTGTTTGTCCTGGAGTTCCTGTTTCAATATTTCCTTGTCCTCCTGGCTCTCCTTTCCCTTCTGCCTGGTTTCCTTTAGGAAGCTCCAAGCACATAAATGCTCTTTTGTACGACTGATAGTTGTGCATTTGCCAGTGCTGAGCTCCCACCCTTAAAATATTGCTCCACCTCTCTTCAAAACCACCAGTTGGTTTTAAAAGTATATTGGTGTAGAATGTCCCTCCCTCCCTCCCAGCGTCCTCCATTTAAGCAATCTCTTCTATAAAAAGCTCTCTAGAATTCACAGTTAGCAAAATGTAGATCACCGTTCTTTACAAACTTGAAGTTAGTGTCTGTTTACTGAGTCGGTTCGGTTTAAGCCACTCTGGCTTGTGACAGCCACATTGTGAAGTCTGCTTAAGTTAGTTTGTCAGCTTCCTTTGGGGAAGACGGGTAAGTTCTTGTTGGAACTTGTTGGAAAAAGGGTTCATTTCTGATTTAGAAAATTAATCAAGTCTGCAATCGGTTTGTCCTGTTTATGGTTTCAGTTTTAATTTGGTTTATTTGGCCTGTGCTGTGCGGAATGAGCCTTTCTAGAAATAGAATTGGCAAATTCATCTTCTGCATGCTGTATAACCACTGTAGGCGTCGATCATCAGCAAAGAAATATATGAGAATGGCAGTTTCATGTTTCAGATCCCCATCCTTCCCCTCCACTGTCGGTTTGCACAGTGGTGAGAGTTGTTACAGGGTGTAGTGATCTCAGAGGATTAAGCTTGGTGGTTTTAGAAGCCTCCGAACTGAAAAAGCAAAGAAGTTGAGTTGTAGAAACCAGCAGTGGAATTTTACAGATGGCTCTCAGTTCAAACAAACAAAGTAAAGCCGCCCCCCCCCTTTCTACCTTGGCTCATTTTTTCGCTATATCTGACAAGTTAGTAATGGGAAACGCTTCAAATCTCCTTTGATTGTGTTGTGTCAGCAGTTTTATGCGCCAGTGTTAAAGTTCTCCTCCCCGTGTGTGTTAGCGGTTCTGTAGTTTGGCTCGACGTAGTGGCACAAACATCTGAGTCCGAACGGAGCTCATTTGAAAGCTCTGTCAATTGGTGACTGAATGAGAAAGCCTTATAACTGTGATGGGCACTCTTACTTAGTGGTGGTATGTTCTGACCTTAACACCTGCAGTGAGGATTGTAAGGTCAGTGGTACTTCTGTTTCCTTGGCATTGCTACAAGCTGAGTCTCGTGCCCAATAATCATTGTATGAGGGTGCGGGTATTATTAACATGTCCATTTTGTTGGACTGATTTGGGTTTCTGATGCCCCTGAGGTTCATTTTGGAGAGCCTGGAGGGGTTTGCACAATACCAGACCCTCCAAGTGTCCCTATTTTCCAGGGACATCCCTGATTTGGAGAAGCCGTCCTGGTTTCTGATTTGATCCCACTTTTCCTTAGAACAGGGGTGCCCAAACTTTTTTTCAAAGAGGGCTGGATTTGATGAAGTGAACATGTGTGAGGGCCGAAGAAAGTTGCTGAGCTTTTTTGGGGATTGAAGTTGCCGAGCTTTTTAAAGGATTTTACCCCAGGACATATACTGCCATGGGAGCCGGATTAAATCGATCGGCAGGCTGAATTAGGCCCCTGAAACGGACTTTGAACATGCCTGCCTTAGGTGAAGGTAAAGGGACCCCTGACTATTAGGTCCAGTCACGGATGACTCTGGGGTTGCGGCGCTCATCTTGCTTTATTGGCCGAGGGAGCCGGCGTACAGCTTCCGGGTCATGTGTCCAGCACGACTAAGCTGCTTCTGGCGAACCAGAGCAGCGCACGGAAATGCCGTTTACCTTAGGATGCCCCTATTTTCACTGGAAAAATGTTGGAGGGTATGGAGTTATCCAACCCCCAAACCGTCTGAAGGGAATCCTGTATAGGGAAGGTTTTCCCTGTAATGTTTCATTATGTTTTTATATACTGTATGTTGGAAGCTGTCCAGAGTGACGGCAGCAACCCAGTAAAATTTGTGAGATATAAATGGTAAAATGACTATTAGGAAATGGGGTGTCCCTATTTTTGTTAGAGAAATGTTGGAGGGTATGCAATACCCATACCTATTTACCCTGCTCGAAGCACCATTCGGTTAATATAAGTGGAACCAGAACAGTAGCATGTGTACAGTACAGGGACAAAAACTTTTTTAAAATAAAAAAAGTGCAAGCTCCACCATGAAATGCAAATCTCCTGCGTCACTTTCTGGCTTCAGTTGGTGGTGGGAATTGAGTAATTTTGTACTGGGGATGTGTGCTATTGTCCCTGCAATCAAAATGTTCAGGGAGGCATTGAGATGCAGAATTAAGTGAAGGAAGCATCCAAAAGAGGAGCTGTTATAGTGATTAATGACTTCAGCTACCCTTACAGTACATAGAATGGCTACATATGTCTTCCAGTCATGACAAAGAGGTGAAATTTCTAGATTTCCTGGAGCCAATCAGAGGGACAGTGACTCTGATCTTATACAGTCTTACCGTGGAAGTCAAATGGAATCCGTTCCGGAAGTCTGTTCGACTTCCAAAATGTTTGGAAACCAAATTGTGGCTTCTGATTGGCTGCAGGAAGTTCCTGCAGCCAATCAGAAGCCACGGAAGCCGCGTCGGACGTTCGGGTTCCAAAAGAATGTTCACAAACTGGAACAATCACTTCCGGATTTGCGACGTTTGGGAGCCAAAACGTCTGAGTTCCAGGGCGGTCGACAACCAAGGTACGACTCTACTTGATTGGCACCCAGGACTTGGTGTGTGTTGTAAGTGGTGTCAAACATTTGGGTTCAGAAACAGTGTCAGTCAGATCAAATAATTTCTCCACTTCTCCACCCTTCCCTACTCATACTGAGCTTTTCTGATTGGTTTTGCTTTTTAGAAAATAATAATAATGCAGTATTACTTTAAAAATGCAGGGTGAAATTAAGCTAATTTTTATTCAGAGTAATTTTGTTGAATTTAATTGACCCAACTTAGTCATGTTCATTAATTTCAGTGGGTCTATTCTGAGTAGGCCTAGTGTTAAATCCCAACCACACTGTTTTTTGGACCAATGGCAGGCAAGTCCAAATAACAACTTGAAATTTAGGGCATACCAAATTCAAACATATGGAAACCTCTCCTGGTCCACCCCACAATTTGGGGAGTACACAGTCAATGCACACATTTTGTTAAAAGACTTTCCTGGATGTGCAGCGGGATTAGTGAATTATTTTTAAGAAGAGAAGAGGAAACAAAGAATTCAAAGATACAAATTAGGAAATGTGAATTTTAATATGGAAAGAAATCTCAGAGGAGATGCATTTAGCCTGTTCAGAACCAAAAATTATTATAAGAATGTGAGTGATCAATAAACACTATATAAGCTTTTATGGTTGGCTTTGTCTGCCTGAAAAATAATCTCCTAAACAATGACAGTTCTCTTTCTCAAGCTCTGGGAGGAAGACCTTTCATTGCCTACAGACAGCCACCCAATCTTATTAACCAATCACCCATTCCCACCACCCTTCTGAGTAATACCCCTCCCCACCCTCTCACTATATATAAGGGTCTGGTGACTTCTGTTTCAGTGTATCTGAAGAAGTGTGAATGCACACGGAAACTCATACCAAGAACAAACTTAGTTGGTCTCTAAGGTGCTACTGGAATGAATTTTTTTTATTTTGATAATCTAATTGTTTAATTTTCCTTATAAATTGTTATTTGGGAAAATGTTGCTTTTGTAGGGATCTGTTTTCTCTATCCTGTGATAGCTGCCAACACTGGGGGTGGGGGTGGGGGGAGAGCAGGGGTTAGATAGATCTCTTCTGGAAATGGTAAGGTGCAATGATAAATGGTCTGGAAACCAGGCCTTATGAGGAATGGTTGCAGGAGCCGAGTATGTTTAGCCTGGAAAAGAGGAGACTGAGAGGAGGTAGGATAGTAATCTTAAGAGCTGTCACATGGAAGCTTGTTTTCTCTTGCCCTGGAGAGTAGGCCTTGAATGGCTTCAAGTCAGGGATTTCCAAAGTCCATTTCAGGGGCCTAATCCGCCGCAGGTCGGAGGTGGAGCGTCTCCATCTCCAGCATTCTGCCCGGACACTGAGGTCCAGCACCGAGGGCCTTCTGGCGGTTCCCTCGTTGCGAGAAGCCAAGTTGCAGGGAACTAGGCAGAGGGCCTTCTCGGTGGTGGCGCCTGCCCTGTGGAACGCCCTCCCAACAGATGTCAAAGAGGAAAACAACTACCAGACTTTTAGAAGACATCTGAAGGCAGCCCTGTTCAGGGAGGCTTTTAATGTTTAATAGATTACCGTGTTTTATTTTTCTGTTGGAAGCCGCCCAGAGTGCCTGGGGAAACCCAGCCAGATGGGCGGGGTATAAATAATAAATTATTATTATTATTATTATTATTATTATTATTATTATTATTATTATTATTATTATCTGGCCCCTGTGGCAGTTTATTTCCTGGGGTAAAATCCTAAAAAGAACCTCAACAACTCCAACCCTAAAAAAGTTCTTCAACAGACTTCAATCCTAAAAAAAGCTCCACAACTGTGAGGACGCTGATTGTGCTTTCCACAAGTGAAGACTACTGACTCCACGGGTACATATGTACAGCGTTTTATTATACAACTATATATAAGGCAGAGCAAAGTTCTCATGTCCGCTCAGTCTGAGTCAGATTCCAGGAGTGGCGATCTTCGGGACCACCTCCAGCAAAGTATCTTGGGTGCGCTTAATCTCCTCCTCTCCTCTCTGCGTTGTAGATCCTACGTTGCTGAGGAGACGGGGCTATGACGTGTCCCTCCCCTCCTGAGCCACTCAAGTGCTGATCAGTGTCCCTAGTGTCTGAGACCTCTCCCTCCACAGAGCTCCCTGCTGCCTCACTGACCCCTGGCACCGCCTCGTCAGACTCTCTGCTGGCTCCTGGGTGGTGCTGTGAGCTCCTTGCATCCCAGAGCCCTTGTCCTGCCTCGCCGGGCTCTCTGCTGACCCTTGGTGGTCCCCTGACAACAACCTTGGGGTAAAATCATAAAAAGCTCAGCAACTCCAATCCTAAAAAAATAAAAAAGGTTGGCTCTTTGGTCGGCCCCCACGGCACTTCATCAGATCTGGCCCTCTTTGAAATAAGTTTGGACACCACTGTTACATGAAAGGAGATTCTTAGTAAACCTCAGGCAGAGCTTTCTGAAGGTAAAAACTGTGTGACTGCGGAAAAGACTCACTCAAGAAGGTGGTAGACTCTCCTTCCTTGGGGGTTTTTAAGCAGAGGTTGTTTGGCCATCTGTCATGGATGCTTTAATTAAGATTCCTGCATTCCAGGAGGTTAAACTAGATGACCCTCAGGGTCCCTTCCAACTCTGCGATTCTACAATTCTATTATTTTATTATTATTATTTATTGAATTTATAGACCGCCCTATACCTGGAGGTCTCAGGGCGGTTCATACCCCTGATGAACCTTATGTGTTTCTATAACACTCTCCTCTGCTTCCTGAAAATTGCCTCATGTGGCCCGTAACATTCCCTGTAAAATCCCCTATACCAAAAGTGCAAAATCTCAGATTTAGGTGTGAAACAGCAGCAGCAGCAGATCTGAAGCATTACAATAGTAAGATGATGCAACTATAGACCAGAAGCCTCCCCATAACAAAGTGCTCATCCGAGCAAGCAGCGAAGAACCATCGATCAAAAAGACAGTGCAAATCAATCAAGGAACCTGTCAGAATATAAATGTCTTCCCTTATTACTGACAGCTAGAAAGTGACCCAGATGAACAGGGACCTCAGTTGGGAATTCTGGAATTGCAGTGGCACCATGGGAAAAGGCCCCCTACACGTGCTCCACGCATTTCGGCCCCCCAGGCTAGAACATGACTGTAGCTGCAGCTCCTTTATAGACCGAGAATACTATATGACCCTGCAGCAGCTGGATCAGTGCCGCATAACAGCCCTGGGATGCCTCCATGTGCAACTTGTTCTCCTGTCCTTTTAGGATAAGGAAAACAATGAGTGCAGGCCAGATTTTGGGAATAGGTCGGTTCCCTCTGTACAGAGAAAATACTCCCAGATGAATAATAAGCTAATAGCTTGAATGAAGCAGTGCTGGGAGGGAGGAGCAGTTTCCTCTATTGAATGGAAACTTCTTCCCCTCCTTGAACCAAGGGAAGGCAAGGGTGGGAGCATGATTGAAGCTCCTGGTGGATCTTGCAAAACCTTGGCCTTATCTGCCCCATTCCTGATGTAATGTATGAAATCAGATGTAGGGTTGGTGGTTGTGGCTACCCCAGAATGGCCTGGCTGAAGTTTGACCCATGAGCTGAGCTGGAGGTTCCCTACCATTGGTCTCCACTGAGTGGAACTTGGTTCCACTTGGTGTCCTTCTGCCCTTCAAAACAGGTTTCCTACCACTGCGGTTCTTCGCAGCTCATTCCCGCACAGCATCAGTTGAAGCATTCGTTACATCTATGCGACAAACTCTCCAGAAGTTCAGCACAAACATTTTGTAGCCTGATTGCAATGATGGAAAATCTACCGCAATCTATTTTTAGGAGTAGAGTTAGGTAGCAAATTGCTGGATGCAGTAAATGAGGATGAAACGGAACAATGGGATGCAGGGTGGGGAGGGGAGAGAAGGCGAAAAGTTGTTAGCCTGCACCTTGATATGTGAAGCGGCATCCATAGTGATCCAATAATATGTGCTTGTGTGACAACCCAAGAAAAGAGCTGTCTCTCTCGTTCAGAAACAATTGAAGCGTTCGGGAATGGGCTCGCAGCAGAATACTTAAAAGAAGCGGTGGTGAAGCTGCAATGCACCGGACCAAAATTCAGATGTCAAGTGCACAGCTTGGTCACCGACAGCGCTTCCATTGCAGCAAAAATGAGAAGCAGCCAGGGAAGAAAAAGAACAAAAGTCTTTAACATGCATCTTTCAGAGACTCAAATACGCGTGTAAAAAGAGTTCTGCTGGATGAGAGGACGGGTTTTGCCCAGCGCAGCACCTGTAGAGATCATGCATTGGAGGTTCTCTTCCTGTCCTTTCCTTGCAGACCCTCGAAAATCTGCTTTTGAGAGTCCTCCAATGTATATCAGACCATGAAATAATCTATCTGGAGAAACAGGCCATGCACTTCCTTTATATTTGTGACGGCTGTCTTTGAAATTGGGCTGTTTCAAGGTGAAACGTCCGTCCATCTGTCCCCATTTAACCACTGGAATATACCTTATGCCTCACTGGGTGCTGCATTCCAAATAGGACGTGTTGTCTTCTAACTTTGAGAAGCGAGCAAGCCCAAGCCAATAGTAGTTCACATGGCAGTAGTTTTACCGAGTGATGAGTGCCGTTTGTATGGTCACTTCAGTGAGGATATATTTCCTTCTGTTCTTCGTTTTGCTGTCACGCTAAAATGAAAAGTCATGGCTCAACCCACCCCTTCTTCATATGGAGTTAGGGGGAATGCTGCCCCACTGGAAAGAAAGCCACTTTTGCCAACTTCTTTTGTCCAAATGGTGCTTGGACAATACTGCAGAGCCATCAGCCATCCCTTTGTCACTCCCCAGCAAACCAGGGAAATTGAAGTTGCATCTTTCTTTGTAGAAAGTCAAACACCAGGCTACTGCCGCTGGGAGCAGACCTTGGAATGGTTAGGTTGCAAGATCCTGAGTCTTGAATTGTGTTTCAGCTAATAGAGCTCCTGTGCCAGCTGAACACTCATCAATAGTAATGTTAAAGCAAAATGAGTCTAAAACAAAGAAATGCAATTAATTTTGCTGCTAATGGGAGCTCCCTTTTTAAAATGCAGAATAATTTCTAGTTGCTAACTGGAGCAGATCCTGCAGCATCCAGGAAACAGTACTGTACTTCATGCTGCTTCAGAAATAAATACGTTCTTTCCTCCTGTGGCATAGATTTCATCTGCGCTGTGCCAGAAAAAGCAAATTGTATGCTGCTGGTTTTTCTGTTGAACTTTATCTTCTGTAGTTTGACTTGTATTAATGCTTCTTGCCAATTAGCTTATGGGGCTAATGCTAGGGATGGATGGATCAGTTTCTCACTCATAAGTCTTTTGTCCCATTTCTGCATTAATCTGCAGTGTTTAGGTAAAAGGGGAGGAATCTGCACCAAATGTCACACTCTGTATTTAAATATGTATTTTATCTCAAAATATGCATCTAGATATTATTATTCATATTTTTAAAAGTAATTTAGTTTGTATCCCACTGTTCTTCCCAAAGGAGCCCAGGGGGGTAAACAACAAAACAACAAGTCTCTTAAAAACAATCCCAGTGCAGATGTAGACTGGGAAAGGTTTCTACTTAAAATGCTTGCTGGAATGGGAAGGTTTTTAGTGGGTGCTGAAAAGACAACAGAGGTGGCTCCTGGCTAATATTTAATGGGAGATGTCAGAGGGTCGTCGTGGCTACTCTAGAGTAACTCTGCTTGTGTCCAATTTGTCTCTAAAGACTTTTATTGTGCAAAGTATTTACAGTGCAGAGATAGCTTAAAACATGACCTCTCATTCCGAATCAGAATCCGGCAATGGTGTACGTCTGTTCTTACGCCAGCAAAGTAGTCGGGGCACCCCAAAACGCCTCCCCCTTGACCTGCGTCGTGGTGCTCTCCTTAACCCTTGCGCCGGAAGGAGCGATGCCCTCTCAGCCTCCTCCTGGTCAAAGTGGTGCAATGGCTCTCCAGCATCCTGGAGCCCTTGCCTACATCTCTCCTCTCCTGAGCTTTCCAATTGTTCCGCACACTGGCTGCTCTTTCCCTCTGAGTCTTTCCCCTCCCCTCTGGCTGCTTCAGACCCACTGCTGCTGTTCCCTCTGCTTGGCGAGGTGGACGTTAGGATGATGGGGACTGGCTCCCTGTAGGAGAGAATTCCAAATGGTAGGGGGGTCCTCCTGCTAAGATGGTTTTTGCCAAGCCGAGTACAGTGATCAGCCTGGGTAAATAGGGGTGAGGTGATAATATGCATATTTTATCTCAGTGTATGCATTTCAAAATACATTTCGTTTTAAAATACACACTTGCTAACTTACTTGAGCTGCTGAGTGTGCCACAAAATTTTGAGAAGTGGAAAACCGAAAGGTGTAATTACACTACGATCTGTACATTAGTTGGGGAGATGCTGATCACGTCTGTTTGCATCAGAATTTGGAGAAATCAAACCGCTGAAGCATCTTTAAACCAATATACAGGGTGCTGCCTCTGGCCTGCCTTGGGGATTGCCTCTCGCCAACTGAGCCTTCATAGCTTTAAAAGTCTTCAGAAAAAGTTTTGTTCCATGGGATGGAGAGCAGGGCTTTTTCCATGATGGCCCCATGGAATGTTTTGTCTAGGGACATTGGCCTATTTCCAACCACAAGGTTTCAGTCTTGTCATCCAAGTAGTCTTTTTTTTTGGGGGGGGGTGTTTTTCATTTGCATGGGATTGTATTGATACGGTAAGCTATGTTGATACACAAATTATCCAGCTGCTTTTCTTGAGGGGGGGGCAGAGAAAAAGAAAAAAAAGATGCATAATGACATCACAAGAGCCCTGCTGGATCAGGCCAGAGGCCCATCTAGTCACAGAATCATAGAGTTGGAAGGGACCCAAGGGTCATCTAGTTTAACCCCCTGCAATGCAGAAATTGTTTGGCCCAGCATGGGACTCGAACCCATGACACTGAGATTAAGAGTCTGATAGTGGAGGTGGTCATTGATAGTTCTTCTCCAGGAATATGTCCAGTCCTCTTTTAAAGCCATCCAAGTTGGTGGTCAGTTCTGCCTCTTGGGGGAGCAAATTCCATGGTTGCACCATGTGAAAAAGTAGTTACTTCTGTCTCTTCTGAATCTCCCAATGTTCAGCTTCACTGGATGTCCCTGAGTGTGTTAAATGCGCAGACATGTGTTAAATGAAATAAATTATACTATTACTTTTGCAAAAAAGGGGGGGTAACAGAAACCATGCAGGCAAGCATCTTAGCCCGATTCTAACATCTCTGCTGCCAAACGGCAGATAATTCAAACCAGCTTCGTTGAACAAACACGCATGAGATCCAAGGGGAGGGTTGTTGTTTTAAAGGTTTGTCAGGAAGTCTCCTTGCTTGAACTCCAATCCTTAAACTCTGCCTGTGGAAACAGTGAGTCATATATACTTTTTAAATTAAGACCTCCCCCCCCCCCGCTCCCAATTTTGTTCCATGTGAATTCTACCTACTGGTACCTACTGCAGTGAGTCTCACTACTTAAGCTGTGAAGAGCTTTGCCTAATAGCTGTTGTGGTTTAAGTAATCCAGAACACATTCTGCTTCCACTAAAGGAGAAATGAAATGGCTAAGTAAAGCAGGAATGGCTCATTTTCAAAAACTTCTCTTCTGCACCAGCAACAAGGACCAATCAGACTTTTCCTGGGTTAACTCTGAATGCAGCTAAGGGGACGTTCCAGAGGCCGGTATCTCCTCCCTGGCAGCAGCCTCTGGCTGTATGTGTAAAATCTCTTTCAGGTCATTTCATTGTATAGCAAAGGTTCTTGTAAAAGAAGTGCACAGTGCATATTGCACCATGGAATACTCTTTCTGATTTAAGGGGCAGATGGTGCCCCCTTGTTACGAGGGGGTGGGGTAGGACAGACTCCCCTTAATCTCTACGTTCAGTGAAGGGTCAGAATTTGAGTAGACTCATAAATTCCTGAATTTCTCAAGGACTGGGAAATAACATCACCTAACTTCTTCATGAGGCCAGCCTGGCGATGGCGGGTCCTTGAAGAAACAGTGGTTGTGATGGCTACCCATTACCCCTCAATGAAAGTCATCAGTCAGGAAGAAGACCTTGCCAGGCACAGAGGGTACCCTGTCACCACAGAAAAAGAGGGTACCCTTTTACGACAGAAGTTCAGGGAGCAACGCTTTCTGGGAAGAAGCAGGAAGGGGGTAGAACTCCATGCAGGGACTGATGGGAAGCAGCCATGATGACTGTCTGGAGCGTGCGGTTGCAGAGAGACATGGGGATGGCATTTAGGGTGCCCCTGAATCCCAAGCCGTAATGCTGGGAAGGACGATGTACGTGCTGTGCACTCTCTCCCCATAAAGCTCAGGTGTAAACATGTGTGAATCCTATATAATAAAGTGCAAGTGTCTCTGCGTCCAGTCCCTGTGTCCGTGGGATTGCGCTACTGCGCATGTGCCCCACGGACAGCCGTTGGGACTTGGAGCGCAGAGAAGGAGCGCGTTGGCTGGCGCGTAAGGGAGCTCAGCCTCTCGCCGTTTGGAGCAGCTCTCGCAAGAGAATCCAGAGGACGCGAGCGAGGCCGTTTACTTCTCGTGAGGCCGTTTACTTCTCGCGTGGACTTACTTCTAAGCGGCAGCGGCCGTTACAAGTGATGGTGGGCGAGCAATGTCAGCTCTGCGCATGTCCCCGAGGTTGCTAGAGCAACAGGTCTGTTCTAGCACCCGTTAATTTAACGGGCTTCATGACTAGTAAACCATATTTCCTGAAGGTGCCAGTTTCCGCTGTGCCTTGGTGTCTCAGTGGAAACGCAACCCTGGTTAGGTGCCAAGACCCTGTAATCTCTTGCTAACACTCAGCAGAGTTTGGGGCAGCCTGTAACAATATGGACAGTGTAAAACCAGTATTTATTCTCATGTTCTTTGCCCTATCGCTCTTTCACCCCTCAATGCGTAGCCAGGATTGTATGTACACAGGGAATCCAACTTCTGTGAACTGTAAAAATACAGATTGCAAGAGAGAGAGAGAGACATCATTTTCTTACTCCTCCACCCCAAATTCTGGTTTCTTAGCAATGGGAGGGTGAAGCCCACCTCTGAGCACTGAAGTCTGCATTCAGCCATACCTTACCAGCAATGTCTAAAATTTGCCCACACTCATTCAGTCAGCACTATATAATGAAAAGGGATATAGACTGGTCGGTTTGCTTTTTTTAAAAAGGAAGCTGATATTCTCAAGAACCTGTTTACCGTATCCTGTTCTCCTCCTATAGAATCCCAGCATTTGGATAGTCTTGCACGTGATCGTTTTTTCTTATGTGGAAGCTATCATTTTGTCCCTGAACACATCATCCCCTAATTCTAACCTCCAACTCCTGTTCAGGCCCTTATCTATGGTGTGTGCGCACTTAGAATCTCACTGTGAAAGCCTGATAGCTGTTATGGAGGTCATTCTTGGGCCCTAGGCTATGAGGAAGTGTGATCTATCCTCTTGTCCAGAACCAAGAAAATATAACACTACAAGGTTCTCAAAAGATACAGTAAGGATTGTTCCTGGACTTACTCAAAGTTCTTCAAAGTTTGTCCCCAGTTGTAATCATTGTTTGGAGGACTTTTGTGGAGCAGTGCAATCCCCCATAATTTAATAAAAGTGTAATAACAGGAACCTCTTTGGGCTAACACCCACCACACAAAGTATCAAAGAATTTACATTTATTGATTTGGGAAGAGAGATTCAGCAGGCAGAATGGTTCTTGATTTGTTTCTTCTTATAGGTTAATGGTTCACACTTGCCTTTTCTCAGCCTCAAAAATTCAACCGAGAAGACCTTATTTCTTTTAAAAAATAATATAAGTGGAAATCTAAGTCTCCAGCTGCTTCTGAACCGCCCCGAGGTGAAGGGTAGTATTAAAATTTCCCTTTTTGCAATGCACTGTCAAAAACCAAAATGAATGATCTTGACAACTTTTGGCATGGCTTGGGAAATACCTAAGCAATTTGTTTTTCAATAGAAAGTTGAGCAGCAGCTTCGTATTCAAACACAGCTCTGAGGTTTGTTTGACTTCATTCTTCTGAACATTAGAACTCAGGAAATACAGGTGGCAGGAAAGAAAACAGATGGATTTCATACAAAGCATGCGTGGTGTATTTTTCTGTTTGTTTTATCTGTCTGGAAAGTCTGGGCACTTTTCAACCTTGTGGGTCTCTGTGTGCTTTTGTGTGGTATTTTAATTTGTTTTGGCATTCAATTTTTTCCCCCTGAAATAGGAACCAGAAAATCCTGGAAGCTTTTTTCCTTTTCTTTTCCTTTTTGCACCGCTGGATCCAAAATAGCTGTTTTGGTCTCTAATTTGTTGAAATGAAATACACAGTGCTTCCTGGCCTAATAACTTGCAAAATTAGCTTCCATGATGTTGGTGGGTTCGGTTGCTGTTTTACTGTAAATCAACTTCTGGTCCACTCAAAACAAGACTGTTGCAGAAGGAATGACTGCAGTTCCTCTTTTACGGCTAAGTGTGTTGGTCTTTTCAGTTCTACTTGGTAGTATATTAACTCGCACTTGATTCCATCGTTTCAAGCTGCTTGCGGGGACCCCAAGTTCAGGCAAATGTGAGTTCTTGAAAATGGATATCTGTCAGAACATGCCCATTTGATCTGAAGCAGGAATACATGCTGTCTAGGCTGGGCATAATTTGTACTACAGCGAATAACATCTGCTGGAGATGTGGTGACATTGAAGCAGTTCAGTTCCACATTTATGGATGGTGTCCTGAGAGAGGGAGAGGGAGGGAGGGAGGGAGAGAGGGAGGGAGGGAGGGAGGGAGGGAGAGAGAGAGAGAGAGAGAGAGAGAGGGAGACATTGGAAATCAATTTTGACTTGTGTGTGCAGTTATGCATTCATACTACATCCATTGTTCTGTTTTTGTTGTTCTAAAAAAGACAGCTATATTATCTTGGAATATTAATGTATCTTTTAACAACTGCTATGATGGCAAAGCAAAATAAAAAAAATTCCTTCCAGTAGCACCTTAGAGACCAACTAAGTTTGTCATTGGTATGAGCTTTCGTGTGCATGCACACTTCTTCAGATACCTTCTTCAGACTGCAGTAAGTTTTATAAATGGGGAAGGAGTTCTGCCATCCATAGTTTGTGATTGGGTGTGTAAAGTAAAACTAATGGACACTCTGAGAGGTAGAAAAGGAGGACAAGTAGATAAT
This sequence comes from Zootoca vivipara, assembly GCF_963506605.1. NCBI lineage: Eukaryota > Metazoa > Chordata > Lepidosauria > Squamata > Lacertidae > Zootoca > Zootoca vivipara. The sequence goes on along the minus strand of NC_083284.1, from coordinate 5,180,695 downwards.
GTTTATTAAAATATTAATATTATTATTAATATTAATATTATTATTATTATTATTGATATACTGCCCACAAAATACATAATCAATATAAAAACAACAATCCAATAACCCCCCCCCAAAAAAACCCCACCCATATTTTAAAAGTGCATAGGATGTCAATCAAATCAGCCAAAGCCTGGTGAACTTCCCTGGGGAGAGCATTCCACAGACAGGGAGCCACTGCAGAGAAGGCCCTGTTCTCGTGAAGCCACCCTCCAGACCTCTCGAGGAGGAGGCACACGAAGGAGGGCCTCAGAAGATGATCTCGGGGTCCGGTTAGGTTCATATGGAAAGATGCGATCCTTGAGGTACTGTGGTACTGAGCCGTTTAAGGCTTTATAGGTCAAAACCAGCACTTTGAATTGGGCCCGGAAACTAATAGGCAGCCAGTGCAGTCGGACCAGGATTAGTGTGATATGCTCAAACCGTCTTGCTCCGGTGAGCAACCTGGCCACTGAATTCCGCACTAGCTGAAGTTTCTGAACTGTCTTCAGAGGCAGCTATGTACTCAGATGATAAAGTACAAGAAAATGGTTCATCATTTGCATTAAAAGTGTTACAAACATGCTTTAATATGTAAAAGCCTTCTGTGACCTGAATTGTAAAACAAAGTAATCTCGTATTTAGAATCATAGAATCATAGAATCATAGAATCATAGAGTTGGAAGAGACCACAAGGGCCATCCAGTCCAACCCCCTGCCAAGCAGGAAACACCATCAAAGCATTCCTGACAGATGGCTGTCAAGCCTCTGCTTAAAGACCTCCAAAGAAGGAGACTCCACCACACTCCTTGGCAGCAAATTCCACTGCCGAACAGCTCTTACTGTCAGGAAGTTCTTCCTAATGTTTAGGTGGAATTTTCTTTCTTGTAGTTTGAATCCGTTGCTCCGTGTCCGCTTCTCTGGAGCAGCAGAAAACAACCTTTCTCCCTCCTCTATATGACATCCTTTTATATATTTGAACATGGTTATCATATCACCCCTTAACCTTCTCTTCTCCAGGCTAAACATACCCAGCTCCCTAAGCCGTTCCTCATAAGGCATCGTTTCCAGGCCTTTGACCATTTTGGTTGCCCTCTTCTGGACACGTTCCAGCTTATCAGTATCCTTCTTGAACTGTGGTGCCCAGAACTGGACACAATACTCCAGGTGAGGTCTGACCAGAGCAGAATACAGTGTTACTATTACTTCCCTTGATCTAGATGCTATACTCCTATTGATGCAGCCCAGAATTGCATTGGCTTTTTTTAGCTGCTGCATCACACTGCTGACTCATGTCAAGTTTGTGGTCAACCAAAACTCCTAGATCCTTTTCACATGTACTGCTCTCAAGCCAGGTGTCTCCCATCCTGTATTTGTGCCTTTCATTTTTTTTGCCCAAGTGTAGTACTTTACATTTCTCCTTGTTAAAATTCATCTTGTTTGCTTTGGCCCAGTTGTCTAATCTGTTAAGGTCATTCTGAAGTGTGATCCTGTCCTCTGGGGTGTTAGCCACCCCTCCCAATTTGGTGTCATCTGCAAACTTGCTCAGGATTCCCTCAAGCCCATCATCCAAGTCATTGATAAAGATGTTGAACAAGACTGGGCCCAAGACAGAACCCTGTGGCACCCCACTAGTCACTACTCTCCAGGATGAGGAGGAGCCATTGATGAGCACCCTTTGGGTTCGGTCAGTAAGCCAGCTACAAATCCACTGAATGGTAGCATTGTCTAGCCCACATTTTACCAGCTTCTTTACAAGAATATCATGGGGCACCTTGTCAAAGGCCTTGCTGAAATCAAGATAGGCTACATCCACAGCATTCCCTTCATCTACCAGGCTTGTAATTCTGTCAAAAAATGAGATCAGATTAGTCCAGGGGTCCCCAGACTTACCGAGCGGCGGGCCGGTGCCCGCCGCGCCGACCGCGCGGTGGGCCGGACTGCAGGGGAGTGCGCGCGCAGCGGGCCGGAGGGCGGGGGAGTGCGCGCCCGTGCGCATGCGCACACGCACACGGGCGGAAAAAAATCGGCGAAAATCGCTTGTGCGCATGCGTATGGGCCTCCCCCGACCCGGAAGTGCACCAGAAATGACCTCTTCCGGGTCGGGAGAGGCCCGTACGCATGCGCACAAGCGATTTTCGGCGATTTTTTGCCGATTTTTCAGATCGCCGCTGCGCCGCGCGCCGTGAGAGCGGGCGGCGGCAGCGGGCGGCGGGGGTCGTCGCGGGCCGGATTGGAAGGCCGATTGGGCCGCATCCGGCCCGGGGGCCGTAGTTTGGGGACCCCTGGATTAGTCTGACATGACTTATTTTTCAGGAACCCATGCTGACTTTTAGTGATCACAGAGTTTCTTTCTAGGTGCTCACAGACTGTTTCCTTAATGATCTGCTCTAGAATCTTTCCTGGTATTGATGTCAGGCTGACTGGGCGGTAATTGTTTGGGTCCTCTCTTTTCCCCTTTTTGAAAATAGGGACAACATTTGCCCTCCTCCAGTCTGCTGGAACTTTGCCTGTTCTCCAGGAATTTTCAAAGATTATTGCCAGTGGTTCTGAAATCACCTCTGCCAGTTCTTTTAATACTCTTGGATGTAGTTCATCTGGCCCTGGAGACTTGAATACATCTAAACTAGCCAAGTATTCTTGTACTACCTCCTTACTTATCCTGGGCTGTGTTTCCCCTGCTGAATCATCTGCTCCATATTCTTCAGGTCGGGCGTTTTTTTCTTTCTTGGAGAAGACTGAGGCAAAGAAGGCATTGAGGAGTTCTGCCCTTTCTCTGTCCCCTGTTTGCATTTCACCATCTTCTCCTCTGAGTGACCCCACTGTTTCCTTGTTTTTCCTTTTGCTACGGACATACCCATAAAAGCCCTTTTTGTTGCTTTTAACCTCTCTGGCGAGCCTGAGTTCATTCTGTGCTTTAGCTTTTCTGACTTTGTCTCTACACATGCTGGCTATATGTTTGAATTCCTCTCTGGAGATTTCCCCCCTTTTCCATTTTTTGTACATATCCCTTTTAAATCTTAACTCAGTCAAAAGTTCTTTAGATAGCCAGCCTGGCTTCTTTAGGCACCTTCCATGTTTCCGTCTCATTGGTATTGCCTGAAGTTGTGCTTTTAATATCTCCCTTTTAACAAACTCCCAACCATCATGAACTCCCTTCCCTTTTAGTATTACTGTCCATGGGATTTCACCCAGCGTTTCCCTAAGTTTTCTGAAGTCGGCTTTCTTAAAGTCTAGAATTTGGACCTTAGTATGCTTGGTTGCTCCTTTCCGCTGGATAATAAACTCCAGAAGAGCATGGTCACTCCCACCTAATGATCCTGCCACTTCTACCCCACTAACCAAGTCATCACTATTGGTTAGGACCAGATCTAAAATGGCTGATCCTCTTGTTGCTTCTCCCACTTTCTGGACAATGAAGTTGTCTGCAAGGCCAGTGAGGAATCTGTTCGACCTTATGCTCTTGGCTGAGTTTGACATCCAACAAATATCAGGATAGTTGAAATCCCCCATTACTACTATCTCACTTCCTTTGGAATGCTTGGCCATCTGTTCCAGGAAGGCATCATCTGTGTCCTCAGTTTGGCTTGGGGATCTATAGTAAACTCCCACAATGAGATCACTGTTGTTTTTCTCTCCCTTAATTTTGACCCAGATACTCTCAATTTGGCTTTGAAGTTTTAAATCCTGGATCTCTTCACAGGTATACATATCCCTAACATATAAAGCTACTCCTCCTCCTTTCCTGTTTGGTCTATTTCTCTTAAATAGATTGTATCCCTCTATTACTACATTCCAGTCATGAGACTCATCCCACCAGGTTTCAGTGATGCCTATTATGTCATATTTAGTTTGCTGTACCAAGAGCTCAAGTTCATCTTGTTTATTTCCCATGCTCTGTGCATTAGTATACAGACATTGAAGACCGTTGATCATTCCCCCATGTCTCTTATTTAAGGATATTTTCGTCCCACCACTAGGTCTGCATGCTGCTTGCTCCATTTGGTCCTTGACATTTGGATGATCATCTTCAGCATTTGATAGACTCCTACCTTCAGGACCACTGTCTCCCTCCCCCACATAAGTCAGTTTAAAGCCCTCCTGATGAGGTTTTTGAGTTTTGTGGCAAAAACATTCCTCCCAACTTTTGTGAGGTGCAGCCCATCACTTGCCAGAAGTCCATCTTCAAGAAACTGCAGACCGTGATCTAGGAATCCAAACCGTTCCTGTTTGCACCATTTGCGAAGCCAGTTGTTCACTTCCCCTATTTTTCCCTCTCTCCCTGGGCCATGTCGTTCAACTGGGAGGACAGAAGAGATGACAATTTGTGCATCTAATTGCTTCAACTTCCTGCCCAGAGCCTCATAATCATTTTTGATCTTCTGTAAGCTATGGCTTGCAGTGTCATTGGTTCCCACATGCACCAAAAGGAAGGGGTATTTGTCAGTGGGTTTTATGATTCCTTGCAGCCGTTCTGTTACATCTTTGATCTTGGCCCCAGGTAGATAGCACACCTCTCGAGACATCTTGTCAGGCCCACAGATTACTGCTTCTGTACCCCTCAGTAGGGAATCCCCAATCACCACTACACGCCTCTTCATAGGCTTGGTTGGGATTCTTCCATGTGCTGTCCCTTCCAAGGTTACCTGCATATTCCCAGAGGACTGACTTGGTTGCTCGTCTTCATATTCCTCATCAACTGTGATGAGGGAGAGATCCTCAGGTGGAGTCTGTTTCTCGTCTTCCATGAGCACTTCAAAACGGTTGTGTAATTCTAAGCACTCAGAGCGATCCCTGGGCCTTCTACTTCTATGAGTCACGTTCCTCCATACATCTGGCTGCTGTGTTGGGGAACTGACCTCCTCCTCAGGGAGATCCCCTGTCTCCTCCTTGGTGCAGACAGTGTGCTCTGCTGCATCCAAGAAAAGCTCCAGCTCTTTAATTCTCTGGAGCGTAGATACACGCCCCTGAAGCTGCTGCACCTTCTCTTCCAGAAGGGCAACCTTGTTTTCTAGTAGGGCAACCAACTTGCAATTGTTGCAGGTGTAGCTCCCCACATCCTTTGGCAAGAAAACAAACATTGCACAGGAATTGCAGGTGACAACGGTTGTTCCCTCCACCTCCATCTTGAAAACCTTGAGGTCAAGGGGGAAAGAGGAAGAGGCCTAGGGGCTTCCGGATTCAGCGCCAGCGTCGATCGGCGGGGTTTCGTCTCGTCTCCGAGACGGCCCGTCTCTGCTAGGAGTGGGGAGGGCAGCGAGAGCAACGCTGCGCCCCTTAGAACCTCGGGAAGGGCGTCCCGAGGGCAATTTGCTCGGCACAGACCCAATCCGGACTCCCCAACTCTTCGGTTAGCTCTAATAAGAGCTCCGGAGCGAGGAGGGTAGAAGTCGCGGGGGCCATTTTGAGCGGCAACGTTATTCTAGCAGGGAGAAGCTTCAAGCCGAAGGCGGAGAGCGCTGGATTCTTCCGAAAATAAAACGATTGGAAAAGACTGTAAGTAACCTCACGATTTGGATTATAAAACAATTTGGTCTGGGAGAGAGGGGAGAAAAGAGGAAGCCACCCCCCCCCCCACGGCAACAAAGAGACAGTAAATAGAAACCCGAAGCCATAAACAGAAGATTTGTAATTCAAAAGGATCCCTCAAAGGCATCAAAGAGAATATCCCCTTTGATGCAGGGTGAAAAGGGGAGAGAGACTGTGGTTTATGACTGCCCTGCAGCAATGAGGTAAAGCCTAAGAAAAACCTTTCTTTCCCTCGGGAGCCGGCAGCCTAGGCAATTCAGTGAGTTGATCAGGATTTATAGTCAATTTTTACTTCACTTTGTATTTCTGGACTTTGTGGAATTTCTTTTTTGGCTTAAGTGCTTGTGAAATGTGAGTTCGAACTTTATTGTTAACAAGACTTGAAGAATGCAGCCAGCTTGTTAAAATGGAGTCGAGAAAATAAACTGTGATCATATTCCACCCCACGTGATAAGTTTTGACCTTGGCAGGACTGAAATATGTCAACAAAAAAGTGTTCCCCTGAGTTCCAGCGGTCTGTTTTGACCTTAATGTGGGAAACAAGAATAGAGTTATGTCAAGAGGAGACACGACGACAGGAGTTACAGCAGAAATTTCAGGAGGTGATGGCGGAATATGATTTTCTAGGAGATGAAGCTTTTGACACTGAAAAAGAGCAATGTGAGAATGACAATGATGGGGAAGGAAAAGATGAAGATGAGGACTGTGATGATTCAACACAAAATGAAACACACCATGAAAAAAATGATGACTCTACTCTACAAAAAGTTGGATGGAGTGCCCTGTCTTTGAGGGGGGCACGATTGGTATTATTGGAACTCCAGAACGCCCACAGGGAAGAAGGAAAAAATATGCAGAGAAGAGAAGAAATTCAGGGGTCCTGTATGGTGACCTGGATGGCAAGAGACTGTAAACAGGGGGTGGGGTGAAGGGAAAGTGATGTTGTGATTATAAGGATGGATTAACAGGTTTATAACTGGTCTGCTGATTTTGGAATTTGCTGGATTGGGGGGGGTGGAGCCGGTAATCGGGGATGTAAGGTTAAATTGAGAATAGTTATAGTTTTAAAAGTGAATGGATTTTGGAAAATGTGAAAATATGGAGGCTTATAGAGGGAGAAAAAAAAATTAGGCACGGGAAGAGAAAATGGGAGTTTGAATTTTCAGTGATTTGAATATTAGATGAAAATGTTAACAATTGATTTATAAGTTGTATAAGATACAAAGGTGTATTTTTATAAAGTAAGAAACTGTTGCAGATGATAAAAAAGGGATGAAAACCGGGGAAGGGGGGGGAGGGGAAGCCCATAAAATATGGTTTTTCAACTATGAATGCAAGAAAAATTTTTCTGTTTTGTATTGTTTTTTTCTTTTTCTTTTTTTTCTTCGCCCTTTCTTTTTCCCCTTTTTTTCCTATTTCTATTTTTCTCTTTTTTTGGTATAACAACAGATGGTTGGATGGATGTCCTCCTGCGTACTGCCCTGGTTTGCTGGAGCTCCCTGGTGGCAGGGGGGGGCTTTGGGGTCAGGGGAGGGGGAGGAGGACAGAAATCCAAGCATAAAATGGACCATTTCTGACTGTTCACAAACATGGGATACTTCTGTGGCAGGGGAGGACCCATGTGGGTGGGTAGGAAGGAGGTGGAAAAGGGGTTTAAGTATGTACCGTTTTTTTGTTTTTTTGTATTTTGTAAAATTAATAAAAAGTATGTTTAAAAAAAAAAAAAAAAGAGGAAGAGGCCTAGGTCCCCCCTAACAAACGTTTGAGACTTGCTGCCCTAGATCGAAAAGATGGGTCAAACTGCGTGCGCCGCTAGGCGCGCGCCGCTGCACTCCAAGCTCTGACTAGCTCCGCCCACAGCTAATCACCTGAACTTCCTGACTCACACTTCTAGGTGAAAGGTCACAGCCAGAAACAAACAAGGTCACAGCCAGAAACAAACACCCACACAAGCCTGAACAGTCACCCAAATCCAAGAGGCAGCAGCCCTAGAAAACCAGCACAAGCACACAAACAAGTAAGAAAACAGATAAGCACACAAACTTACTCACACACAGCCCCAAAAGACAAAGCCACAAAACCTACAGAGTGTCTCCCAAGCTCAGCTCACCTTCTGCTCCTTCCTCAGTCGCTGCACTCCAAGCTCTGACTAGCTCCGCCCACAGCTAATCACCTGAACTTCCTGACTCACACTTCTAGGTGAAAGGTCACAGCCAGAAACAAACAAGGTCACAGCCAGAAACAAACACCCACACAAGCCTGAACAGTCACCCAAATCCAAGAGGCAGCAGCCCTAGAAAACCAGCACAAGCACACAAACAAGTAAGAAAACAGATAAGCACACAAACTTACTCACACACAGCCCCAAAAGACAAAGCCACAAAACCTACAGAGTGTCTCCCAAGCTCAGCTCACCTTCTGCTCCTTCCTCAGTCGCTGCACTCCAAGCTCTTCTTATTTATTTCAAAACAATAAATAAGAAGAATGCTTCCCTTAAATTCTCTCCAGTTTTTCCTGCCATATTTTAATCTTCATATGAGATCTAAGAACCAGGAGGAGGCTGTCTCTTGGCCCTGTCCCTGGAGACTTGGAATGAATGACACAGTGGTGACATCCTGTTTAAAAGACCAGGACTGGCTTCCCAGCTTTTATATTGCTGTCAAACTTGGGCTGGGGTGGCTGTCACTATGGAGTCTTTGTAACGCAGCAAGGTGAAAGCTAAGGACCAGAGCTGGAGCCTGAGAGCAGGTATCTCAGTGTGTTGCTGCAGCAGCACTGCTGGGCAGTCTACTGAGGGTTTATATGCTGCTGAATAGAGTTTTAGACCTCGCCTCCCAGGGGATTGGCTCTCAGTTAAAGGGCCATGTACTCCTCTAGGGAGGCTTCCATAATGGAAAAAAGTGGGAAGACTGGAACTGAGGAAGTTGCTAGGTAAAGGGACCCCTGACCATTAGGTCCAGTCATGGACAACTCTGGGGTGGCGGCGCTCATCTCACTTTACTGGCCGAGGGAGCCGGCGTACAGCTTCCGGGTCATGTGGCCAGCATGACTAAGCCGTGTCTGGCGAACCAGAGCAGCGCATGGAAACGCCATTTACCTTCCTGCCGGAGCGGTACCTATTTATCTACTTGCACTTTGACGTGCTTTCGAGCTGCTAGGTTGGCAGGAGCAGGGACTGAGCAATGGGAGCTCACCCCGTCGCGGGGATTTGAACCGCCGACCTTCTGATCGCCAAGCCCTAGGCTCAGTGGTTTAACCCACAGCGCCACCTGCGTTGGATGTTCACTCTGGGGAGGCTTCCGTAATGGAAAAAAAGTGGGAAGACTGGAACTGAGGAAGTTGTTAGGGAGGAGTTAATACCTGAGGATGTCGGTCTGGAAACATTCTGAGGAGCAGGGCGTAGACATAGTTCTACACTTCACTTCTCTGCAAGAGGGATTGCCTTGGTGGTCATTGCTGAAATGGTTCAAGGGGAGGTCTTTTATGTTGCAGGATTCCCCCTTCTGAGAGGGCTCAAGTTTAGACCCTGAACCCATCTTGTTTTAACTTGGATGGCTTCCTAACCACTACACCATCTCAAGCCTCTTGAGATGTACTGTGGTTTTCGAGCATCAGGGAGGTTTTTTGTGGTTGTCAGAGCTTCAGGGGTCAGCAAACATTTTCAGCAGGGGGCTGGTCCCCTGTCCCTCAGACCTTGTGGCGGGCCAGACTATATATTTTTGGGGGTGTGTGGGGGTGGAATGAACAAATTCCCATGCCCCACAAATAACCCAGAGATGCATTTTAAATAAAAGCACACATTCTGCTCATGTAAAAACACACTGGTTCCCGGACCGTTCGCGGGCCGGATTTAGAAGGTGATTGGGCCGGATCCAGCCCCCGGGCCTTAGTTTGCCTACCTATGCGTTAGTGCAACAAAGTAATGAGTGCTCAGATATGAATAGAGCATGAGGGAGAGAAGTTGTAGCGTATTGATTATGTTCCCATCGTTTTAAGCAATGCATGTTTATTATGCTGCTGTTCCATTTGTGCTTTTAATATGGCACCATGTTTTTATTGTTTTTTGTGTTGTAAGCCTCCTTGGGTACCTGGTAGAATGGTGGGGTATCAAATAACAATGCACCACTTTTAAGTGACAGGTTGCTGTGTTAACACTATCTAAATGGAGCAGGATTTCATTATGTTAGCCCTGGAAATGGAATAGCTTATTTGCAACATGAGTTTCTGAATGCAACAACAAATAATTCATTTGCTTTTTCTTCTCTACAGATTGCATTTTCACAGCACAGTAACTTTATGGACCTGGTACAGTTCTTTGTCACCTTTTTCAGGTAATATTCTACTCTGAGTAACTAAAATATTTTACTGTTAGTATCAAAAGCCTTACTGAAGTCAAGATACACTATGTCCACAGCATTCCCCTGATCCACCAAGCTTGTAACTCCATAAAAAAGAAAGAAAGAAAGAGAAAGAGAGAAAGAAATGATATTCATCTGGCATGACTTGTTTTTGAGAAACCCATGCTGGGTTTTAGTAATCACAGCACCCTTTTCTAAGTGCTTAAAGGCTGACTGTTGAACTATCTGAAGAAGGGTTTGTCTTTTGTTCCTATGCCATATTACAATCCTTTATCAGTAAGAACTGAGGGGGTTTTTTTTAAAAGGGATCCACTGTGGTAGGTGGGTAGAGTGAACTGGGGTAGGATCCTGGAAATTACAGGCTGGTTAGCTTAATGTCTGTAGCAGGGAAAGAGTGTGTGTTCTTGGCAATCGGGACATATTAGGGATTCTGTTGGTTTACTGCCCTCCTTGCTGCCCAGCAGTCTCCTTGCCTGAGCTGACAGAGCTGGTCTCCGAGGTGGTGCTGAAGACTCCCAGACTGCTGGTTCTGGAAGACTTCAGCATCCATGCCAAGACAACTGGCTCTGGGGCGGCTCAGGACTTCATGGCCACCATGACATCCATGTGGCTGTCCCAACATGTCACCGGCCCAAGGCACATGGCAGGCCACACTCTGGACCTTGTTTTCTCGACTGGGCAGGAATAGGGTGATTTGAAGGTGGGGGGTATTGACATCAGTCCCTTGTCATGGTCGGATCGCTCCTGTTGTGATTTAGGCTGTCAGCACCTTTTCCTCTCTGCAGAGGCGTGGGACCTATTAGGAAGGTCCACCCTCGGAGGCTGATGGATCCAGTGGGATTCCAAACGGCTCTTGGGGGGGGGGGTTCTGGCTGATATGACTGGTGCCCCTGTTGAAGCCCTAGCTGACCTTTGGAACACCCAAATGACTTGGGCTATTGACATCATCACCCCTGAGCGGCCAGGTTGCTCACCGGAGAAAGACAGTTTGAGCGAATTACACCAATCCTGGCCCAACTGCACTGGCTACCAGTTAGTTTCTGGACCCAATTCAAAGTGCTGTTTTTGACCTATAAAGCCTTAAAAGGCTCAGGACCGCGATACCTCTTTCCATATGAACCTACCCGGACCCTGAGATCATCTTCCGGGGCTCTCCTTCGTGTGTCCCCTCCTCGAGAGGTCTGGAGGGTGGCAACACGAGAACAGGGCCTTTTCTGCAGTGGCTCCCTGTCTGTGGAATGCTTTCCCCAGGGAAGTTCACCAGACACCGCCTTCATTAAACACCTTTAGGCGCCAGGCAAAAACATTCCTTTTTAACCAGGCTTTTGGGTGATCTGATTGACATCCTATGCCTTTTTAAAATGTGGCTCTTCTTTTACGGGGGGCCGGTTTTATTGGGTTGTTGCTTTTATTTTGACTATATATATTGTGGTTTTTATGTAGATCTTTTCTGTGAACCGCCCTGAGACCTCCAGGAATAGGGCAGTATATAAATTCAATAAATAATAATAATAAAAGTCACCTTCCTATTTCTGTTATTTGCAGAAGTAATGGGATACAATTTGGCAGCGTTTTGGTGTCCACCGAACCCTTATTTCTTGCCACTCTTTTAAGGTGAAGGGCAAGGATTTCCTCCTTTCAGTTGCCCTGGATTGCAGACCAATCGCTTCTTCCCATACAAGCCATTGAGAACTAAGAAAGGGCCTTATTTGCATTCGCCCTGCCTGATGTTCTGCATAGCCCCATGCCGGTTCTGGCTGTTGGTTGTCCAAGCGTGGTGGAACTTCTGAGTGCCATTTATGCATCAGAAATGTCACCTTTAAATATGACCCGATCATCTGACGTTCAGAGCTCTGACTCTGAAGTGAACTCTGAAGTTCTGATGCGTTGGGAAGTGTTGGCGACTGACCTCCTGCAATAAAAAAATGAGCCCCACTGTGTGAGCTTTTCAGCACTTACGGGGATCTGCTGCCTCCTTGTGACAAAGATGTAAAGGGTTTTTTTGGAGGCATTGAAGAAGAAAGCTGCTTGTATATTCCACTGATACCTTCCCAAATTGATTTTTTTAAAAAGGCAAAGAAAGATAGTTGTAGCAAAAGAGTTAGTCTTTAGACGGGCTCTTCTTAAACTCAGCAGGGTTTGGCTGAAGTGTAAGGGGCTGCTGAATTTTTCACACAGATGGCCTCAGCCATTGGACAAATATCTGCTGTGGGTTACGGTCTGGCTAGCGAGGAGCGTGAGCTCATGTAAGCCTCCAAGTGCAGCTGCTGTGGCTGCACAAGTCCTTTCTGATCCCTAATTCTGCCTCTGAATTTAGAAATAGTGGAAAGGGATTGGGATGGAGGACATGAGCAGAGACGCCGTAGGGTTTTGTTTTGGAGGGAGAAACAAAGTTGGTTCTTTGTTCAGGAGACTTTGATGGGCAGGGATGTTGCATTGGCAAGATTCCATTCCCTTGTTTTAGTCTACATTTTATTTTTTGATATTTTCTTTTTAATCGGACAAGAATTCACCTGGCAAAAGAACTTACTTTTTGGACAAATAAGCCTCAAACATCAAGGCTAGGTGGGGAGGAGTATTAAATAACTTGCACACAACCGCTGCAGGTCTCTCTTTGTATTTTCTGTCTGCTGAATAGATTGTGTCTGTGAGATGGGAAGATTTTAAATGATACTTTATTAATGGACTTGGCATTTGCTTTGGTAAATCATCAGATAATATTTGAGCAAGTAATTTTCTACCTTTGTTCCATGTTGTAAACTGGAGCAAGTAGCAGTCACCTCTCTAACTGTAGGGCATGCTGCTTTGAAGGTTATTGAGATAATGCAGGGGGGGGGATGTTTGCTGGCTGTGGGTTGGCAAGTTGCTATAATTAATTGCATCAAAAACAATTACAGAGAGATCTGGATAAAAGTAATGACATATGAAAGCTATTAGATCACCCTTTTCCTTTGCCATAACAGATGTAGAAAAATAATTGAGTACTCTTACAAAACGATTGTGAAACTGGAGAGCCCCATGGGTAGAGTGTTAGATTTGGCTTGGGTTCAAATCCCAATTCAGCCATGGAACCATTAGCTGGCTTTTGGTACATCATTCACCCTCACTTTCCCATCTGAAAAATGGGATAATGGTGACCTCCCTTGCTTGTTTTTATGAGGATTAATGATAACATTTGGCTAGAATCTACTCTGTGCCTTAGGGAGAGAGTAGGCCTATAAATCTCAGCCAGTGAATAAATCAATATGAACAGGGTTCATTTTCTAGTTCACTTGGTCTTATAAATAAGACGTTACCTGCGATTAGAAAGGAAACAGAACAAACATGCCTTATTTAAAATCCCTTTTGCATGTTTTCACACATTGCCGTTCCGTTTCCCTTGCTGGGTCACAGTGAGATCTGCATTAGCAGGCCTTCTGTCATCACCGTTGAGTGATAACTTGATTGAATTATGTTGACGTTCTCAAGTGTGAAGGTAGGTGATATGGTCTCATTCTGGCTTTGTCATTCACCCTTCACAGCGGCACATCTTGCTTCTCTCCCCCCCCCCGCCCCGCCCAAATGCCTGCTGCGCACCACCTTACAAGACAGAGACATGAATCTTAATGTTGCCAAGCACTTTATGTGCCATTAGTATCTGTTGACAGAAGTTCATGAGAGTACAATGCTATTTTTGTTGGTCTAGCTGTCGAATTTTCCTGCATCTCAAATCAGGAAATAAGTGCTGTTGTTGTTTTTCCTGTTTCCTCCATTTCAGCTGTTTCTTGTCTCTGCTCCTTGTTGCTGCTGTGGTTTGGAAGATTAAGCAGAGCTGCTGGGCATCACGGCGGAGAGAGGTGGGTCAAAATGACAGAATCACTGCCTTCTTGCTATGACCTGTGAGCTTTTGTGTCTGCTTCTTTCATATGTCCTAAGAGGTGCCAAGTACACAACTGAGCCAGAAGCCTTGCTTACTGACCGAGAGCTCGGGAAGCCCTCTTGTTATTAATTCCCTGTGTTGTGCAGAAGGCACCAGTGAGGCATCTGTCTCCTTTTGAGTTAGCTTGATGGAAGGCAGAAACGGCGTGAGACGTACATTGCTTTTGCAAAAGCCGTGCTGCAAATGTAAAATAAAAAAAGAGGTTCTGCCTCTTCTCCTCTTTCTTCTAGTTCCCTGGCACCATGGGGGGCGGGGAAGAGACCAGATCTTGTTTCATCCTGCATTGCAGGGGGTTGGATTAGATGACCCTTGGATTCTATGATTCTGTGTGCAGGATTTTGGGGCAGCCAGGAAGCAGCATGGTTCCCCTCTCTGCTTCCCCAAGCCAGCATTAATGCACCACACTCTGTAGCAAGCTGCCTTTGCGCCTCACCTAGAAGCCCCAGCTGGTGCAGAATGCAATGGTTAGACTACTGATGGGAGCAGAGGTCCGGCAACTTGCTAAAAACATCTGCGCTGGCTGCTCATATGCTAATGGGCCTGGCTGAAGGTTATTGCACTGATATACATAACCCTGAACAACTTGGACCCAGTATACTTTACGGACCACCTGAACCCTTACCTGAGACCTTATATCCCATATTAATCCCTAAAATCAGGGGTTCCCAACAAAATTTTCTCGAGGACCCCTCATCGAGCCGCTATTGTGACAAGGACCCCCATTAATTCCTAATCCTAAATCTAATTCCTAATTCCTAATCTAATTTTTCCAGTAAGCTTAACACTGACACTGACGATTTAGGTTCAATGGACACTGACAAGATCGGTTCGAGAGTCACTGACTTACTTGCTTGAACATCAAATGCATTATCTTCCTCTTCATCTGTAGGCCTTTGTCGTTTTAACGAACCACTTTTTAACCAACGGTCCATTTTTAACTACGCGAACTGTAGCTTCCGCGAAAAACAACGCTTTGTAAACAAACACTACTGTTTTGCAAAGAGGCAGCGTGCACCAGGGAGGAGGGAGGGGAATGGAGAAGACAGGGTACCTGCGCAGTAGCGCACAAATGAAGCCGACGCGCGCAAAGCATCTTGGGGAGGTGAGCGTTAGTAGAATGCGTGCGCTGCCTCTTTGCAAAACAGTAGTGTTTGTAAAGCGCTACCTAACGGCATACAACAGAACTACTGCCTCTATCTAATTCTAGTTTTGCGCTAGACTGCTCATGCAGGAAGCGGCCAAAACAAAAAATCTGTTATCATACGAAATATATTTAATATATTTTTTTATTCTAATAGCATCTTGCGGACCCCTCTGGCATAGCTCGCGGACCCCTGGGGGTCCGCGGACCACCTGTTGGGAACCACTGCCTAAAATCATTTGGAGGAGAACAGTTAAATGTTCCCCATGTTACAGAACCCTCATTGGCCTCAACTGGAGGTTGGGCCCTGCTGTGAAATTCATGTCCAGCAGAGATTTGGTAGGCACCCTCGCTTTTGACTTTCAAGTGTCTCTTGAACTCTCCCCCCCCCCCCACAATGTGAAAGCCCGTCTCTTCTGTTATTAGTGACATTTACCCTGCAGCTTGAGTGTTTAAAATGCGCAAGTCCTTCTTGCATGCGACATATATTTCATCCTAGGAGTTGTACACTTGTGTGCTTGTGTCATAGAATCATAGAGTTGGAAGAGACCACAAAGGCCATCCAGTCCAACCCCCTGCCAAGTGTCACCTGCTGTGTCTTGCTCAAAGGCTTGCATGCAACCATGCTCATCCTTAATCAGGACCTAACTTTGAAAATTCAGAGACCTCAACAGGTTTGTGCCCATTCTTTGGGTATTTTTAAGCATAGTATGGAGGACTTAATTGTGAAATAAATAAAGGGACGCAGGTGGCGCTGTCGGTTAAACCACAGAGGCTAGAGCAGGGGTCAGCAAACTTTTTCAGCAGGGGGCCGGCCCACTGTCCCTCAGACCTTGTGGGGGGCCGCATTATATTTTGAGGGGGGGGGAATGAATTCCTATGCCCCACAAATAACCCAGAGATGCATTTTAAATAAAAGCACACATTCTACTCATGTAAAAACACGCCGATTCCCGGACCGTCCATGGGCCGGATTGAGAAGGCGATTGGGCCAGATCCGGCCCCCGGGCCTTAGTTTGCCTACCCATGGGCTAGAGCTTGCCGATCAGAAGGTCGGCGGTTTGAATCCCTGCGACGGGGTGAGCTCCTGTTGCTCGGTCCCAGCTCCTGCCCACCTAGCAGTTCGAAAGCACGTCAAGTGCAAGTAGATAAATAGGTACCGCTACGGCGGGAAGGTAAACAGTGTTTCCGTGTGCTGCTCTGGTTCGCCAGAAGCGGCTTTGTCATGCTGGCCACATGACCTGGAAGCTGTACGCCAGCTCCCCCGGCCAATAATGCGAGATGAGCACTGCAACCCCAGAGTCGGTCACGACTGGACCTAATGGTCAGGGTTCCCTTTACCTATGGAGGACTTAATTGTGAAATAAATTGGCTGAATTGGACACTGCCAGCCTAATCCTCACATGACAAATATACATACAAAGCAGAATTTAAAGTTGAGGCATGCCCTTACTATACCACACCCAGAAGCAGCATACCACTGAATAGTTGCAGTTGCTAGCGGGCCAACAGAGGATGAGTGCTATAGCACTCAAGCCCTGTTTGTGGGTTTCTCAGAGGCATCCTATTGGCTGCTGTAGGAAATGGGATGATGGGCCAGATAGGCTTTTGATCTGGTGCACCAGGGCACCACCAGCAGGAGACAGACTTTGGGGATAAATGGCCATTGTTTTTCTCTTTCCCGTCTTGACAAGAGTATAAAAAGCAAAGTGAAGGCTTCCTGGAGTTTTTCCTAAATAAAATGTTAATCAGGGTTTATGTTGGATGTAGTCTGAGAAATACCGCTTTCTGCCTGAAGCCAAGTGAGGCATTTAATGATGGCTTAAATGGAAAATGTCACTGGTGTGAAGTTATCCTCTGGGCATACTTTTTTTTTGGAAAGTTGCAGAGAGGATCAGCTGGTATCTTATCTTTCTCACAGTTAGGTTTCTCATACTTGGTTTGCATGCTTTAATTTCAAGTGATAGACAACTTGTCTGATTTCTAACAAACAGTCCTAAAACTTTATACGGAAGGGATCCTCATAACTTAACTGTGTTTAAGAGTTGCTGTCCAGTGGCGGCTTCTTTCTGACCCGAGTTGTGTATAAGATCACCTGCCGTCCCCGCTCAACCCCAAAATGATGGCTGAGGTCATAACCGCTTCCTATGGCTGAATTAAGTTAATTCCTTTCCCATCTCCCTGCCTCAAGCAGGGTTCGCTGTACTCGGCCGAAAACATTCCTATTTAGATAAGCCTACCCAGATGCTTCACAGGTGGCGCTGTGGGTTAAACCACAGGGTCTAGGGCTTGCTGATCAGAAGGTCGGCGGTTCGAATCCCTGCAACGGGGTGAGCTCCCATTGCTCGGTCCCAGCTCCTGCCCACCTAGCAGTTCGAAAGCACGTCAAAGTGCAAGTAGATAAATAGGGACCGCTCCGGCGGGAAGGTAAACGGCGTTTCCGTGCGCTGCTCTGGTTCGCCAGAAGCAGCTTTGTCATGCTAGCCACATGACCCGGAAGCTGTCTGCAGACAAACGCCGGCTCCCTCGGCCTATAGAGCGAGATGAGTGCCGCAACCCCAGAGTCGAACACGACTGGACCTGATGGTCAGGGGCCCCTTTACCTTTTTACCCAGATGCTTAGAAAGTTGAGGTAATTTTAATCTGTTTTAGTATTTTATATTTTGTATGTTTTAAAGCATGTTTGTGAATTTTTCTCGATTTTATTGTTTTATCTTTTTGCAATCCGCTTTGTGGTTTGATTGGTTTTTTTGCAATCAAGCGGAGTATAAATTTTGTGTAATAAATAACAAGTAAATCTAAGAAGCCTCCTATATTGTTGCTGGTATGCTAAGAGAGGGATACATATATGGAAGATAGGTCAGTGACCCATTTGGGGTCCTTATGACCTAGAAGGGAAAGTAGAAGCTCACTTTTGCTGGTTTTGGGAGCAACAGAGCTTGCCCTTGACTCTGGAGTGTTGAAGGCTCCTGCTATTTCTAACAGCTTGAAGAATACTGCGAAAAAATAGAGAATGTTATGCTTTTTAAGGGGGGGAAATATTGTTAAAACATTACTTATAGTTGCAATAACTTTTTGTACCTGGCCAGTAGAACATGATGCAAAACATTGAAAGCAGAAGATTTTGCTCACTCTCAGGTGAGCTGGGACAGCTTCGTCTGTAGATCATGGGGCTCCTAATCTGAAGGTTGTGGGTTCGAGCCCCACATTGGGCAAAAGATTCCTGTATTGCAGGGGGTTGGACTAGATGACACTTGTGGTCCCTGCCAACTCTGTGGCGACCAGTGTTATGACCATGCGCTCCTGCCTTCCTCCTCTGATGCAGAGGACTCTAGCTGTGGTCCTAGCAGGGCCACAGTCTCCCTTGTTCTTCAGGAATCCGCAAGTGCTTAAGCAGCCGGGGTCCCTTTAAACAAAGAAGCTTCTCACCCGGAAGGTGGAGCTAGCAACTGAGAAAGAACAGCAGCTCTTATTTAAGGCTCATTCAGAAGATGACTGCTGCTGAAGCAACATCCAAGCTCTGCTCTTCATGGAGTCTCCAGCCTGAGTCCTGCACGGAGCTCTCCAAGGTGCCCTTAAAATCCATTTCCCACTTCCATACTACTCAGGCCATTGCTCAAAATAGAACAACCAAGAGCATCTTGCTTGGCAGGGGGTTGGACTGGATGGCCCTTGTGGTCTCTTCCAACTCTATGATTCTATTCTATGATTCATCTGCCTACTGAGTGTAAAGCACATTTGTTTCAATGTTTCCTCCGCAATAGAGGAGGGAAGTGCTCCTGAAAAGATGCCCTTTGTAAAATTAAAAACCAAACCAATCCTGAAACCTAATATAGCCAATGTAGCTCCCTACTTAACCTAGCCCGGGTACGGTGGTGATGAGGAGCATTTATTCATAACTGAATGAGAGTAGGACATTGTAAAGCATTTGGCAGGGGTTTAGACCTATCAGTATATTATCTGAAGCAACATTTGGGCAACTTGGCAAGGCGGCATTAGAGTCTGCCTGACACTGATCTACTAAAGGGAAGTGAGTGGTTCGTAAATTCGTACCCTTTCCTCTCTCTCCACCAAGCACCGTAACGAAATGGCTTTCAGGCACTGTATTTTGCTGGTGGAGGAAATGGAAACAAGAAAGAATGCTTGTTCGAGGCTCGGAATGATACTGAAAGACAGATAAAATTGCTCCTTTTATTACATGACTTTTGGAAAGTGATAGGAAACATGAAGGCGGTGGTGGAGAATAATGCTTGAAATAAAACCGCAATGGCATCATAAAGAGTACATCTGTCTACAACCAAGTCTTAATATGTATTTTTTGCTCCCTTTCAACCTGCTTTCCTTTTTTTTAAACATGCTTTTGGGATTCCTGTAGTCAGGTTGTGAGCCACAATCCAAGGCTTAAACCTCAGATTGTGAATCAGCTTGGACAGGGTACGATGGAGGGCATTTATCCAAATCTCAAAACAGTAGACTGTCCAGTCAAAATACTATATTTCTATAGCTGAGATTTGGCACTTCCCCTTTTTTTCTCACTTATGTTTGAGAGAAAAGGCTAAATATAGTGTTTGTTTTAATTATGGCATTAATGCCCATTATTGCTTGGTTTCAGATGCAACATTTAGAAACTTACAATGCTAACTTTCAATACCAGCAAGCGTCATGGTCCATGGTTTCTGTTTTGGTTCAGATTTTAATCCAAGTCAGAAAGAACCTTTGGTGGCAAGGAAGGTTAAGAACCATTATTAGCCCTTATTTTCCCCCTTCAAAATGAAGCTTCCTCTTTGGTGGCCCCAGGTTATGCAGTGAGATGTGTCTTTATGCCATCCATTGCATGCTTTTTGACAGTTGGCCAAGACGCACCATTTTACCAAACCCTTTGCTTGAGCCCGATGTCTTGTCTTTTCATGCATTTCAGTTCTGTGCTGCTGTTTCGGTTGGTGGTTGGTGGCTCTCTGGTTTTATTTTATGATTTTAATGTAAATTGCACTGGTTCCAATTGTGACATTTTTGTAACCCTTCCCTGGGACCTTTTGGTGGAGTCAAATAGTCAATATGCTAAATATGGGGAACTTGAGGCAACTTCTGAAAAGAGCATCCCTGCATCTGGTGGTTCTCCTTGCAGCCTGTAATGTCAACACTCACAGTCCCTCTGTCCCCATGAGCAGAGAAACCTGCGCGGTGATGACATCATGCCACATTGTGAAGTCAGTGTGGTGGTTCAGGTTTTGGACTCAGGAGACCAGGGTTCAAATATAATAACAATAACAACAACAACAACAACAACAACAACAACAACAATATATTATTTATACCCCACCCATCTGGCTACATTTCCCCAGCCACTCTGGGCAGCTCCCAACCAAATATTAAAAACAATACAGCATCAAACATTAAAAACTTCCCTAAACAGGGCCGCCTTCAGTTGTCTTTTAAAAGTAAAATAGTTGCTTATTGCCTTAACATCTGCTGGGAGGGCGTTCCACAGGGCAGGGGCCACTACCAAGAAGGCCCTCTGCCTGGTTCCCTGCAACCTCACTTCTCGCAGTGAGGGAACCACCAGAAGGCCCTCGGTGCTGGACCTCCGTATCCGGGCTGGACGATGGGGGTGGAGACGCTCCTTCAGGTCTACTGGGCCCAGGCCGTTTAAGGCTTGAAAGGTCAGCACCAACACTTTGAATTGTGCTCGGAAGCATACTGGGAGCCAATAAGATCCCCACTTGGCCATAAAGCTCATCTGGGACGACTTCTCTCAGTCTAGTCTACCTTACAGGGTTCTTGCGAGGATAAAATTGGGAGGAGGAGAGCTATGTACAACCACCTGGAGCACCTTGGAGGGAAAGTGGAACAGTAGGTCTGCAGCTTACATGGGAGTTACATTCTGGGGGTCGTGCCTGAAAGCCAAGATTGTGTACAGTCAAAACCCATTGGGTTCAGTGGCGAGTGGGATTGCCAAAGTCATTTTTCCTGGACCCCAACCCCCCTTTTAATGTTTTTGCTGTGCATGTAAAGCTGATTGCGCACAAGTTAAATGCACTTAAGCTGTGGGCTTAACTGTATATAAGTAATTTAAAAATTAAAAAATAAATATCAGTCAACCTGACGGAGAGACAGCAAAAACATTGAGATCTGTTCTTTGAGTCTTTGGGGCAGGTAGAGGGTAGTGGCAGGCATGAGGAAGGCCTGTGGAGCAGGATGAAAGCAACCTTGGGTCAAGAAACTCTGGCTCATGGCTTAATGAATGTTCTTCTTAAGGGCAAAAATGTCTCTGTCGACTTGGATGCTGAGATGTTGGAAGCAGAATTGCTGGCAAGCTAAGACAACAGTGCTGCAGTATGACGAAGATACGAGTTTGGTTATTCCATGTGGCTAGCAGCCTTGAGCAGCCTTCGTGAATATCTCTGGACTCTGATAAGGCTCAAGAATGGGCCATTAATCACCTAAAACTGGTGGAGAATTGTTTCTGCAGGTGCCCCTCCGCTGTCCTGTCCTTTTTTACCAAAGCAAGACTGAATTAAAAGCGAGAAAAGAAGGCAGAAAAATTGGGGTGCCAAAGGGTGGGGATGGAAAAAGCCTGGAGCTCCATGCTGGAGCTCACTTTTCCTTCTTGCTCAATTTCATTGCTTAGCTTCAGTTTTGCTACCGTATATTTTTGCTTCTTCTAGGCCTCTTGGGGCCCAGTTTGCCCTTTGCTTTTCTCTTTGTGAGAAGAAGGGGTTTCCTGCTTTGAGCTTGTCCCTCCTTCCACTTTTGAAGTGTTTTGTGGCAATTTTTTCTCCGAATCTGTCTTTTGGGGCACAGGCTTTGTGGTTCATGAACAATTCTGAACAGATTTGGCTTCTGTAGTTTTTATACATAAATAATTCTTGTTTTATTTTTGCTTACTCCCCTGTAAGGTTTGAACCACACTATTTTATTTTTTGATCTTTTTCTTTTCCATGCATTGGGTCCTGGATTAATCTCTCTACTCTTCCTGGAATCCGCAGAAACTTGTTCCTTTGAACCCCTACCTGGATACACAAATTTAGCATCTCCTCTTCTTCTGCTTAACTTTTAGGATTAATTTGCTACATAAGCAAAGCTTTTAACTGCTATTGACTAGTGGGTGATCTGGAAGGTAAATCAAAGTAGAGATTAAGTAAATAAAAATTACTTCTAAGTTTTGCATGCTGTAATTGTCGCCTGCAATAGAACAGAAATATTGGAAGTATCAGATAAAATGACAAAGTAAAGTTTTAAGAGTGAAATCTTTAGATTGAATAGCATTAAGCCACAAGGCAGAATATTCTGTTTTGTTACCCATGTAATCATTACATTCTATTTTTACCTGCATACACTGTTCCTTACAGTTGTGTATAATAAGCCTTTTTCCACTTTGATATTCTTTGTGGATTATGCTTGCATTTTTCATCATGCAAAATGGTTTTCTGCTTGTGTATTTTAAATACATTTTCTATATTGATTTCAGCCTCTGATCACAGCTCTCTTGCCCATGAGGTCCTCAATTTCAATATCTAGTTCTGACTTTGGCTTTTGAAGGGAAAAGGAGCCTTGCTTTTAACAAAACTAAACTTCAGTTTTGGTAATTTGGGTTCCTGGGCCACGACTTTTGAGGTCCCCTAGCCCACCAGTGGAAGATGACATTGTGGCTGATGAGATTGATTCAGGGGTCGCATCCAGACCAAGAATTGCTGCTTGGCCATCCTTGCCTAGAAGAACCACAAGCTTCGGCTTTTGACTTGCCCTATCATGGAACAGTTTGTTCCTGGAAAAAATGGTCAGTAATGGGTGCAGTGGACCTCATTCTCTTGGAGAGTTATAATAGCCTTTTTGTAATTATATTGAACATTTCCCAGCTTTTCAGCTGATGGGTGCCCCTTGTTATCATATTCTTCCCTGCTTTTAATTTGCATTTACAGCAGACTTCGCTTACGTTTTTTAAAGCCTCAAACCTTCATCTTATTCTGCTTACTAAAGGTCATCCATTGTGTCTTCCTTGTTTGGGGGCCTGGTTCTGATAAAATATGTATTTAATCCATGGCTGATGAAGATACATTTGTCTTTTCATATGACATCAATTCCCAGTAGCTTTGTCCTGTGTTTGTTATAATTTGAAGTGTGAAAATGCCTCTTGAGCTGCATTTCAGTTCTAATTCCCCCCCCCTATACACACACACTCAGAGAGAGAGAGAGAGAGAGAGAGAGAGAGAGAGAGAGAGAGAGAGAGAGAGAGAGAGAGAGAGAGAGAGAGAGAGGCAGGCTTGCAAAGTTGGTTACAAACCTAATTAGCTAACATTAATGCAATCGCTGCCCCAGGGAACTGGAAACTTAATTTTCAGCTATGATGAAAATACTGCCAGACAATTATTTATTTGTTGTCTTACATGGTGGCTTGCAATTGTGGCTAAGTGTTAGTGCCCAATTTATTTCCAAAAGAACATGGCTCTCCTCTCTCATGATAGTTTAAGCATTTATGTTGCCTCGATGAATAACCGTTCTGCTCCCTAGTAGGCATCTTCCAGCCATAGTCTTGACGGGGCTTCATGAAACCCAGCAGGTGTGGTCCATGAACTAAGGGGGTACATGTCCATGTTTTCTGATGAAACAGAGTTTTTCAGGGTCTTAGAAGCAAAAAAAGGATTTTGACGGGCTTCAACAGCGTATCTCCCAAATTGGGAGATTGGGCAATACACTGGCAAATGCAGTTCAGTGTAAGCTAGCGCAGTGTTGAACATTGAGGCAGGATACGCCCCCTTCCCCAAAAAAGAACCCCTCATATGGATACTAATGCAACCTGACATGGCAGTAACTGACCAGTAAAGACAACTTCGGTTCGTGGCGAATACAGCAATGAAAATGTTTTCCCAGTTACGTTAAACCAGAGCTTATTTTATGTGATTGGACTGCATGCTGCTCAGAAGTGGCTGCTTCACATCTCCTGCTGAAAACCTTTTTCAATAGGAATGGGGCAAAACACAGACAATGGCTTTGTGTTAGGTGTGAACCAGTGCCTGTGGTTGGTTTTCCCCAAAGGACCCATTGATGAAGCGGCCAAGGCTTGATCTTGGTTTCCGGATCGTGGTTTGTAATCAGATAGTAATTCTGCAGGCCATGCAGAGCTGGGTCTAAGCAGTATGAAAGGCTGATGCTCCTCCTCTTCTAGTGGTCTTGGTGATGCAGATGGTAGTTTGATGGACGAGAGGGCTCCCTCCTTGTCTTGTTTGTTCGGGCAACGACTGATTTGTGCGGGGGTTACGTTCCTGACTCCTGCTTGCATTGGTTCAGTGTGCATAAGCTCACATGGACCCATTCCACCCTTTCCCCAGCTTGTTCCTTCCCCCTTTCCACACCTAATTAGTTTTTGGGGGTGGGTGGGTGGGGGTCAGTTACCTCTCATAATGTATTTTATAATAGCTCTCCTTAAGGCTTCAACAAGGACAGAAGTTGGTTCAATCCGGACATCACAACGAACTATAGCTTTCACTAATCATAGTTTAGAACTGTAGTCTAACCATGGTTTAAGCCATGGTTTAAATGACTATACAGGCAAATCATGATTTATTGCTCCATGTGTGGTTTTAATACAACATCAGCTAGATGCAGGAGTGGCCATAATTATGGTTTGTCAGTTTAGTCATCACTTCAATCCATGGTTTGAAAACCCAATTCATGCGTGGCTTCTGATTCTAGTTTGTTGGTTGGTCACGAACCACAGCTTATGATTTCAGACTTCAAAACAAACCAAAGTTAAATTTCTCTAACTATGGTTTGGTGCGATGTCTGAACAAAGCCAATTGTCTGTGTTCTTTATTCCCATTTCCACACCCCAAAGCCCCAGATTTCATTCTCATAGCTATGAAGAATACTAGTGAGGGTTTAAAATAAAAATTCAAAAATGTCTGCTCCCTCTTCCAGCATTTCAACGGTTTTGATATCACCACCATCCTGTCTGTCTTAGATTACTGTTGCTTGTTACTGTCATACCTCATCAAAGGTTTCTATTGTCATGCACAAAAGAATTCCATAACAATTGTGTGTTGTGCCTGGAGGTTGAATGGAAGCTCCCACATTTCAGTCTGAAGAGTAGCGTAGTATCTTTTTGAGGGAGAATAACATTAATGACTGCAAACTTCACTTGTTTCAGAATTCCGCTTTCGGCAGGCTGCCATTTCATGAATGTAAAGATAAAACATTAAAATTGATTTACCCTTGATTGCATAATATTTCATTCTTGTTACATTTCTTCAGTAAAGATGATGTTTCGCTCAGTCGGGTTTTCTTAAACCAAGGTTCACTGGCAGCAATTGAGATCTGCAGTGTTACTAGGATGTGTGTGTGTGTGTTTTGGGTGGAGGAGTGTTGCTTCCTTTAAAAATAGATGTTCCTTTTGAAGTTAAGCAAGTCCCAAGGCTGATACGTGCCAAAGCTATTTCTTTGTAAAACTGTTTCCAGGAGGGGTGGTGTTATGGATTGATGGTAGCGTAGAATCATAGAATTGTCAAGAAGTACACAATAATGGGACAAATATATAACATACTTCTTGATAATGGTGTGTGTGTGTGTGTGTACACTACAGTGGTACTTCAGTTTACGAACTTAATCCGTTCCGGAAGTCTATTCTTCAACCAAAACGGTTCTTAAACCGAGACACGCTTTCCCTAATGAGGCCTCCCGCCACCAGTGCCCTTCCACCGTTCGGATTCCATTCTTAGACCGAAGAAAAGTTCTCGAACCGGGACACTACTTCCAGTTTTGCGGAGTTTGTAAACCGAATCTTTCGTAAACAGGACTGTTCTTAAACCGAGGTGCCACTATAGTTGTGTTCCTTTAGCATATCATTCTCATAGCAGGATGACCTTTTAATTTCGATTTCCTTCAGCATGAGTGACTAGCTTTCACCCTTCCCAGGTATTGTTTAACTAGGGCTAGATCTACAATGATCCTTAAAAAAGCTACGAAGAAAAGAAATATAGCTCTCAATACAATTCCCCATTGAATCCTGTAGTGTCACATTTTTATAACACAATTATAATGTCATAACTCACCAGTATAGATTAGTCCTATGACTCCTGTGAGCCCCACCTCTGCGCCGACAGCAGGAGTGGGTGGAAGGAGGAGCAGGGTCTGCTGGTAGACCACTGGGTAATTCAAAGTAGATCGGAAGGGTTTCTGACTTCCAGTTGTGCAGTGACAAGCAAAATGCATTTCCCTCTAAATTGGATTGCTGATAAAGAACACCTTGGGGGTGTGGGGAGACCAGGAATTGATTTGTGTGCAAAAGAACTTGTGAATATGGTTCTGATGCTGATCACAAACTCGGAGCTGGAAAACGCTGTTATTTATTGACCTACTCAGGACTAACTCTAGATTAATGGGTCATTTCAGTAAGACCTACAGAGAACACATAAGTTATGCAGTCTTTCCCTAGAGACCTTTAAATGCCTGAATATTGGTTTCAAAACATGATTAAATCTCACTCTTGGAAAGCTCAGCGTGGCTTTCATGAGGCTGTCTCTGGTCTCCTATCCAGGGCTGGATAAGGTCCACACTTGTTCTACTTCATCTGTGCTGCAGTACAGGGAACTCTTGCACCTAGCATTTTACTGCTGTGAGATTCCTTTGCCCCACTGTTATTATCCTTGAATCTCGTTCTTGTGCTCCATGTGAGGTGAACAATCAGTGTCTGGGCTTGTGAATGGTTCATCATTGTCCATTCTGATCAAGGGCCTCCAGCATGAGTTGAGCAACTTTTTTTTTATAAAAAAATACATTTGCCAAACATGTATTGTTCCATGATTTGAAGGCTTCAAAAGCTATTTCAAGTGCAAGATTCATGTAGCTGTACCCACATAACCTCCTGGGTGGGCGCAGTGATTGTGTGAATATTCAACTCCTTGCCGAGTTAATGAGTTCTGCTTGATTCTTATTTTGGGCATATTTATCAGGACAGCTTGCTCTGGTTTTATTTTACAGCCATTAGACAAAGCGTTTTATGGTGGCTGAAGGGCACAATTACTGCAGCAGCAACCCTGCAATCTGTTTCGCGCTTTCGTCACTTTGCAATCTGCCGAGCATCTTTTTAAGTAGTAGTCTGGAACAGGAGGTCTGGCACATGAGTTTGGGTTCACTTGAATGGCACTTGTACAGCAGGTTGTCAGTAGAGTATAGGTCAGAAATCCCTGTGGGCAAACTGCCTCCCTTTATACTATGTAAACCTCTATTGGCACAACCGTTGCATCGTTCAAGGCAGTCTCTAGAATAGGTCCCAGGTCTCACACCTGGATGTTGTTCGCTAACTCTGGGCCAGGGCCGGACTGGTGGTTCCCAAACTCTGGTCCCTGAGCTTGATTCAGGTGGTTTGGGGCATGTCTGCGAAGAACACTTTGACTTCTGTACAGTCCTGCTAAGTTCAGATGGTAATACAATACATGGTAATACAATACATACAATATAAGAAAGAAAAGAAGCAATAAAGATACAGTCATACATTGGTTGTCGAACGCCCTGGAACGCATATGTTTTGGCTCCCAGACGATTAAAAACCGGAAGTGAGTGTTCCAGTTTTTGGACGATTTTTGGAAGCCGAACGTCCGGTGTGGTTTCCACAGCTTCCGATTGGCTGCAGGATGCTCCTGCAGCCAATCAGAAGGCATGTCTTGGTTTCTGAACAGTTTTGGAAGTGGAACAGACTCCTGGAACGCATTCTGTTTGAGAACCAAGATATGACTGTACTGTCAAAATAATTCAGCATCCAGCATTCAGAATTGCTACAAACAGGCGCGCGCGGGGGGGGGGGGGGTATTAAGTGGTCCACCAAGACCCTCAGCAATTTCCAAGTGGTCCATGGGGGGAAAACTGGAGAATCACTGGTACACTCTGGATTCTGCTTCTGGGAAGGATTTCAGGCTAGGAAAGACCTCTGCCCGAAGCCTTGGAGCTTTCCAGTTGCTGCTCTGGGCTAATCTTGTAAGCTTGACTTTGATAAGATCCCCTGTAGCAAGGGCTTAAAGAGAGGTGTTCTCAGAGCCTGTTCTCCACCTCTAAAACTCCCTTCATTCTCCAAGTCTTTTCTGGAAGTAAAGTACAGTGGAACCTCGGTTCTCAAGCGTCTCCATTGATGAACAATTTGGAACCTGAACGCCGAAAACCCAGAAGTAATTGCTTCCGCTTTCCGCTTTTGAACACGCCTCGGGTGTTGAACAGCTTCTGTGGCGCGTTTCTCCATGTTTTCAATTTGTTTGCCAACCGTCCTTTGATCCCCGGGTTTCGAACATTTCGGAAGTCGAATGGTCTTCCGGAATGGATTACGTACGAAAACTGAGGTTCCACTGTATATATAATGGCTACCTTTCAGTGTATTTTTAGGACACTTTTCATTTCAGTAATTTTACATAGTTCATCCGCACCATGGGCCCAAGTAATGAAGGGAGATTTCAAAACGGTGCTTAAAATAATGGGAAGAGCTCTGTGGCCTTTTGCAGCTGGGCGTTTCCAGGTGAGAGCCTGACCTCTTTTCAATACAGCTAGCTAATTTGGCATGGTTACCCAACAGCACAAGCCCTGCCCAGGCTTCGCTAGTACCTCTTGAGTCTGACCTCACGGAGCTAGTAGTATGGGAAGTACTGAACCACCCCTACCAGTCTTGTTTCACCCAGGGCAATTGCACATGATGGCAGGCTCTCACAATTCAACATGAAAAAAACTACATTGTTGGCATCTGTCTGTCTCAAGAGACAATGGAGTGCTCCTCCGGAGGTGAAGTCAAACCACTACATTAGCAGTACCGAAGTGTCCTCCATGGAACATAGGCCTGGGCAGTGTGGATGGAGGTCCTGAGCTGCCCAGATGGCAAGATCCCACTCTGGCCTCACTGGTGTGGTTTGAAGGAAAACAGAGCAATATGCTTGGCACCAGCTTGACTGCAGGAGTTGCGTACAACTGCCTTAGGGACTCCAGATTTGTGTAGGGTCTACTCCTTAGCCTTCTCTTCTCCCAAAGAGATCCTGCAAGGCAGTGGAAGTTTAGGATTAGCGTTTTCCTTTCTCCTAGATGGGTTGGCAAGACCCATCTGCTCCTCACTTCCCTCTGCAGCCTGTACAGAAGCCACTTTCTTGACCATTGGGCCCATTCCCAGGGTGTGGCTGCTGTCACAGCTTCTAGGAGCCACAGGTGAGAGCTGAGTGCAGGGTGGGGAATCAAGGTGGACAAACTACCCCAGAAGGAGCATGACATATCCCCCACCAGAGGAACTACTGTCCCCTAACACCCCACACATCCCCACACTGTAGTCCTAAACAGTAAATAAAACATCAAAAACAACCAAACCGAACAATTTCTACATAACTCACAATAAAGACACAAAAAACACTAATAGCATCTACCCCTACTCTCCAAAAAAACCCCCGCAAACACCCCAGCAACTGGTGGGAAGTGGGAAAAATAGACGCCCGTAAGCAATACAGACTGCAGATCAACCCACTCAGCATAATTTCTATATCCTTTGCTCTTTTGGTTCAATTCTTTTTCTAGACCTTGGAGGAGTTGGTAGGCCCTTGAGTTATTTACAGCTGCTGTTAATCTCAAGCAGACATATAGTACTCCGTACTGTGGCGCACATGAATCTGATGGATTTGGGAAACCTGCTGACCTTACATGGCTGATGCTGTGGGTTTCGCTCTGTTCTGCCGTTGTTTCATTATAATTTGTCGGTGTGGAGTATCAGCCCTGCAGCTGGCGGGGGGAGTGGAGATTCGCTAACCTCCCACTCAGTCACAGGGTAAAACATTTGTGCAACTTACATTTAAATTTTGTGGCCTGCTTTTTAAATTATTTCTAAAACACCTCTCCCCCCCCCCAATTCACAAAATGCAACCATTTAATTATAAAACCGTGCAATTAAAATAAAAACCACAAAACTCATGGAGCTGGGTGGAGAATATAGGTGGAAGCTGGCCAGAGAAGTAGGGAACAGGTTGGAAAACAATTTGAAAATGCTGAACTGAACAGAAACAAAGCAGGAACCGGCCATGTGATGGGGGAGGGTGCATGGCTATCTGGCTCTGCAGATTTCCTTACGCCAGCTAGTTTCTTACATGCTCATAATAGGTTTTTTTGGGGGTGTGTGTGTGATGGATCAGTGAAGCTGCTGTGGAAACAAGCATGCAATGAACATCTTCTCCACCATCATCCCAAAGCAGAAGAGTTATGAGACCCACCTTACTTTGGACAAATTTGTGATGCATATTTGCAAATTTGTGGTACATATATTTGCTAATTTAATTCTTCTGGGTGTATTGTTACTTGTGAGTTGCCTAGAGCGAACTTCTTTCTATACAATCAAGGGATTCCAGATTGACTCAACCCACATCTCCTTTCTGAGTTGTAGGTCACTTAAGTTTTTTCTTTGTGAAAGAACCGCTTTGTTTCCTGTTCACACAATTGTGAGTCTCAGTATGGAAGGAAGGTGTGTGGCGAGAGCCCTGGTCACAGCAGAGGTTTGCAACCCTTGCTGAACTATCCATCGCCTCCAACTCAGCCCTCACATCTAGTACAGTCATACCTCGACTTACGGAGACTTCGACTTCCGAAGGTTTTGACCAGAAGTCAAAGCCTCCGGAAGTCCTCCCGGTGTGCGTGTGTTCTGTGCACGCGCAGAAGCGCAAAATCGTGCTTCGCACATGCTCCGTAGCGGCGCTTTGAGAACCAAAAACCTCAACTTACGAAGATGGCCGTGGAACAGATTGTCTTCGTAAGTCGAGGCACCACTGTATATATTTGGGAAAGGAACAGGTTTTCATCTGCTTGGATGTAATCGGATGCCATTTTGAATCAAGATGACAGAAGAACGGACCTTCCAAAACTTCCCTTATTCTAACCCCTGGTTTCAAAACTGAACTGATACTTTGGTTTCTTAGGATTTCTGGGCAATGCCAGGTATGTGGCTGTTAGCCTCCAGACAAATATCCACATGAAGGCAACAAAGGGGTGCTTATCTCACTATACCTTGTGCACCAATCATAATAGGCGATGCCTCTTGAGCAGCCTATTCAGCTCAGGTTGTAAATCTATAACATAAATGGACTGTGCTGTGAACTTGTTTTGAATTCACTACAACTCCCATGAGTCTGCCTGCCCTAACTCAGGACTAGAGTCGTGGTGGCGGCAGGTCTGATCCCGCACCCCATGTTTTGCCACATCCTGTTTTGTTTTTTAAAGCAATACAGTCATACCTCTAGTTACGTATGCTTCAGGTTGCGTATGACATGGGATATGTACACGCCGAACCCAGAAGTAACGGAACAGGTAACTTCCGGGTTCGGCAATTCACGCAGATGCGCTGAAAGACATCACGTGCGTGCGCAGGCGCACCAAATCATGCGGGGAGCATGCGCAGATTCGGCGCTTTAGGGTAAGTACTACTCTGGATGTGTATGGGGCTCCGGAACGGATCCGGTTCCTATCCAAAGGTACCACTGTATTGCTTTAACTTTCTTTGGCTGCTAGTCTTGAATTAGTCACTTCCTGGGCACAGAGTGCCAGCCGCCGCTCTTGTTTCCTTGCAACTGTGTGAAAATCCCATGAACGCCCGTGACCCTTGAATATGTCAGGCTGCCGTATTAACATCTCTGTGTTTATTCAACAGCAACTGCTCCGAGAGATGCAACAGATGGCCAGTCGCCCCTTTGCGTCCATCAACGTTGCCTTAGAAACGGACGAGGAGCCACCCGACCTCATTGGAGGCAGTGTAAAGGTGAGGGACCACCCTGTAGGAGCACTGTTCCCGTAGTTAATATTCACAGATGCTGTGCTGCTTGACCAGATTTTGTGAGAAGGGAGGTGGAGGAGAGGAGAGAAAGGCAATATTAGAAGTCTAGCCACAAAGAAGCCATAAACATTCGAAACCCAGCAGGCCTTGTTTTTGATCTAATTTTCTTTCTCCAGGCTGCTCGTTTGCATCTTTCAGGTTACGTTGGTTTAAATAAAAGTTGCAGCTCTTTTTAAAAAAGATTTTTTATGCCTTGTAATCAAGAAGGATACAGTTTAATATGCCAGAACAGTTGCTTGGAAATAGCTGTAGGTGCTGCTAAAAAAGCCGCCTTTGCACGGTCTTTCAAAGGATGGGGGGAGGCTAATTGGCTAAGTATTAAGAAAGTCTTTCGGGTACAACTGTTTACAATGGGGGGGGGAGATCTACACTTGGCAGCAGGTGATCTGGAAGGCCGGCCTGGCAACAGGTGCAATGGGCACTGCCAATGCCACTGCCAGACAAACTGCTTCTAGCCTCAGCATGCTGCCCTGTGGCTGAGAGTTGGGGGGGGGGGGATAACTTGGATAACTACCAAGGAATCTGTTGCATGTTACAACATTGCTGCCTCTGCAACAAGGGGGAGGAAGAAATGTGTGCACTTACTAGGTTTCCTAGGCCATGTGGTCAGGGGCGGAGGAAGAGGGGTGCAGTGGGTGCGGGCTGCCCCGGGTGTCACCGCTGATGGGTGTGTGTGTGACAAAATGCCGGGCGGCACTCACCACGGCCCCTGCAGCATGCCCGACCCACGTGTCTCTCCTGGGAGAGATGCTGTGGCTTGGGTACCCTCAGGCTCCGTGCTGCCCAAACAGCCCGCCCGCTGCCCCCCCCCCCAGCTGTAGGGCAGCTGAGTGGGAGGAGGCAGGCAGACCCCGGAGGCCCCGCCCCAAGTGTGGCTCGCCCCACCCCGTTCCTCCACCGCTGCACATGGTTCCCCTAGGTCTGACCTTTATGATTGGACCTTCTGCAATACAATTCATGTTGCTTTTCCACCGAGATCAGTTAGTTTCATATTTCAAGGGGACTGGGAGACAAGACAGGCTAGGAGACTGCAAAGGCTATGTGGAGCTGGTTCTACCTTGTTTAGAGAGGTAGCTATTTGCCTTCATTCCCTGACAATGCCAAGGTGACAGGTCACGGCCTTTCGAGAGTTATTTTATTGCAGGCTACTAAGTTTGAGTGGATTATTGACTATGACTCGATTTGATATGTTGTTTTAAGTGGCATTTTTGGTTATGCCTTATTTGTATCAGATCAGATTGTTTGATCCTGGTGTGTGATCTTTGTTGTATATTTTGTTTTTTTCTTCAGTTTGCAAACAGCCATGTGTAAAGCACTATAGAAAGGCAGGTGTAGGGTTTTTTTGTATAAAGTTTTATTAATACTTTTCACAATACAAGAAAAAGCAAACTGTTGTAAACAGAAAATAAAAAAAGGAAAAAGAAAGAAGAAAGAAAAGACAGAAAGAGCTAGAAGAATACAAAGTAAAGGGAAATAACACAGAGAGAAAAGGTGGTATAATTAAGAGTGAAATGAAATGATTGTGAGTGGGACCGATGCCAAGGTCACCTGTATGCACTTAGTATAGCTCACTTGGTAGAGCATGAGACTTAATCTCAGGGTCATGGGTTTGAGTCCCACGTCAGGCAAAAGATTCCTGCATTGCAGGGGGTTGGACTAGATGACCCGAGTGATCCCTTCTGACTCTACAATTCTATGATTTGGAACATAATTCTGCTCATGTACATACTCTTCATGGATGGGTTCACAGTGCTGCAACCAGTCTGAGCTGCTGGGGGGGGGCATTCCCCACCTCACTGGAAAGGCAGAGGGATGGGTGGAGAAAGCAGAAATACCACCTTAGGAATGAGTGGTGGTGAGCTGGCTGTTCCAATTGACTCTCCCCTCTGCTTTGAGGGAAGCATAGTCTTGTTCCCAGTTCCAGTGTGTCTGCTGTGGGATAGTAACCGCTGCCCCCCTGGGTTGTGAACCAGTGACTTCCCTGCCGCATCCCTGCCTGATTTGTAGGGGGACATCATAGCAGAAGCAAGGAGAGTGGGCTTTCTGAGGTGCATGCAGTTAAGCATGGGCTTGGCTCAGTTGGTAGAGCAAATGCCCTGCCTTCTAGGACTGGGTGATGCCAGATTTTTAACATCCTGATGCATCACTAGCTAAACATCATGATATAGTGACACATTGCAGTGTTGAAAGGGAAGGAGCATCATTTGGCCCTGGCTCCGCAAGGCACCGGGGTGAAGCCAAATCGCCTCAGTCGGCTCTCCCCGCAACCAGCACGGAGGGAGGGGCATCGGCCCTGGTCCCCCACGAGGCACTGCAGTGGAGCCAAAGCCGGGTGTCAGGCAAGCCCCACCCGCAATGTACTGCCAGGTGAAGGCGCCATTGTGCTCTGGCCCTCAAACCAGGCCTGGACCACATATCAATGCATCACCCAGGCCTGCTGCCTGCAAGCACCCCAGATTCAGTCCCTGGCAGCTCCCAGTAGCGCTGGGAATATTCTCTGGCAGTGGCTTTCCAGGTTCTCCGGCAGCAAGTTGGGCCAGGGATCTGCTTCCATCGAAGGCAGCTTCCCCTCCC
This sequence comes from Zootoca vivipara, assembly GCF_963506605.1. NCBI lineage: Eukaryota > Metazoa > Chordata > Lepidosauria > Squamata > Lacertidae > Zootoca > Zootoca vivipara. The sequence continues at coordinate 5,146,331 of NC_083284.1, read as the reverse complement.
TCCACCATGGTGTGCTTCCGCAGCCGTCCTCCACCCTCCCGCTTTGCTTCCTCTGGCCCCTCCTGCTGCCACCGCCTTGCTCCTCCAGCTCCTCCTGGGAGACGATTTGACAAGCTGCCACTTTTCCGTCTGCGCCCTTTTCTCCCCGAGCTGGGGAGCCGTGAGAACTTGGCATATGTTCGCCATCAATATGGAAAGAGACAGCCCTTGTTCTGAATGCGGAGCAGGGTTAGGGAGTTAATGGATGTACAAGCTATCGAAACCCTCTTTAACTTTTGTGTATGCATGTGTGAGAGTGTAGAATCTGTGACTAGAACTGAAGTGGCATGACTGCAGGGGGCGCGGGGATGGTTTGCCTGTCGCTTCTCAGCATGGGAAACAAAAAAGGACCTAATTTGTCTCTCTACAAGCTGCCCCTCCTGTTTCCTTTTCCTTGCTCTGCTTATTTTGTAAACAGAAAACACTCAGGTGTGCAAATGCGCATGTAACACCTCTGAGCATACTCCCTGAATGGTGTAGGTCAGGTGCAAATTGCCAATGTGGTTTAGTCAGAACCCTGACCCTATTCCATACTATACAGGGAGGTGGGGAGAAGGACTGGCCATTTGGGTTGTCTGGCTCAGGTGCCAAAAACTCTTGTGCTGTGCCCGCACAACGGTTTTAATTCCCAGTTATAGGGACGGACACACCCACAAGAGCTGCATTGTGTGAATATTGTACAAATGGTCAAGGGCGCACTGCTTTGTTTGAAAATGGGGCAGATTTGTATCCTACCCCAATTTCACGCTCTTGGGAATTGCAAGGAGAGGAGCAGTTTCCACAAGCACGTTCCTGGCTAATTTTTACATGGTCCTTTTATGCCAATGTTCAAAAGTGTGCTCCAATAGGCAGCGTGAGGCAGAGGGGAGACCAAAGCCTTTATTTGCTGCATTGCAAGAACAGCTGTCAAGGAAGAGGTGCTGCTTCGCCCCCTTCAGGCCAACGGGAAGAATCTCTAGGATGCCTCCTTACTGGCCAAGTGGCCAAGGGAGCCACCCCCTCCCCACCTGCTCCTTTAGCAGCTCGCTGGCCTATTGCTGTGGCTGGTGGGAATTGTGATATTTTGGGGCAGCATTCCCCCCTGCCTCAGGAGTAACAGATTGGCTGTTTTTTTTGGGGGGGGGGGGAGCTTGGTTCCTCCCCAGTGTCTGCCAGTTCTCAGTAGGCCTCCCACCCCCAGACTGCTCCTTGCTTCCTTGCCCACCCAGTTGTTCAGGCAGGGCTGGATCCTGTGGGGAACCGGAGTTTAGAGCACCCCAGAGCTTTTTCTGCATGGAGACGATGCCTGTGCAGGCAAACGCCACGTGCGAATTGGCCCTCAACTGCTTAACTTACTAGCAGCCCACCAAATAGTACGAAATGGGTCATTTTAGTCAGCAAGGGTCTCTCACTTTCCTTTTGTGCCTGGCCAACTGGCAGGTCAGATTAAGCTAATTGCATCCTAGGCGAACGTCTTGCAGCTGGACTCCTTTTGGAACAGTAGTCTCAATTAGTATATTTCCTGCAGTGCATAAGAAGGAAAAGAGAGAGCGATTTACCCAGTAGGAATGACGTGTTTTTAAGCCAACGCGTGACTAGCAGCCTAAAGGATTGGTCTCTCCCCCCCCCCCTCCCAACCACACCACACCCTTTTATATTCCAGCTTGCCGGTGGGCAGCCATTTTGGTTTTGCATCTGGTAGCCCTTTGCTTCACAAGGGCCAGTGTGGCAAGTTGAACCTCTAAGGCTTATCGGCTTGTTTTGTCATTAGATACTTGTGAAATACAGCTCTCCTTTTTTTTGGCAGAGTTGCTCGGAATCAGATTTAGAGCTGAGCTTTCTTCATCCACTTATTCCAAGAAGAATATTGCTTTGAAGTAGCTTTTTATAATCGGCAGGTGTGAATGATCTAAGATTAGCAAAGCTTGTAAGCCGCTTGGCAATTTAACATTCTGTACTGAGGAAATAAAACCGTATTTCCAGCGCAATCTATCTAGTAGCGCATAGGTCCTCATGTAATCTTGGAGCTGGGTATAACCAGGAGGTCACCTGGTAGTATGACCCATTGCTGCAAAACAAGACCCTCCCAATGTCTGCATCTGAGCCCCATGCACTTTTAGCAAAGCCAATGAGGTCCGTGGCCTCAGGACGTGTGGGTAGCAGATCACTCCAAGTAATCCAAGTGGAGTCAGAAGAGCTTGATTTCCCCCTACGAATGCACCGTTGTGGGTCCCTGCCAAACTCCCCCCCCCCCGAATCCCACCTCTTCTCTGTCCTCTACTGGCTTTCTGTCCCTCCCCACCAGCCAGTTCAGGTCCTTTCTTTCAGCTGGCCTCTGCCTTCATCAGCTCTCCTCTTCTTCTCATTAATTTTGCTGGGCGCAGCCTCAGCGGCTAATGTTCCTTCTCTCACTTTTGCTCCTTCTCCTGTGTTGATCTTGATGGACCAAAACTAGACTTGACTGTTAAAAAAAAACCCCAAACACACACAAGAGAACATACCATACCAGAGGGATGGTTGGGGGCTAATTAAACCTTTCCCCCTTTTGTCTTCCCCTCGAGCCGTTCCTCCCCCCCCCCGGTAAAGGAAGATACAGCAGTGCTTGTGTGGTTGCCCCCCAAGAGGGAGGCTGGGAGTGTAATATCCATTGGTCAGGTCACCCTTAATAAAGGTACTGACTATCTGGGGATTGTAGTTTTTTTCCCTAAAGGGCTACCGGTAACATTCAGATTCCTGTGTTTTTTGCATATGCAACACGTCCAGTGTGTCGTTCACTGAGTTTTCAGTGTTCAGTTTGGGGCAGCATTACGAATTGTGTTGGGTGAATTAGATTCGCCTTGATTTCTGCTTTTTGTAATCTTCCTTTATGAATGCTTAGGGAGGAGGGGAGTGCTGTCTTGAGGATTTTGCAAGGGTTTTCAAAAGGTGAGTTGATGATGCAATCTCCCCATCTCTGGAGATCCCCTGGACTCCTTCGCCTTCTCCAAACTTGTGGCAGCAGGATGTCTCTCTACAGTTTCTCCTCCCCTTCTTTCCTTCCTCTCCCTCTGCCTCCTTCTCTCCCTCTTTCCAGTGCCTAGCATGCTGCAATGGTCGCATCCCTGGTAATGGAAGCTTTTGCAAATCTACTTCTCCAGGGTTCCTATATCCTGAGGAAGGGAGGGGGAAATAGAGGGGACTGGAAACCTTGCTGCTAAGCTGCAAATTTTTTGGGGGGGGGAGAGAGAGAGATCGAGAGATCTGGCTGGTAGACAGAAGGGATGGCGGCGACCGGATCCTGCTGCAAGGCAGTATGAGCCCAGGCTCAAATTTGGATGTGTCTGGGGCTCACCTCTGATGAAGTGTTTCAGACTGGGGGGGGAGAGTAGCTTTCTGAACTTACGAGTCCTCCCCTTTAATAAACAAAAGCACCCCTTCCTCTGCAGCGTTTTAAAAACATGCCTCTAAGGGCACCAGTTCACTTGATGCAAGCCGTGTCGGTGGGCAGATGTTGAGCAGATTCTAATGTGCAGGGACATCAGAGCAAAAGGAGGCAAACTGTTCTCGGCTTCTGTGTTCCACTTGGTGCCTCTGCTGACATCACCTTGCTTTTTAATTCACGGAAAGGAACACGCTGCCCTTTGAACACCTGGCAGGGGGACGCTGTTGCCCACCACAAGGAGCTGGAGATTATGCGGGCAGCTGAGGTGTGCAAAACGGATTAGCTCCGCTAAAATTTCACTTTATTCTAAAAAGGCTCCTTAGATACAGGAGCGGCAGGAGGAAACAAACCTTTGTTGTTTAATGAATTATTTCTAGCTAGCTTAGCAAGGCATGGAGTTAGACAGTTTTTGCAAACCTGGGACCAACTTTCCCTGGTAGCTGCAGCAGAGCGGTGGCTGTGATGACCTCTGGGTGATTCTGCTCGTAGGGTTTCAAAGGGTGGGGCTGGGACTTCAGTTCATGCATTTTCTGCGCTGGCAAGTGGTGCAGGGCTGTGATGGTGCTTGGTTTTAACCCCTGCCCTTTGGAGGCACAAGGCACTATGAGTGCTTTGCTGAAATGATCCCACTCCTCCTCCTGACATGTTTGTAGCTGGCTCAAAATGCCTGGTTTCCAAACCCTTAATCATCTTGGTTGCCCTCCTCTGCACACCTTCCATGGGAGGAGGAGGAAGAGGAGGGAAGGGGAGCCCCTTGACCCAGCCCATTCCCAGCCACTAGGCTGGATGGCTTTCAAAGAGGCCTTGATTGATTCATGGAGGAGGAAAGGACTATCCATTGCTATGGGCCATGGTGGCTGAAGGGATCCCTGTACCTGAATAGCAGGTGCTAGAGGAGGCAACAGCAGGAAAGGGCCATTGCCTTCAAAATATATTTGGGAGCTTCTAAATGGCCATCATGGTAGAAAGCAAGATTCTGGACTAGGTGATCCTTTGGTTCTAGCCAGTAGGTATCCTCTTGTGCCATTAAGTTTATTGTGCAACATTACTGCATTGGGGGATTTAATGGACATGCTTGGAGAAGAAGTGTGTGGAGGATTCCCCCCCCCCCCCAGGTTCGTGTTCAGTGGTTGTTCTGTTTTGTTTTTTAAAATGTTTGGCCCTGCATATCACCATTAATTGGATTTGAAAAAGAATAACCCAATTAATCTGGTGTTTCACAATGCCTAATTAGGACTGATTATCGCTCTCTAGAACGAGTGTGGGGAATCTGTTTTTTGTTGTTGACGTCTATTTTTTTTATCATAAAGAATGTGTTTATCAATCCCTAGACCTTGTGACTTGGTGAATTTATGTGAAGAAAAGTAATGGGGCAGAACGGAAAGTTCCCCCCGAGGTATCTCAGCACACTTCCACGGCATCTTGCGAAATGGCACCCCAAAGAAGGGGGCGGGGGAGTGTCAGACGGGCCATCTAAGTTTAGTAGGAAGCTTGGTCTGGGCAGAGATCCAAGAAACCTATTCTGTCACCGTGGGGAGCTGGGCTATCTAGTGAGGCTTCCTGTTCCTGGGAGAGGGAGTCGGAGCAAAGGCTCTTGGACCACACTAACAGCCTCTTGGGTGCGGAAGTGCGAAGCCTTCTTCAGCTCTGTGGCATTAAGAAGAGTAGGCGCCTGCAGGTTGGGCATGGGAAGATGAACTCCGTGGAGTTCCCCTTCAGTTGGGACTCACCTGATGAGATGCACATTAAGAAAACAAGAGCCTAAGGAGAGCCTGCTGGATCAGGCCAATGGCCCATCTAGTCCAGCATCCTGTTCCCACAGAGGCCAACCAGATGCCTGTGGGAAACCTGCAAACAGGTCCCAAGCCCTCTCCTTTCCTGTGGTTTCCAGAAACTGGTCTTTGAGTGAATGTGGTGCTTTCTGAAGGCAGTCCTGCTCAGGGAAGTTTTTAATGTGTGACATTTTAATGTATTTTAAATCTTTGTTGGAAGCTGCCCAGAGTGGCTGGGGAAACCCAGCCAGATGGCGGGGTACAAATAACAACAACAACAACAAATTATTATTATTATTATTGTTATTGTTATTGTTATTTATTTCTCATTTCCTTTGCAGAAACGGGTTCATACATTACCTGGGGATTAGGGATGTGGTGGGGGTTGAATGTTCTTTTAGTAGGGAAGGCTTGTCCTTAAGTATTTTAGTCTTCGTTCTCTACTGCAAGGAATGCAACTAAACCAAAGTATCCTAAAAAAAATAAACATGCTATCATAACTCTTAAAATGTTAATGAAGATCATGGACCTGCACATCCTACAAGTTGCTTGCTTGAATAGCTGGACCATTGACTTTGTCTCCTTTTCCTTAAACCAGTGTCCTTTGGCCTTAGCTCCTCAGATGCTGTTGGGCTTCCATCATTCATGACCATTGGCTAAGTTGGCTGGGAATGATGGGAGTTGTGGTCCATCATTATCTGAAGAACCACGGTGGAAGAACATTAATCTAAACCATGGTGTGGAATGCCTGCTCTGCTCCCGTTTGGTCTGTGAGACCCTTTCAGCCAAGCCATGCCAACCTGCCCTACAGGTAGGGCAGGTAAAGATGTGGCTCTCTGTTGAAAGCAGAGTTAGCAGGCTCTGCCATTCAGCTGGTGGGCCTTTTGACTGCTTGGTTTGATTTCAAAGGAAAACTGGTTACTTGACACTATTGTGATGTTGGGTGATTGGCAGCTAGGGGGCCTGCCCACCTGTTAAAGTTGGCCCATAGGGGAGGCAAAGATCCAGTCCGCTGGCCGGATTCAAATTCCACATCCTTCCACTTCTACACTATTTATATATACCCCTCCCCTCTTCCTCTTTCCTCTTCTTTCTGTCTATTTCTCTCTCCATGCTGGATGCCACCATGGGCAATGTATTACTTGGAGTTGCCTGGCACTGCATGTCCATTAGTTCTAGTAATTGAGTTCCAGCAGAATATATGGTGCAAGTTTGTTCTCCACTGCTTTTGTAAGAAAAGAATTATTTTGAACTTTAGCAACTCTATAGGGAGTGGAGATTCCAGGGCACAGGCTGCTGTAAATATCAGCCTCCCTGTGGTAGACAGCGAAATGCTTTGCAGGGACTAATCCATCAGTGTGTTTGTTATCCGTTTAATACTAGAGATGCGTAAAGGCACTAATTTCGGTTTCTCTCTCTGTCACTGCCTTGTTAGGCATTAGTTAACTTAATGCTGACTTGGGTTCCTTCTCCCTTTCTTGTAACATCTTTAGTTTCTGTTTGGCTCATAAGTACTGCATTATAATGCCTCACCTAACGAAATAGGCAATAATTGCTTCGTTTAGGACATCATAAAAAGAACTTGCTTGAAGCTGAAACTTTATAAGCAACAAAACGTACCAGCCGCTAAGCAGAACAGTGTTTTCCTTTCCTTTTGTAATTGCTTCTCTGATAGTTTGCTCGCACAAAGACCCAAGTTTTTGTGCCTTATTCCCAGCTACTTTGCTGTTGAGAACACTCTGCTACTTTTAATAGATGTTGAGATACAGCTCCTTAGTAGCTTTTCGATTTAATTACATGCCCCATTAAAAAGAGCTGCTGATCTATCAAAGTGAAATATAGATGGAAACACTTGCCAGTTTATTTTCTTACCTTTTCGGCCACGGGGTCTTGGAGCCCTGCTACGTGCATGTTAGACATGTTTCAGGAGCCACACAGAAGAAACCAGCATGACAGAGCAGAGGGCTAGAGATTTGCGGCATGAGCTTGAGAGAGAAAAATGAATTTCATACTTTGGAATGCCACCTGTGTCTGTGATTTCCGGGAAACCCTGGGGAGCTGCTGCCAGCCAGTGTAGGTAATACTGAGCTTGGCAGACCCAAGGGTCTGACTCTGTATAAGGCAGCTTCCTATGCTCCCATGAGTTGCCTTGTACCTGAGGATGGGGAACTTGTCACCCTCCAAGTGTTCGTTCTGCTCCAACTCCCAGAGCTAGTAATTCAGATGCTCTTTTTCGGTGTGACTCTTCCTGCTGCACCCTGCCGTCACCCTCCTCCCCAGTTATGCAAAGGCACGGATGAACCTTGGCTTCTGCTGCGCCTGCTAAAAAGTATTGGCTGAATTGATTCTTGGAATGTGTGCACACAAACCTGTATTTAACCATGGAGAGATCGCTTAAAGTAAGCTGAGCAAAGATAAATAAATCAGATGCAAGAAAACACAGCTGCTGATTGCTTTCCCTTGACTTTAAAAATAAAAAAGGGGATGCTGCCTCTGTTCCATTCTGTGCGTGCTTCTTAAGGACCCTTGTGTTTGTTCCGTCCAGGTATATCACATCATGAAGTTCGTGGCTGCAGATTGGATTGTGGTTTGGTTGAAGATTAGAGGTCAGCTCCTAAGTTGGCAAAATCAGGTGAAACTGGCATGAAGTAAATTATGCTCTCTTTTCTCCACCGCAGACTGTCCCCAAACCCATAGCGTTGGAGCCCTGTTTTGGCAACAAAGCTGCTGTTCTTTCGGTATTTGTGAGGTTGCCACGAGGCCTGGGAGGTATCCCCCCACCAGGGCAATCAGGTAAGCAGCCACCCTCCTTCCACAGCACGGTGCCCTTCTGATGTTTTGCAGTATGCTGGGAGTTGTAGTCCAGTAACATTGGGAGGGCTGCCCCCGTCCTACAGCCATTTGATGTCTAAGATCACCCGGCCCTTTTTCTGCTTTTCTTTCCTTGGGCCACTTTAAATGCAACTCATTCCTTTCAGAGCACCTTCACGTGGATGGCTGCTTGTGCCGATTTGTATGCCCATGTACGGGAATTGCAATGGGCTGGTATATAACTGACATGTTGTACGCCCCAGCACATGGAAGCAAGCGCTGCTGTCGGTATAGAGGCACTCATTTTCTGCATGTGCTTCCAGTCTTGTTGAGAGTGCTTTTTGTTGGCACTACCAAAGAGACCTCCCTGGGGCGCAAGCCTGGGCAGTGTTTGTGGAGGTTTTGGGCTGCCCAGACTACAAGACTCTCCTCTCAGCCTTGCTGGTTTAGTCCAAAGGAAAGCAGTGCGATGTGTTTTGCACCAACTTGGCTGCAGGAGTTGTTGAAAGGAAGCATACAAGGCACCATCCAACCATCTTAGGGGATCCACTCTGGATCTGTGTAGGCTTTACCTTCTCCCGAAGATATCCTGCACGGAAATGGAGATTTAGGATACAAATTTTCCTTCTCCTAGATGGGCTATCTTCCCAGGTTGACGAGCCACAGCTGCCCCTCACTTCCCTCAACAGCATATGCAGAAACTGTTGGAAATGCAATTAGTCTTGTCTCTTCACCGAAGCCTGACTATGCACGCAGGGGAAGTCTTAACTCCGCAAGGGCAGAGTAACCCTGCCTTAAGAGGTGTCTGTAAGCTTTGGGTTCTCTCTGGAAGCTAGCGTTGCCATCGTGCTACTCTAGGGAGCAGTGCTTTGTTTTTCCAGCCAGCTTCCACCCCATCCTCTGAATCCTGGCCAAGGGTTGGTCCACCTTCCACTGAGTGTGGAGACTAGCTGCGTCAGAGGTGGGTGCAAGGAATCTGCCCAGGGTGCATGGAGCACCAAGAGGCAGAAACCTCCCTAGGTCTCTGGGCAGCCTTAAGTTGGATGGGTGTGGTGATGCTGTCTGGGCTCCCCTGTTCTTCGTTCTGCCTGTAACTCCCTGCTCTCCCCCTTCTCCTTCCAGGTCTTGCAGTAGCTAGTGCTTTGGTGGACATTTCACAACAAATGCCTATTGCCTACAAAGAGAAGTCAGGAGCGGTACGAAGTCGCAAACAGCAGCCTCCAGCCCAGCCCGGGACCTGTATTTGATGCATGGACATCTGAACTGCCTCTTTAGGGTTTTAAACACAAGGGATTACCTGGGAGGAGGACAGAGGTGTTTTTTTCTGCAAGGTTTGTGTCGCAAAAGTACACCTCGAAGCACCGGGCGCAATGTTTCTGGGGAGCATCCAGCCCTTCCTGTTGGCGTTGTCTTAGTTGGCCTTGTTTTGACATCCACTCCGTCTTAGATTTGCCGATCCCATCGTGCCCACCTGGCTCCCACGTTTTTACATCTCCCTCCCCTGTCCAGCTAAAGGCCGTTGGCTGTGAGTCCATTATCCGTCCGCCTCTTCTACCACTGAAGGTTGGCAGTAGGGAAAAGCCACGGGAAGACAAAGAACACTTGGCTTTTTGTATGTGGAAAGCGCTTTGTGGTATTTGAGTCTCTCTTCCCCCCCCCCCAACCCCTTCCTTGGTTGTACAAGAAAAGCTGCAGCACTTACAGATAATTTTCTGCCCTCGGCAGTTAAACCCCCAGGATTTAAGGAGAAGCTAACTCAATTTCCTCCAGGAACCCAGTGTTGTAAAAAATTCTATTTATTTCTCTCTTATTTAGAGCTCTGTTCCAAATACAATGCGTTCATTGGGGCTGGGGTTATGTTTGCCGCTTTATTTTCATCCACCTGACTGTATTAAATTGAGGGATGCTGTTGAGTATGGCTGGGTGCTACGCAGTGCAGCACATTGCCTGGAAAAAACCCTCCCTTTTCTGGGAAGATTAATGTTTTTCACGTGGATCAATGTGGCAGATCTGTGTGCAAGTGTTCCCAAGGTTTTAAATAGAACCAAGGAAGCAAAGGGGGATTTAGCATAGCTGGCCTCTTGCGTAACTACATTCCTCAGTTACCCTGGGCAATCCGTGGCCTTTTCCGCACTGTACCCAGTTAACGGGTGTGGAGCATAAAGACACTAACCTGTTTCGGGCTGATGGAGCCGGGGTGGTTGTTGGGGGGCCGGGTGGGGTGGGGGGCTGGAATGCTTCCTCTTTATTGTCATTTCGCATCGTGCATCTGCTTCCATTCAAGGCAGATGTCGCATTGATGCTTCCTCTTTGGGGGGCACCCCTCTCCCACACCCCTTTTTATTTGACCTCACTTGAGAACGAACGTGGGGAAAACCACTTTCTGCATTACAGTGGGTGTGCTCTGAAGAGTCATCCCTTCTGTTTGAACGGCTTGCATTGCTCGCTCCTCCTCCCCGACCCCCAGTACCTATCAATAATCCTGCACACTGGGCAAGTGTACCCCTGCTTGGTGCAAGGTTAGGGTCTGAATTACTCTGAAGCATCCCTTTGCCAATCTGGCGCCCTCCAGATGTTTGGGACTACAACTCCCATCACGCTGTCCTGGCTGGGGCTGTTGAAAGTTGTAGTCCCAAGCATCTGGAGGGCGCCAGGTTGGCAAAAGGTGCCCCAAGGAGAGGCTGGGAGACCTGAGTGTGGCACTGGGTGGCACCCTTTGAGTGCCTTCTCAAGAAGTCGAGGTGCAGCTTCTCGGTGGCAGCTGCCTCTTGGTTGGCCCAGGGGCTGGACTGCCATTGCAGATTGAGAGCCACTTACATTGCTCTGGCCTTGATAAATCCTGGGCAGTTATCTGGGTTGCCCGTTGTACATTCTGCGGAAATCAGCAGAAACATGGGGCTTTATTAGCTTGGCAGCCAGAGAAGCAAGAAGTGTTGGCTTTGGCACTGAGGTCTCTCCAAATCGAGCAGGCATTGCAGAGTCGACATGGGTTCGAAGTTGCTATAACTCAGGTTTTCACTTGCTCTTAACCCCTATTGCGTTCCCTCTGAAGATCACTTGCATGTGTGTTCAGAAGAGAGCAACCGGGCTTCCAAAAGGAGGGCGGGGATAGTCAGGGCACCATCCCATTTTGCCCAAACTGTGTCCCACTTGCAATGGAACCATTGGCGTCCGCTTGACGGTGCATGCCATCCCAGCCCTTGGAAGGGGGTTGTGGGAGCCAGTCCATTAGTCATGGCAAGAGTCGCGATGCAATTGTACTTTTGCCGCTGATGGAGAGCGTTCCCGTTGCCTCGCCTATAGCAAAGGCCCCCCATCCCTGCAGCATTGCTTCCACTCCAGCAGCCGGGAGCCCGCGCTGACTGGAGAAACCCTTGTGCCACCCGGTCATCTCATCTAGGCACAAGGCACTGCTGGATCAAGGCTGCTGTAGCCGAGGAGGAGGAGGAGGCTAGGTTTGGCCCTTAAGTGTGGCTGCTGCTCCCAATAGCATCCCTTCCCCCCTCTACTCCCTTTTCCTCTCTTGAATGCAGTAATGTATTACAGCTGTACTTTGAGCGGACTCATGGGGACGGGGGGGGGGGAGTGGAGATGAGAAAGACAACGATCCAGACTCCTTGGAGGTGCATGCATGCGCATTGCGCTACTGGAATTAGCAGCTCATTTGCATCTCGCAATGAACGAACGGTGAGCGACCAAAGCTTTCTTGTTCTGGACTTTCCGGCCAGAAATGTTGTCGTTGTGCATATTAATGAACCTCTACTTCTTGAACCCTACAGAACTGGAACAAACGTACAATTAAAATAGCATCTCTCTCCCCCTCCCTCCCCAATTTGGTTTGTTGAAGCTGCACTTGAATTGACTTGTCCTTGGGGAGAAGTGGAAGGTGGCAAATTACCTCTCAAAGTCCATTTTTGCGACATTAAGGAGCGTGCCAGGTTGGGGGAGGCTGTGTGCGGTAGAAAAGAGCCTGAATCTGCCATTGCAAAGGGGTTGACAAGAGTCCGGGATGAACCAAGATCCATTGCCCACTTCCTGCTAAGCACCCTTCTCCTGGATCTTCCAGTTAGGATCACAGATCTGAAGATCTGGGAGTGGAGGAGCTGTTCCCATTCAGTTTGCTCCAGTATTATACTGCCAGTGTCGCTTCCGTTGGGACACTGAGGAGTTAGGGGAGTGGCGCTAGCAAAGTTCTCTCCCACCACCACCACTCAAGCAGAACTGGGAATTCCAATCCCCAAACAGAGCTGCACCACGAAAATCACGGAAAGCCTGCAGAGTTAATCCAACCACTGTGGACTGCAATGCTCCCAAAATACGAAAGTAAAATTATTTGCCAAAAAAAAAAGTGTGTGCATGTTTCAAGGAGGAGATCTGTTTGAAGAACTTCGGGTCTTAGTTCTGCTGAGCCCATAAACAGCATACAAGTTGATTTAAGAAATAACCTATTGTATCAGAGAAGGCCTTTGCGACCCCCATTTTCCATGGACTACCCACCTGCACCGACAGACCAACCTGAAATCGATGGAAGTTGTGCGGGAACACCTTGAAATGAACAGGCCTCGTGCAACTCCCCCAGCTGATTCTGGTGTTTCGTGCCAGCTATATTCTGCTTTTCAATGTAGGGATGTTTCCCCTTGGGAGGGGAGGAGTTAGGATCCTTTACAGAGATTCGCCTTTCAAGCCATTCTTTTAAAATCTGAATTTTAAAAGTTCTGAAGTTCTGGAGGCAGCTGGAATTGAGATCTCTGTAGGGGGGCACTCTTTAATATCTGGAATATATATAATTGTTTCTGTTCTCAAACAGTTCCTCGGTCAGTCATCTCCTCTGGAGCCTGCTGCCATCCAAGAAACTTCTAAGGTGTTCCATTTGGACCTGTGATTTGTACACAAAGGCAGGCGAGTGTCTCTGGCGATGCGTCTTGCGTGCCCTTCAGAGCTGTCAGGCCACAAATGTTCTGTGTCACAGATGCCAAAGCCCCGGCTGTCTCTTGACTGCCTGGTGCCTGAGATTCTCTTTCCTCCCCTCCTGGATCTTATCCATGAATAATGTAACCTAACTGTGGCGAATTGCAAACGCTTGAAGAATGACAGGCTGTGAAAACACCCCTTGACAGGTATCTGCTGCCTTCTAGTTACCATGCACACTGTATTAAGAAGGAGGAAAGAAATCCCCCCACGGAGACCGCCGATGTGTGAGAATATATTCACTTGGTTTCCAGTGCGCTTTTTGGAATTACTGTCGGAAGTGGGCTTTATATATACACACAGTATCTGTATATCTATAAAATGAAGGCTGAGGCCTCGGCTATGAGTGTAGCGTTGGAGCAAAGAAGCTGAGCTGTGAACCAGGAATCCAACCCTTCCCAGGAACTCAGTAAGTGTTCTTAGACATACATATATCCTCTCCCCCCCCCCCACCTGCAATTCTGTGCCACCTTACAGGGTTGTTGAGAATGTGTTTCAGAAAGGAGGAGCAGCTCAGATCCTAACTGGCTGCACCTCCAATCTCTATCTCAAACACACACACACCCCCAGCTTTCTGGACTCTTTCCCATTGTCATAGGTCCGGCTTGCCTGACCCGCTGCCAGCCAGACGCAGTCCAAAATATCTGGCAGGACCCCGGATGGCGATGGCTGCCCTAGGTAAACATTAAGAGGGCACCAACACAGAATTGGATTTCCTCACTCGTAATAGCTGTAAACCAAAGCCCGCTGCAAACCGTCCTAGCCGTAGCGACTCCTTGTTACCTTTAGGGTGATAACATATTCATGCACACAGCAAACATAGCCTGCAGGCTGAGCCCCTGGTAGTGGGGAAGCCTTGTATTATGCACAGATCTCTGGGTGAGGATAGGAGCCCCAGGTCCACAGCCAGCATGTTGCAGCGCCGCATCTCACTAGCAGCATGTAGACCTTGTCTGGTATCGCTTGACAGCTGCTTGCTCCAATGCGACCTGGCCAAAAGCACCCAGTTGTGCTGGTTTGCCAAACCAGTGACTCACTTGTCTCCCTCCCAAGTGTCCGGGGACTCAAGCCTGTGTGTGACCCAGCTCAGATTTCCTAATGGAAAAAGAAAAGGAGACCCCCAAATTTGGGGAGGAAGAGCTTTTGCCGTTCAGGGCTGGGAAGGATGGAGACCCAAACAAGCCTGTCTGCCGTAGCCGCGTAGGAAATGACGCTGCCCGCCCCACAAGGCAGGCTTCCCCAGCGTGGAACAGGAGCAGAAGTGACTTGTTGCGGTGCAGCAGTTGAGTGAAAAACTTGGCTGTGCATGAGGCCCTGAAAGACGCTATGGGTATTGAAATATCGCCCGGGACAGGAGTTGCCAATGTAGTGCTGCCCAGAGGTGAGATTGCAACTCCCATCATCTTACGCTCGCGTGGCCAATGGGCAGGAGTTGTGGGGGTTGTACTCCCAGCAAGCAACCTTTGGAGAGCACCACATTGGCCAGCCTTGCTGTTCCTTAAGAGGACAACTCCCTGCAGGCCTCATCTAGGCAAGAGCTTGTGAACAGAGCCCTTCAAGGTCGGACTTGAGGAGCCACCCAGTCCAGGAGCCTGGTTTTCCCCCAAGGGGCCCGACCAAATGCATCTGGGAAGCTGGCAAAAGTTGGGGCATGATGGCAACAGCAACATATTCAGAGAGAGAAAAAGAGACTGCCTTTCCGCAGGCCAGTTCCACCTACAGCCATCGAAGCCCAATGGGCACCACCAACATGGTTTATTTAATTGCCAAAAACACCGCTTGCTAGTTTCTCTCTAACTTCTCCCCGCTTCTAACACCTATTGAAGAAGTTGGGATTCAGGTCAGTTGTCTTGACGGGTTCCTCTTCCTTTCAGCTGCTACTTGACTTGAAATAACTTTTGCTGGGTTGCGTCTTATAGATGCAGGTTGGCTCCTCCTTTGGTGCAGCTGCTCTGTGTGTAGCGTCTTCGGCCAAGAGGCCCACAGCGCTCTGTCTTTCTGTTCTTCTCATAAATCGCGGCACCAGTCGCTACCTTTTCCTAGCAGCTTAGAATTAAAAAAATTCAGGATGTGGTTAGCCGTGCTGCTTCACATTGCCCACTCCCCCCCCAACCAACCTCCCGCCTCTCTGCAAAACTCTTCCAACAAACTTTCTTTGTTTTCCCAGAAAAAGAAAGCTGCTCTTTTGCGTCTTCCATATTCAGAATGCTTTTAACACTTTTGAGCCTGGTCTCTTCGCGTCAGGAATCTGCTCCAGCACTTAAACCGGGATGGGGGAAATTAAGTGAAATTTGTCATGGTGTGTCAAATAATGTGGGCCCTTGAAACAGCAAAAGAGAAAAGCCCTTACATTTCTATTACTCTGAAATTTGTGCACAAAGAGGTCTTTTCTGTAGAGTTCTTGAACTAATTTTCTCTTAGGAATTTCTTTCTGTTTCTCTTCCCCCTAACAGTTCTTTCTTTTTCTGGTGTGTGGGGAAAAACACTATTCTTCTGTATTTGGACCTGAGCTTAGTTTTGTTCATATGTATAATTTAGCCTTTATTGCATTCATATGTAAATAACGAGTAAGTATTGTAAAGTATTTCATTGCTGGGGTGGGGATGGTATAAAAATACGCATTTTAGGGCTGCTGGTTTTTTGGTATTTTTTTGTATTGTAAAAAAGAAAATAACAGCTAATTTAAAAGCAGGAACGAGGTGATGAATACGTGCATTTTAAAACACCAATGTGAAGTATATGTATGTAAATAAAAGTAAATAATGAACAAAAACTTTTTTCCCTTCTGGAATAAAAAGAAGACGATCTGGTTAAGAATGGCTGCCTCCTTTTTGGTTACCGTGTATTTCTCGCATTTACACCCCACCTTTCCCTCCCAGCAGTGTGGGACAAAATGGCTGGGTCTTCTCCCCATTTCATCGTTGCAGCAGCCCTGCGGGGTAGTCTAGGCTGTGTGTGTCACTCGTGGCGTGTTTCATGGAAGCAGGCATTTGAATCCAGGGCTCATTGACCTAAAGATGCCTCACAAGCTGCTGGGCTGTGGAACTCTGGAACTCCCTGCCACAGGAGGCAGCAATGGCCACAAACTTGGATGGCTTTAAAAGAGGATTAGAAAAAAATTCATTGAGAAGGAGAGGACTCTCGATGGCTGCAGGCCATGACGTCTGTGCTCTCTGTCTCCACATTTGGAGGCAATCATTCTTCTGAATGCCAGTTTCTGGAAACCACAGGAGAGGAGAGTTGCTCTTGTGCTCGAATCCTGTTTGTGGGTTTTCCCACAGGCATCTGAAAATAGGAGGCTGGACTAGATGGGCCATTGGTGTGATCCAGCAGGGCCCTTATGTTCTTATGCTAGTGCAGGCATCCCCAAACTGCGGCCCTCCAGATGTTTTGGCCTACAACTCCCATGATCCCTAGCTAAGAGGACCAGTGGTCAGGGATGATGGGAACTGTAGTCCAAAACATCTGGAGGGCCGAAGTTTGGAGATGCCTGTGCTAGTGCATTTCTTTCACCCTGTATTTCCATCTGCCGAGATCTGAGCAATTCTTAGAAAGTTCATGTTTTCACCTTGTGGTTTAAGGAGTTTGTTGTTGTTGTTTAGTCGTGTCCGACTCTTTGTGACCCCATGGACCATAGCACGCCAGGCACTCCTGTCTTCCACTGCTTCCCGCAGTTTGGTCAAACTCATGTTCGTAGCTTCAAGAACACTGTCCAACCATCTCATCCGCTGTTGTCCCCTTCTCCTTGTACCCTCCATCTTTCCCAACATCAGGGTCTTTTCCAAGGATTCTTCTCTTCTCATGAGGTGGCCAAAGTATTGGAGCCTCAGCTTCACGATCTGTCCTTCCAGTGAGCACTCAGGGCTGATTTCCTTCAGAATGGATAGGTTTGATCTTCTTGCAGTCCATTGGACTCTCAAGAGTCTCCTCCAGCACCATAATTCAAAAGCATCAATTCTTCGGCGATCAGCCTTCTTTATGGTCCTTCTTTAAGGAGTTAGTGGGTTTTAAAACCTGCATCAAGACTTTGTAGCATGAGAGAAGGGACGAAGAGTAACACAGAAGCTCTTCCCCTTTCGTTTAATTCGCCCTCCATTAGCTCAGTGGGTGACCCCCGGCTGTTCCTTCAGCCCAGCCAGGTAATCCAGCCTTCGAAGAGGTCTCCTTTCTTGCGCTCAGAGTTTGCAAACAGGCTTTGGAGCCATCTGGGTTACTCTGGAGCTGGTTAGAGTATCTCCCCCCATAATCCTCCAAAAATATTCCTTGGCTAATTTGGGATGAAGCTTTCAGGGGAGATCAAATCCTGTGTTTATTTCTCATCTTGGAGAGGAAACTGTGATTAGAGTTGCTCAAATAGCTTTAAATATTCTATATGTGTGTCAAGTGTAACGAAGAGAAAAGGAAAGCCAGATCACATTAGCAATAAGAATAATCCACCCGAATTTAAGCATGGGAGGAATTCAGTGTCACACATTTATTAATGGTCCATCAGCACAAGCATTTCTTCTTGCCAGATGAAAAAATATCTTCCCTCTCCTTCCCCTGTGTGCTGCTCTGGGGAGCTATCTATAGTTTCTAACCACAATGGCTCCTTTGTTCCTCCACCAACGGAAGACCTTGGCATCTCGAATTTCAGTGATGCCCTTTGTGCCACCAAAATCCAGTGCCACCCCGACCTCTCACTTTCCATTGGTCTTCTGCCTGGAGTCCTGTGTCCAGTTCTGGGCACCACAATTTATGAAGGATGTTGACAAGCTGGAAGGTATGCAGAGGAGGGCAACCAAGATGACCAACCAAGAAGGTTTGGTTGGAAACCAAACCTTATGAGGAGCAGTTGAAGGAGCTGGCTACGCTTGGTCTGGAAAAGAGGAGACTCGGAGGAGATACGAAAGCCATCTTCAAGTATCTCACACTGAAAGCGGAGCAAGCTGGTTTTCTCCTGCTCTGGAGGGTAGCACCTTAAACCAATGGCTTCGAGTTACAAGAAAGGAGATTCCAACTAAACAACAGAAATAACTTTGTGACAGTAAGAGGTGTTTGATAGTAAAACAGTCTCCCACAAGAGGTGGTGGACTCTCCTTAATTGGAGGTTTTTAAGCAGAGATGGGATTTGTCAGGGATGATTTAGCTGAGATTGCTGCATTGCAGGGGTTTGGACTACTAGATGACCCTTGGGTTCCCTTCCAACTCTGATTCATAGTTGCATGCCTGCTGAGGTGCTCCAGAAGCTCCACGCCTGGTGCAACCAAACCGGCCCTGCTCCCCCAGATCTGCCTTTACCTCCACTGTTCATGATCAAAGTGTCCCCCCTGCCAAGTCAGTTGGCTTCCGGTTCTGCTCTGCCTTAATGGAGGCAACCCCCACAACAGCAAGAGATTGTTGGCGAAGGAAAAACAAGGATGATTGAAGGTAAAAAAATATTACAAATTTTCCCCAGGGATGGGGGGGGGGGAACAGGCTTCATTCACCTGCAGTTCGTCTTGGTACCTGGCTCTCGCTCCAGCATGGAATGCGAGGGGCAGGGAGGCGCTGAGTGCGAAAGCTCTCCGCCTGCCGAAAACCCTCCACCGCCACCATTAAGAAGCAGAGGTTCTCCTTTTAATTAGAGCTTAATTGGACTAAAGTACAGGCATGTGCTGGAAGAGATGAGATCACAAACTGTGGAACAAACCAACTGCAAGGAATTTAAGGTTTGAATTTGAGATAAGACTTCATTTGGTGCAAAAGACGGGGGGAGGGAAGCCTACAGTTTCTTTATTTAAAATTTTATTTTCTACATTTATGATTCGGCAACCCTCCTCTGAATGTTAGTTCAAATTATATTTGTACAAGCGAGGATGGAAGAAATTTGATTATAAATATGGAAGATCATATGGAACTATGTGTATAAAAGGGGAAAGGATGGGAAGCTCCATTTTGCAAAAGGTTTACGGTGGAAACTTAGAACTGACTCTTACCCATCCTTTATTATCTATGAAGTGAACTGAATAATGCTAAGAGGAGTTGGAATTTAATTTAATTGGAAGGATATCTGGCCATACATCTTCAGCTGGAAGAAAGGATGAAATGAGTCTGTGAGCTGCCAAGGAACTGATAAGGTTCTTCATTGAGCCATCTGCAGTTCGACAGACCGCTCTTCTTCCCAGGCTGAGAGGAGAAATCGTGACAACAGTTTATTTACTGGGAGCAACTTTTGCAGCTGTTGTTAAAGTTCTCAGTGCAAAACAATGAAGCACGGGACAGAGCAATGGAGAAATTTCTGGAACAACAATGAGATATCAGCTCTGCCCAAAGCATGACGGATAACAACAACAATTCAGGGAAAGAAAGACATAACATCTTACAAGGACAGGAAGAAACACCATGGACAGAATAATTGCCACACACCGGAAGAAGAAGGATATAGTTTGAGTTCCTCACTTGAAGTTTTATAAATCATTTAATGGGTCGATACGAATAGAAGTTATTAATATTGCAGTTGTTGTCTAAGGGATTATTATTATGACCGGAATGTAATTGAAACTAACAAGATTTCGGAATGCTGAAATAAAGAAAATAATCAAATCTAACATGTGGAGGGCCACTTTAACTAAATTATATAATTCGGTCTTTGGATGATTGGTATTACAGTTTTATTATAAATTGGTATTGTTATAATGAGGCCATTATTGGACAGTAATCAGAAAATAATACAATTTATTCCGTTGTTGGCACCATTCTGCATTTGTGGATCAGTTGTTGGGAATTGAAGCTGGGGAGCGTGATGTTGTGCTCAGGTCCTGTTTGTGGGCTTCCTGCAATGAGCATCTCATTGGCTGCTGTGCAAGTAGCATGCTGGACCACATGAGCCTCTGGCCTGATGCGGCAGCCAGCCTCTTCCTATGCACAATCTGATGTGATAAGGGCTGTTCTGGAAGACAACGGGTTCCCCGGGCTCTTTGCATCTCCTCCTTGGATGAGTCAAGCGCTTTCCTGCTTGGCAGTCTGGCCTCGGGCTACCCTCCCCTGTGAGGTGAACCATTTGTAACTGGTTACATCATAAAATCTACGCCGAAGCAAAGGAGATACATGGAAGTCAGTCTGGGAATAGGAGCTGGGGGGTGGGTGGGAGAGGTCTGGTTTCCCACCCACAGACGGGGAAAACGCAGCAAGTTCCCCTTGAAATTGATTGATCTTGGAGTCTATCACAGTTTCCACCGGCTGATTTCTCCAGATAATTTGCCAAATGCGGCCGGGAGGTTAGTTTCTGACCATTAACCTTCCTGCCTCGTGGCCCCTGAGCATACATTAACTCCTAGGAGGGAGCTGAACCGGGTCTCGTGGTAACAAATGGTTGTCTTGACTGGAGTGCTCCAGAAAGAAAGAAAGCCAAATTGGAAAGTAAAGTATTGCTTTTATTTCTGTCCGAGTTGGGAATCTGCCTTTGATGGGTCCCACTTCAATGGACAGCACATAAAACGGGCTCCCCCCCCCCCCCACGTCCTGGCATACTTATGCATATTCGATTTAGCTTGTTAATGAGGAGAGAGGGAAATGAGTGGCTGGGGAAAAGAGATAATAGCCCATTGTCTCAAACATTACTTTAGCCCAAGCTTCCTTTATTTCTCAATTCTCACAGGGCTTTGCAGCTCACCTGCGTTTGAGCTTCTTATCGCTCTTCCCAGCCCCCCCCCAACCTTTCTCTCATCTTTGAGTCCCTCGGTGACCTTTGCTGCTCCAAATCCCATCACCCAACGATTCCCGAGAGGAGGGTGGCTCTCATCAAACCTTCTGTTCCCTACTGAGGGGTACAGAAGCAGTGATCTGTGGGCCTGACAAGATGTCTCGAGAGGTGTGCTGTCTACCTGGGGCCAAGATCAAAGATGTAACAGAACGGCTGCAAGGAATCATAAAACCCACCGACAAATACCCCTTCCTTTTGGTGCATGTGGGAACCAATGACACTGCAAGCCATAGCTTACAGAAGATCAAAAATGATTATGAGGCTCTGGGCAGGAAGTTGAAGCAATTAGATGCACAAATTGTCATCTCTTCTGTCCTCCCAGTTGAACGACATGGCCCAGGGAGAGAGGGAAAAATAGGGGAAGTGAACAACTGGCTTCGCAAATGGTGCAAACAGGAACGGTTTGGATTCCTAGATCACGGTCTGCAGTTTCTTGAAGATGGACTTCTGGCAAGTGATGGACTGCACCTCACAAAAGTTGGGAGGAATGTTTTTGCCACGAAACTCAAAAACCTCATCAGGAGGGCTTTAAACTGACTTATGTGGGGGAGGGAGACAGTGGTCCTGAAGGTAGGAGTCTATCAAATGCTGAAGATGATCATCCGAATGTCAAGGACCAAATGGAGCAAGCAGCATGCAGACCTAGTGGTGGGACGAAAATATCCTTAAATAAGAGACATGGGGGAATGATCAACAGTCTTCAATGTCTGTATACTAATGCACAGAGCATGGGAAATAAACAAGATGAACTTGAGCTCTTGGTACAGCAAACTAAATATGACATAATAGGCATCACTGAAACCTGGTGGGATGAGTCTCATGACTGGAATGTAGTAATAGAGGGATACAATCTATTTAAGAGAAATAGACCAAACAGGAAAGGAGGAGGAGTAGCTTTATATGTTAGGGATATGTATACCTGTGAAGAGATCCAGGATTTAAAACTTCAAAGCCAAATTGAGAGTATCTGGGTCAAAATTAAGGGAGAGGAAAAACAACAGTGATCTCATTGTGGGAGTTTACTATAGATCCCCAAGCCAAACTGAGGACACAGATGATGCCTTCCTGGAACAGATGGCCAAGCATTCCAAAGGAAGTGAGATAGTAGTAATGGGGGATTTCAACTATCCTGATATTTGTTGGATGTCAAACTCAGCCAAGAGCATAAGGTCGAACAGATTCCTCACTGGCCTTGCAGACAACTTCATTGTCCAGAAAGTGGGAGAAGCAACAAGAGGATCAGCCATTTTAGATCTGGTCCTAACCAATAGTGATGACTTGGTTAGTGGGGTAGAAGTGGCAGGATCATTAGGTGGGAGTGACCATGCTCTTCTGGAGTTTATTATCCAGCGGAAAGGAGCAACCAAGCATACTAAGGTCCAAATTCTAGACTTTAAGAAAGCCGACTTCAGAAAACTTAGGGAAACGCTGGGTGAAATCCCATGGACAGTAATACTAAAAGGGAAGGGAGTTCATGATGGTTGGGAGTTTGTTAAAAGGGAGATATTAAAAGCACAACTTCAGGCAATACCAATGAGACGGAAACATGGAAGGTGCCTAAAGAAGCCAGGCTGGCTATCTAAAGAACTTTTGACTGAGTTAAGATTTAAAAGGGATATGTACAAAAAATGGAAAAGGGGGGAAATCTCCAGAGAGGAATTCAAACATATAGCCAGCATGTGTAGAGACAAAGTCAGAAAAGCTAAAGCACAGAATGAACTCAGGCTCGCCAGAGAGGTTAAAAGCAACAAAAAGGGCTTTTATGGGTATGTCCGTAGCAAAAGGAAAAACAAGGAAACAGTGGGGTCACTCAGAGGAGAAGATGGTGAAATGCAAACAGGGGACAGAGAAAGGGCAGAACTCCTCAATGCCTTCTTTGCCTCAGTCTTCTCCAAGAAAGAAAAAAACGCCCGACCTGAAGAATATGGAGCAGATGATTCAGCAGGGGAAACACAGCCCAGAATAAGTAAGGAGGTAGTACAAGAATACTTGGCTAGTTTAGATGTATTCAAGTCTCCAGGGCCAGATGAACTACATCCAAGAGTATTAAAAGAACTGGCAGAGGTGATTTCAGAACCACTGGCAATAATCTTTGAAAATTCCTGGAGAACAGGCAAAGTTCCAGCAGACTGGAGGAGGGCAAATGTTGTCCCTATTTTCAAAAAGGGGAAAAGAGAGGACCCAAACAATTACCGCCCAGTCAGCCTGACATCAATACCAGGAAAGATTCTAGAGCAGATCATTAAGCAAACAGTCTGTGAGCACCTAGAAAGAAACTCTGTGATCACTAAAAGTCAGCATGGGTTCCTGAAAAATAAGTCATGTCAGACTAATCTGATCTCATTTTTTGACAGAATTACAAGCCTGGTAGATGAAGGGAACGCTGTGGATGTAGCCTATCTTGATTTCAGCAAGGCCTTTGACAAGGTGCCCCATGATATTCTTGTAAAGAAGCTGGTAAAATGTGGGCTAGACAATGCTACCATTCAGTGGATTTGTAGCTGGCTTACTGACCAAACCCAAAGGGTGCTCATCAATGGCTCCTCCTCATCCTGGAGAGTAGTGACTAGTGGGGTGCCACAGGGTTCTGTCTTGGGCCCAGTCTTGTTCAACATCTTTATCAATGACTTGGATGATGGGCTTGAGGGAATCCTGAGCAAGTTTGCAGATGACACCAAATTGGGAGGGGTGGCTAACACCCCAGAGGACAGGATCACACTTCAGAATGACCTTAACAGATTAGACAACTGGGCCAAAGCAAACAAGATGAATTTTAACAAGGAGAAATGTAAAGTACTACACTTGGGCAAAAAAAATGAAAGGCACAAATACAGGATGGGAGACACCTGGCTTGAGAGCAGTACATGTGAAAAGGATCTAGGAGTTTTGGTTGACCACAAACTTGACATGAGTCAGCAGTGTGATGCAGCAGCTAAAAAAGCCAATGCAATTCTGGGCTGCATCAATAGGAGTATAGCATCTAGATCAAGGGAAGTAATAGTACCACTGTATTCTGCTCTGGTCAGACCTCACCTGGAGTATTGTGTCCAGTTCTGGGCACCACAGTTCAAGAAGGATACTGATAAGCTGGAACGTGTCCAGAAGAGAGAAACCAAAATGGTCAAAGGCCTGGAAACGATGCCTTATGAGGAACGGCTTAGGGAGCTGGGTATGTTTAGCTTGGAGAAGAGAAGGTTAAGGGGTGATATGATAACCATGTTCAAATATATAAAAGGATGTCATATAAAGGAGGGAGAAAGGTTGTTTTCTGCTGCTCCAGAGAAGCGGACACGGAGCAACGGATTCAAACTACAAGAAAGAAAATTCCACCTAAACATTAGGAAGAACTTCCTGACAGTAAGAGCTGTTCGGCAGTGGAATTTGCTACCAAGGAGTGTGGTGGAGTCTCCTTCTTTGGAGGTCTTTAAGCAGAGGCTTGACAGCCATCTGTCAGGAATGCTTTGATGGTGTTTCCTGCTTGGCAGGGGGTTGGACTGGATGGCCCTTGTGGTCTCTTCCAACTCTATGATTCTATGATTCTATGATTCAAAGTACAAGGCATGTAAAGTACGGATATATTGCCCAACAGCAAATTGACACTCGTTATTTGGCAAAAGTTAGAACTGGCGAAGCTTGGCTTTGCAGTTCCAGGGGTGGTGGTGAGGAAGCAATATTTCTCTGTCTGACTATTGGTCGAAGAAAGTATTTTGTCATTGCTCCTAGACAACATCTTAAAAAGCAGAGACATCACCTTGCCTGCAAAGGTCCGTATAGTTAAAGCTATGGTTTTCCCAGTAGTGATGTATGGAAGTGAGAGCTGGACCATAAAGAAGGCTGATTGCCGAAGAATTGATGCTTTTGAATTCTGGTGCTGGAGGAGACTCTTGAGAGTCCCATGGACTGCAAGAAGATCAAACCTATCCATTCTGAAGGAAATCAGCCCTGAGTGCTCACTGGAAGGACAGATCGTGAAGCTGAGGCTCCAATACTTTGGCCACCTCATGAGAAGAAAAGACTCCCTGGAAAAGACCCTGATGTTGGGAAAGATGGAGGGCACAAGGAGAAGGGGACGACAGAGGACGAGATGGTTGGACAGTGTTCTCGAAGCTACGAACATGAGTTTGACCAAACTGCGGGAGGCAGTGCAAGACAGGAGTGTCTGCTGGCGTGCTCTGGTCCATGGGGTCACGAAGAGTCGGACACGACTAAACGACTAAACAACAACAACAACAAAGTATTTTGATTGATTGATTGAAGCAAGATTTGTCGGGGTGTCGATGCCGTGAGCCCCCTCTATCTTATGCTCAGCTTCCACAAACAAAACTGTGTATCCTAACGACGCCACAGTCTCTGCTGACCTTCATTTCAAGGAAACAACTTTGAGATTGGGGTGGCATGTACCAATATTTAGTTTTAAAAACATGCATTCCACACAGAGAAAAGGGACCCTTGATGGCCAGGCCTGTAATCTGCCATGCCTTTCTCGAGCTCTTTGCAGCATCCTTTGCCCGAGGCCAAGTTAAACACTTGCTTGAGGACTGATAAATGTTTCTGGACTCGCAAGCTACCCTCTCCCCCCGAGGCTTTCGAGAAGGCAGCTCTGTGCCGAAATGAAGCCGTCTGGTTATTTTTGCCACAATGAGGCCCTGCCGGCCAGTGACACGCAGACCTTGTTAGGTCAGGATAAAAGTCTGGATGTTACTGAAGCCCTGACAGCGTTCTCCACTCCTGCCTTCCTCCCTGACCCCCCTACCCTCAAATCTGAGCGGAGAAATATTCCTGAGCCTCCGCTCAAATCACTCTCCTCAGAATGAGCTTCCCTGAATTCGCTTTCTTCTTTGGCAAAAGGAGCGATGAACTGTGGCCACTGTGCAACTGCTAATTCCGTCTCTGTTTCTTTGCCTCTGGCCTCCCGCCATCCGTCTCGGCTCTGAAGAAGCATGTACAACATTTTAATAAGCATAAACAAGAGGCCCACCTGGTTGCTCAAAGACACAGCTGCCTTTGCCGCGGTGGTTTGCGTTACAGGGAACGGGCGACAGCCACGGAAAAGCCAGGCAATGCTTTTCCTTGAAGGAAAGGATGCCGATTTTGGGGGTCCTACCGGGTGAAAGATGGACAGGTACACCTTAGCCAAGGATTGGGGGGGGGGAATAATGACCTTTCAGTTGTGGCTGGACTACAACTCCCATCACCCATGGTCATTGGCCATCCAGACTGGGGCTGAAAGGAGTTGGAGTCCAAGGTTCCTCGTCTCTGCCCATATTTTTTTTTAAATATGATTTATATACAGCCCTTCAATCATCTGAGGATCACAGGGCAGTTAGGCCCTGGACCTGACAGGAAGTGAAGACTGGTGAGGTGGTAGAGGCAGGCACAGGACAAATCCAACAGGAGGAAAGTGGTTGGTGTGTCCACTTGCTTGTTCTTTACAGGAGCAAGAAAGGCCAGTCATAGCATCACAGAACAGTAGGGTTGGGAAGGGTACCCCAAGGGTCATCTAGTCCAACCCCTGCAATGCCGCAATCACAAGTAAATAACTCCTGGCAAATGACCATCCAACCTCGGTGTAAGAACCTCACACCAACCCAGGAGAGATCAAAGCCCCGTGGGATACCCTCCAAGTGTCCTTACTTTCCAGGGACGTCCCTGATTTAGAGAAGCCGTCCCGGTTTCTGATTTGATCCCAGAATTCCCCGCTTTTCCTTAACTTAAGATGTTCTTCTTTTCATTGGAGAAATGCCGTGTGTGTGTGTGTGTGTGTGTGTGTGTTATGAGCCGCCTGAAGGCAATCCTGTATAGGGAAGGTTTCTTTTAAAATGTTTAATGTTTTATTATGTTTTTATATATGTTGGAAGCTGCCCAGAGCGGCTGGGGCAACCATGTCAGGTGGGTGGGGTATAAATAGTAAAATTATCATTCTGGAATGGAACGTCCCTATTTTCATCAGAGGAATGTTGGAGGGTATGGAACAGGATGGAGGCGTTCGGATCTCACGGCCGAGCAGCCGCTAGCAGGAGCTCATCAGACAAGCGGGCAACATCTTACTGCCGCTTCCTTTTATTGCGCATTCAAGAGGCACTCCAAGCGAGTGATAGACTGTAAATGTACCAGCGACTCGGAATAATGAGGAGCCATTAATTTTCGCCCCTCTTAGCTGGCTCTTCTTAACAGCCAGAACCAGCAATTGAGATAGCTGCCAATAAAGTTGGCTCCTTCTGCTGGCAAGGGACACGTTGCCCCCCCCCCTCCATCACCACCCCCTCAGAAAAAAAATAAAGTAAAACGAAGGCTCTTTGGAAGCTTTGATGGCACAAGCCTCAACTGTGGAAATTAATTGGGACTTTTGCAAGAGCGAAGGCAGTCTCACTGCTTTCAGGCTCACGTGGAAGACATAGAAGCACCCATCTATCTAGCCCAGTTTGGCTGCTCTGATGGGCAGCCATCCACACATTCCATTTATAGCACATGGCTTCCCCAAAGGTTCTCCTGGGAACTGTAGTTTACCCCCACAGAACTATCACTCCCAGCACCTGTAAGAATTGGCAGTTCCCAGGATTGGGGGGGGGGGAGCCACGTACTTTGAAAGTACAGGTGAAACTCGGAAAATTAGAATATTGTCGAAAAGTGCATTTATTTCAGTAATGCAACTTAAAAGGTGAAACCAGTATATGGGATAGATGCATGACACGCAAAGCAAGATATGTCAAGCCTTTATTTGTTGTAACTGTAATTATTTGTCGTTAGGCCGGTCAATTATAAAAGGAATGTAATTAATGAAATTTTTTTTGTTTATTTTTGCATTATTGTAACTATTTGTTTTATTACTGTGGAATTTCCAAAAGAAAGCATTTGTAAAAATTAAAAGATAAATAATAAATAATAAGTTGCATTACTGAAATAAATCCACTTTTCGATGATATTCTAATTTCCCAAGTTTCACCTGTATGGTGTGGGTGTGACCCGCCTCCAGCGTGTGTTACTGGATCCTTTAAGCTGGAAATGCTGTTTTGGACTGAAATTGGGACCTTCTGCGTAGAGTCACAGAACTGTAGGATAGGGAGGGACCCCTGGCAGGTGGCCATCTTGCCTGAAAGCAAGGTAGGGGCTCTATTACTGAGCTATGGACCTTAGGATCAGAGATTTGTAGAGCTGGAAGGGACCCTGGGGGTCATCTAGTCCAACCCCCTGCAAAGCAGGAATCTCAACTAAAGCATCCGAGGCCTCTTCTGAAAAACCTCCAAGGAAAGAAGACTCCACAGCTTCCTGAGGGATACCGTTCCACTGTCAAGCAGCTCTTACTGTCAGAAAGCTGGTGCTGAGTCGGAATCTCCTTCCTTGTAACTTGAAGCCATGGGTTCGAGTCCTACCCTCCAGAGCAGGAGAAAACAAGCTTGTTGCCTCTTCCGTGTGACAGCCCTTGAGATATTTTAAATGTTCTGTGGGTGGGTGGTGGACACAAAATATGAGGGGTCTAGGAGGGTCAGTTGCGGGGCAATGAGGAGTCCCTATTCTCATCTGAGGGAAGGGTATGTGATATAACAGCATCGGTTCATCGGCTGGTGCCGGTGCAGATTTCAAATAAGAAAGTGGGTCGAGGTGGAATGATCTGGAAGGCCTCTTTCAACTAAAGCCCTCCGCAAGTCAGGCTTTCCCTCATCAATCTCAAGGTGAAAGAGCAGCACACTCTCCCGAAACCAACCCTTTTGCCGTCCTTTTGCTTCTTCTTCAGAGAAAGGTTGCCTTGCAGCTAGAGATCTCATTGGGGAGTCACCTCTGCCCTCTTGCATCTGTTGCCGCTCCCGTTGTTGTTTCTGGGGCACAGCAACATGCCAACACGCCTCTGTGTCGTCTTCGTCTGATTTCATTGGTCTGAGCTGCGACTCCTGTTAGGGTTTTCATTTCCAAGAAGAAAAACGTCTCATCTTTTGAGAATGAACTTTAAAAGGGAGCACAGGGTTGTAGAGTTGGAAGGGACCCCAACGGTCATCCTGACCGTTTGAATCCTGACAAGACAGAAGTACTGTTTTGGGGGGCAGGAGGCGGGCAGGTGTGGAGGACTCCCTGGTCTTGAATGGGGTAACTGTGCCCCTGAAGGACCAGGTGTGCAGCCTGGGGGTAATTTTGGACTCACAGCTGTCCAGGGAGGCGCAGGTCAATTCTGTGCCCAGGGCAGCTGTTTATCAGCTCCATCTGGTACGCAGGCTGAGACCCTACCTGCCCACGGACTGTCTCGCCAGAGTGGTGCATGCTCTAGTTATCTCTCGCTTGGACTACTGCGATGCACTCTATGTGGGGCTACCTTTGAAGGTGACCCGGAAACTACAATTAACCCAGAATGCGGCAGCTAGACTGGTGACTGGGAGCGGCCGCTGAGACCACATAACACCGGTCCTGAAAGACCTACATTGGCTCTCAGTACATTTCCGAGCACAATTCAAAGTGTTGGTGCTGACCTTTAAAGCCCTAAACGGCCTTGGTCCAGTATACCTGAAGGAGCGTCTCCTCCCCCATCGTTCTGCCCGGACACTGAGGTCCAGTGCCGAGGGCCTTCTCGGTAGTGGCACCCACCCTGTGAAATGCCCTGCCACCAGAGGTCAAAGAGAACAACAATTACCAGACCTTTAGAGGGCATCTCAAGGCAGCTTTTAATGTTTGATGGATTTCTGTATTTTAATAGTTTGTTGGAAGCCGCCCATAGTGGCGGGAACCTGGCCAGATGGGCGGGGTATAAATAAATAAATAAATAAATAAATAAATAAATAAATAAATAAATAATCATAATAATCATCCAACCCCCTGCAATGCAGGAATCTCAGCTAAAGCATCCATGACAGATGGCCATCCAACCTCTTCTTAAAAACCTCCAAGGAATGGGAGTCCACAACCTTTTGCAAGAGTCCCTTCCAGCTCTTACTGCCTGAAAGTTCTTCCTGGTGTTTTGATATTGTATTTTAATGCTGTAAACCATGGGTAGGCAAACTAACGCCCGGGGGCCAGATCCAGCCCTATCGCCTTCTAAATCTGGCCCGCAGACGGTCTGGGAAGCAGTGTGTTTTTACATGAGTAGAATGTGTGCTTTTATTTAAAATGCATTTCTGGGTTATTTGTGAGGCATAGTAATTCGTTCATACCCCCTTCCCCAAAATATACCGGTAGTCTGGCCCCCCACAAGGCCTGAGGGACAGTGGACCGGCCCCCTGGTGAAAAAGTTTGCTGACCCCTACTGTAAACCCTCCTGGGACCTTAGGGTGAAGGGCAGGCAACAAACAGACCATCAAATTGAATGCCTTCTTTCCTCAACCTGTAATTTTGGCATTCGGCCACTTCATTGGGGGGGAAACCCTCGTGCCCATGTACTCCCTTGTACGGTCTCACCCACCCCGAAAGTCCTCATGTTCCTAAATTCTTAAAGAGGCAACATAAAGGTGACCAACCTATTCAGGAAAAGAATCCACATCTGCTTTATTTCAGGGTACATTTTTTTTAATACTGATACATACAGAAAGTACAGATTAGATCCCAAAAGTATAACCAACCCCCCTATAAACCCATGTGTGATCTTGGGAGCACCTCTCCAGCATCAAGGTTTTTGTGTTTTGTCTTATTGCAGAGATGAGAACATCTTAGAATCATAGAACCACAGAGCCAGGAGGGACCACAAGGCTATCTAGCCCAACCTCCTGCAACGTAGGAATCAGAACTGACCTTATATATTTTTTTTACCTGGCCACTGCCAGAGCAGTGCCCATGCTCTGGGTGTAAACGTAGGGTGTCTTTTCCTAATACCCATCACAAGTCACAATCAACAGAAGGCAGGTCTATGTAGACATTGGCAGAATGTTACTATCCCTTTGTGTCTGGGCAAAGACGGCATTTCCAGAAATTAGGGACCTTTTAGCCAAGCTTCCTCGAAAAGCAGAGAGAAAGTGATTGGTAACGTGAGGCTCACCCCTTCAGAAGACATGGTATTTGGCTTCGGACAGTATTTCTCAGCCTCAGTTTCCTGTCTGTAGAATGGGCATGAAAGCAATTTGCTGTTCAGGGTGAAGAAGAAATACTGTATTTTTTCGCTCCATAAGACACACTTTTTTCCTCCTAAAAAGTAAGAGGAAATGTCTGTGCATCTTATGGAGCAAATGTGTGGTCCCTGGAGCCGAATTGCCCAGGGGCGAAAGGCAGATCGTGCTTTAAAAAAAAAAAAAAGAGCTAAAGGCTAACAAGAGGGAAAGAGAGTGTTGAAAGGAACCCGCTCAGCAGCTGATTGTAAGAGATCAGGGAGGGAGATAAGGGAGCTAGCTCCCTTCCCGGCCTCTTGCCTAGGCCTCAGTTGTTGTCTGCAGAGGGAGACATGTGACTGGCTGATTAGATTATCTGTCTGGAAACTGTAGAAATGGGTCCCTTTCCTTTCCTAGAGAAGCTGCAGAACTGTGAGTTGAACCCCATAAAAACAGGATTTTTTCCCATTTGCAAGGTAAGCTCAACAACTTTGAGCTGATCCTCAAAAATGGAGCTTTCCCCCTTTGCAAAAAAAGATGCACAACTGTGAGCTGATCCTCAAAAAATGGAGCTTTCCCCCTTTGCAAAAGAAGCTTCCTCAAATATTTAATTTGGGGCGGGGGCAGGCAAAAGCACCTTGGCCTCTAGGAGTTGGCTGCTATGCCTAGGACAATTAAAGAAAGCAAAATATTCCCCCCCTTGTTTTCCTACTCTAAAAATTAGGTGCGTCCTATGGTCAGGTGTGTCCTATGGAGTGAAAAATACGGTGCGTGAAGCATCAAAGCGCACTTTGCAAAATGTAAAGTGATGCGTAGATAAAACAGGAGCGGTAATTTGGAGAGCAATTGGCAGGATTAAGGAGGTGGCAATAAGAAAACAATAAGATAACAAAAGAGGGGGTGGTCCGAAGAAATAAAAAACGAGAAGGGGGTTTGCGGCGAGATGGCACCCTATTCTGGCCAGCAAGGGTCAGGGTGATAGAAGCTGCTCTCCAGAAACACCTGGAGGAAACCCTGTTGGGCATCTCTGTTTTTAGTAATACCACCGACTAATTTCAGCTGTGCTGAAAAGGAAAAGAAAAGAGGATGAGGATGAGCAACACAGAATGGCCTCGGCAGCACCTGACGGACCTCTGCTGGAAAGAGGATGTGAGTTAGCATGGACCTTTGTCCTGGTCCTGCCAGGGCCCTCTTCTGATCCTACAAAAGCCTTCCCCAACCTGGTGCCCTCCAGATGTTTCGACCTGCAGCCGCAGCTGGCAACGCCTCCCCCATATACCGCCCTCCCAAATCATTGGCTTTGCTATTTGTTTTAGATTGCAAGTTTCTAGCTCTCATGAGGTGTCATCCAGAAGACAAATAGGATTGATGGAATTATGGATCGCTTTTCTCCCGTTCCAGTAAAAGGAGCTACGTTGGTTTGAACGTGGAGAGTAGTGATTCAACTCGGTTTATGCCTGGTGGGCAAAGCTAGATTTGGAAACAGGGTGGCAAAGATGTTCTAAACCCTCAAGGGGCAAGGGAATGTGCAAAGTTTAAAAATGCCTGAATTCTCCTCTGCCAAACCTCTTTAGGTTCATTCTGGGATTTCTTAGGCTCTGCCGTAGGTTTTTCCATAATGAAAACTGGGAGAAGGGCAGGGGGAGAATAATAAAATCATAGCATTGTAGAGTTGGAAAGGGACACAGCTAATTTTTATCTCTTAGGATAAATAACAGCTAGGCACCCATCACATTCCAGAAAAATAATCTGCAAATCAATTCAACAACTGCCAACGGAAATATGAGTTTATATTGGTTGCAGCCACCTGCTTTTTAAACCTTCTCCCCTTTCCCCATATTTCTCCAGCCAGAAGACACCACTTCATCCGGGTGATGATAACCACCAGATTCTTTTGTAATACTTGCCCCCCTTTCTAAAATACTTAAATTCTAGTAATTTTCCAAAATTTGATAGCAGACTCAGAAGTCTGAGTTCCTATTTTGGGATTTCAGTGCTCTCCCCAGATTTTCTTTCCACCACTTTGGCGACCAAGTGCTAAGAAAATGCTGAGCCCTCCGTCTCTGGTTTGCAGCCAGGAAAATTTGCAGCATGTCAGGTGAATATTTGATGTGTCTGAACAAACGAAACCAGGAGCTCTGAGTCAGTGGGCTCCATCAGTTACCTTCTGCCTTAATGTGAAAAGCATCGATCACCGCAAAGGACTTGAAATGTTTGCAGTGTCCTCAGAAGGGCAAGCTGAAGCAAGTGGCCAAATGGTCACCTGAAACATCTAGGCTAGGGGTCCCCAAACTAAGACCCGGGGGCCGGATGTGGCCCAACTGCTTTCTAAATCCGGCCCACGGACGGTCCGGGAATCAACATGTTTTTACATGAGTAGAATGTGTCCTTTTATTTAAAATGCATCTCTGGGGTATTTGTGGGGCCTGCCTGGTGTTTTTACATGAGTAGAATGTGTCCTTTTATTTAAAATGCATCTCTGGGTTATTTGTGGGGCATAGGAATTCGTTAATATTTTTCCCCAAAATATAGTCCGGTCCCCCACAAGGTCTGAGGGACAGTGGACCGGCCCCCTGCTGAAAAAGTTTGCTGACCCCTGATCTAGGCCAAGCATGTTCAACTCCCAAGAGACTGCGATCTACTCCCAGTATAAAAAAACTGGCAGTGATCTACCCATTGTCATTGGAGGGACGAGGAACGAGCGTGGGGTGGGTGAATTGCCCAGAGTTGTTGAGCTTTTTGGGGGAGGATTGCACAGTTTTTAAGCTCTCCCCCCCCCCCGGTAACTTTTTGTACACGATAAGGATCCCGCAATCTACCAGGATCGGCTGGGGATCTACCAGTAGATCGCGATCTGCTGGTTGGACATCCCTGAACTAGGCTGTTTCTGGGGTGTGTGAACCGAGGAAACGCTAACCTTTATTATTTACTTGTTTTATTTATTCATCGGATTTATATACGGCCCTTCGTCAAAATATCTCGGGGCGGTTCACGGGATAAAAACACGAGATAAGCAGCGAAGAACCGCTTGCCGACGTTGCAAAGGAGGGCTTGCAAGCACTGCTCTGCAGTGCTGCAGAACTAGGCTGGGGGATCCCTTTCCACTCGAGGGCCACATGCCATTCTGGAGGGCCGCATACCAGAGGCAGGTGGGACCAGAGGGGCAAGAATGAGTGATGCAACAATTGCGAATTTTGTGTTTGTGCAGTAGGCTGGCTTCTGGGCCTGAGGTTCCTCGACCCAGCTGCAGAATATCTTTAGGATGTGTGTCTCAGACTGCAAGGGGCAGAAAGATACTTTGGGCTGAACCAGTCTATAGAAATGCAGTACCAGTTCAGAGAACCAGGCAGGGCAGACTTTGGTTTTTCAGACTTCAGTGGTGCCCTTTGTGAGGCCAGAATTGGGTGCCCCCTGCCTCTTTGCCTTTTGTCCTGCTCTAAAGGTAAAGGTAAAGGGACCCCTGACCATTAGGTCCAGTCGTGACCGACTCTGGGGTTGCGTGCTCATCTCGCATTATTGGCCGAGGGAGCCGGCATATAGCTTCCAGGTCATGTGGCCAGCATGACAAAGCCGCTTCTGGCAAACCAGAGCAGCACATGGAAACGCCGTTTACCTTCCCGCTGTAGCGGTTCCTATTTATCTACTTGCATTTTGACGTGCTTTCGAACTGCTAGGTTGGCAGGAGCTGGGACCAAGCAACGGGAGCTCACCCCGTCACAGGGATTCGAACCGCCGACCTTCTGATCAGCAAGCCCTAGGCTCAGTGATTTAACCACAGCGCCACCTGGGTCACTACATTATATTCACTACATTATAGTTGTGACGGTCTGCGGCACCCCTAGGCTTGGTGCCCAGTGCGGCATAACCAGTTGCCCCTGCCCCTAAATCCATCTCTGGGCCGGGAATCAAGGAACCAGCTGGTGGCCAATATACAAGATGATACCTCGTCATGTTTTGTAGGTGGATGGGATGGTAATGTACTGGAATGAGCTCCCTCTGTCCCTTCCCCCAAGCTGATCATCCCTGCATTTTCTAGCTTTTCCAAATTTGTGTGCTCATGTGCACCACCAAACAAGTTTGTTGGGTATGCCGGAATTCTGATGCACACGTGAAGAGGAAAGCATTCCCTTCCGTAAGAACAAACGCCTGCATGTTCAGCCCTGGAGAGCTGTGGAATGTAGGTATGAGGTCAATTTCTGTGTTGTTGTTTTTTAAAAAATAATCTGTGCACAAGAAGAGGGAGGCCACATTTCAATACAAGGTTCAGGGCCTTTAAGTCCCTTGATCAGAATGCTCTCCATGGGGGCTAACCTCTGTCTTGAATTGGGGTCAAAATATTGTGTCGGAATCTAACTATGGTTGACTCACATGAGCCGTGACCACGAATGGTAGATGTAATGCATTGCTAGGCAAGTTGGAATGGCGGAAAGAGTAATACCTGCCCCCATAGACCCAGTTGACACTCCCAGGACCATCGCTTGCTACAAATGCTCCCTTGAACCAGTGGGTCAGCCATTGCTGACCAGAACCCGCCACAGATGGAATATCCATTACATCCACTCACAACCCAAAACAGTCCTTTTCCGAGAAGATAATTCAAACGTTTGGCTGAGTGGTCAATTCGTGCATCTGGACATCGGTCCTGGAGGTGACATTCTGTCTCTGATCCCAGTGGTTTCTGTTTACCGGCAGCAAATGTTTGGATGTGCAAGATGTGTTGTTTGGGGATCTCAAAATACCAGACGGTTGAAATGTTTGAGATGAACATTTTTAAAGACTTCTGTCCTGCAATCTCTTTCCTGGACCAAATTACAGAGGTGGGTTTCCTGCGGTAAATACCAAACTCTCCTTTGAAGATCACTGAGGAGAGTAAGGGAGAGTCTCTCAAATACAGTGAATCAGAAGCATTTCAGTGAATCAGGAGCATGAATCGGGCTTCAATACAAGAGTCTAGAAGGGCCACCCAGGCTGAAGAAACACACACCTGTTGCATGGGAGGATTCCAGGTACATCTACAATTGCTCTCTTGTAGAGTACCAGATGAGGTGTGGTTTTATCCTTGGAGGTGCTGTGCTGGAACCAAGTCAATGCCTTGCTGGTAAGAATGGGTGGTTCAGAAGTTCAGTCCCGCTGGTCCTGTCTAAACTCTCCTCATGAAGCTCCAAACAAGCATGGATTTTCAAACCAAAGCCCTCTGCTCAACAGATATAGACCCCATTTCCCACCCAAAAACTGTGGCCAAGGAGAGAGTTAAGATACCCAGACTTGTCTGTCTCATTCTGAGTCTGGAGACCCAGGTCTCAAGGACAAAGCGCTCAGTTCTTCCCTCCCCCTCCCCTTCTAAAAAAAAACCAAAATGGAGATTGATTGAGTGGTGTCGCTACCTCAAGATGGGAGTATTGGCATGATGAAGCAGTTCAGTTCTTTGACTCAACACATGGAGAAGTCGGGGCCATAGCCTACTTCAACCCATTCTTGGGAGGTTTTCCAAGATGGCAGCAAAATCCTACTGTGCTGGGGTTGTTCCTAAGACTGTTTCGGCCTACCAAAGCAGGCAACTTTGACTGACCTGCTAAATATTGGGGGGGGGGCAAAATAAGCTAATGTGAATTAGTCCTTGCTGTGTGAATTAGTCCTTAGGACGGGCCCCACGATGGATCAGGCGGTTCCTTGCAGGGACTGATTTCTGGGTCCTTCCACAGATGAACACATTATGGCTCCCCAGGAAGGTGTCGACAAACAAGCTGATGAGATGAGTATCTTTCCTTTCCTCCTGATAACCTTGAAGAGGGAGGGAGCCAGGAGCTGGCGAGGCCTTTTGCCCCAGCTCCCCGATTCGAAAACAGACAAACGGAGAGCAGTCCGGTCACGGCGCTTGAGTGTGGGCGTGCTCCAATTCACATGGACGCCAGGAGGAATGTACTGGTAGAAGCGGAACACCACATCACCAACCAGCCGTTAATGGCCAGTGACAGCGCTGAGCTGGAGCCGTCAGAAGCTAGGTGGGTGGCATCTTGTAGAAGCTTCTCCTCTGCAGATACCTGGAAAGAGAAAACCAGTAAAGGCAGGGAGTTAACACCTGGCTGATTAATAATAATAATAATAATAATAATAATAATAATATAATTTATTTATACCCCGCCCATCTGGCCGGGTTCCCCCAGCCACTCTGGGCGGCTTCCAACAAAACATCAAAATACAAAAATCCATCAAACATTAAAAGCTTCCCTAAACAGGGCTGCCTTAAGATGCCTTCTAAAGGTCTGGTAATTGTTGTTTTCTTTGACCTCTGGTGGGAGGGCATTCCACAGGGTGGGTGCCACCACAGAGAAGGCCCTCTGCCTGGTTCCCTGTAACTTAGTTTCTCGTAGCGAGGGAACCGCCAGAAGGCCCTCGGCACTAGACCTCAGTGTCTGGGCAGAATGATGGGGGAGGAGACGCTCCTTCAGGTATACTGGACCGAGGCCATTTAGGGCTTTAAAGGTCAGCACCAACACTTTGAATTGTGCTCGGAAACGTACTGGGAGCCAATGTAGGTCTTTCAGGACCGGTGTTATGTGGTCTCGGCGGCCGCTCCCAGTCACCAGTCTAGCTGCCGCATTCTGGGTTAGTTGTAGTTTCCGGGTCACCGGAAGGTAGCCCCATGTAGAGCGCATTGCAGTAGTCCAAGCGAGAGATAACTAGAGCATGCACCACTCTGGCGAGACAGTCCGCGGGCAGGTAGGGTCTCAGCCTGCGTACCAGATGGAGCTGATAAACGGCTGCCCTGGAAACAGAATTGACCTGTGCCTCCATGGACAGCTGTGTCCAGAATGACTCCCAAGCTGCGCACCTGGTCCTTCAGGGGCACAGTTACCGCATTCAGGACCAGGGAGTCCTCCACACCTGCCCGCCTCCTGTCCCCCACAAACAGTACTTCTGTCTTGTCGGGATTCAATCTCAATCTGTTAGCCGCCATCCATCCTCCAACCGCCTCCAGGTACTCACGCAGGACCTTGTTTTGTTAGTCTGCGGCTCCACCTGCGCTATAGCAAGGCCTCCCCCAAAGAATCATGGGAACCATAGTTTGTTAAGGGTGCTGCTGGGCTTGTTAGGAGGCCTCTATCCCCATAATAGAGCTACAGTTCCCTGGGAAGAGAGATTGACTGCTAAACCGCTCCAGGAACTGTACCCAAGGGAAGGGAACAGGGGACTGTGGTTTGATACGGAATCGTAGAATCAAGGAACTGTAGAGCTGGAAGGGACTCCAAGGGCCATCTAGTCCAGCCCCCTGCAATGCAGGAATAAATGTGTGGTGCATTGATTGTATAGTGTGGATCTGAAACCCCCCCCGTAGTGCATGGTGCCCACTGGTTGTGTGAAATTCCTGGAGGCAACAGCAGGTGGCGACAGAGCCAATGGAGGGCAGTTCGTTCCTTTGCTCCTCCATGTTGTGTTTGGGAGGAAGCTGGTGGCCAGCGCCACCTGTTAGCTAGCTGTGAGAAAGCAGGCAGGCAGGTGGGAGATAGATGAAGGCAGGCAGGGTGCCCCATTTGCCCAGATGAACCAGCCTCCTCTGTCTTCACCCACTTCTGGGATGTGGCCCCTAGAAAAGCTTGACAGGAAGGGAATGCGGCCCTCAAAGTCTATCAAAGGTTTTGTGTCTCTCCCTTACAACAAAGAGAAAGATTCAGGTAGGTAGCCGTGTTGGTCTGACACTGTCGAAATATATAAAATAAAAATAAAAAATTTGTCCAGTAGCACCTTAGAGACCAACTAAGTTTGTTCTTGGTATAAGCCAGGGGTCAGGAACCTTTTTCAGCCGTGGGCTGGTCTACCGTCCCTCAGACCATGTGGTGGGCCAGACTATATTTTTTTAGGGGGGGGGGGAATGAACAAATTCCTATGCCCCACAAATAACTCAGAGATGCATTTTAAATAAAAACACACATTCTTCTCATGTAAAAACATGCTGATTCCCAGACCATCCGTGGGCCGGATTGAGAAGGCGATTGGGCCTTGGGTTGCCTACCCCTGGTATAAGCTTTCGTGTGCATACACACTTCTTCAGATACCTGCATGCACACAAAAGCTTCTACCAAGAACAAACGTAGTTGGTCTCTAAGGTGCTACTGGACGATTTTTTATTTTATTTTATATATTTCAACAACAAGAAAGCATCTAAAGTATTTCTAAAGAACAACAAAGCAATAACGTGAGCAGCACAAAAGATGGATATTTACCTCCCCCCAGTCTTACAACCAAACATAGGAGCCAACTCCCAAGGCCAAGGTCCCTTCAGCCCCCCAATAAAATACTTGAAGGGGACCCCCCCCAAGTTAATAGGCACTGCCATTATGGCACTGTCTTGTGATCAATTATGTGGGGCATGGCAGCACCTGGAGATGACAGAGATAAGCCAAAGCGAGTGTGTGCCTGGCGGTTCACCTGCAGCCTCTTAGTGGCTGCTGTCAGAGCCCCAAAATAGGTACCAGGATCCGTCTGAGGCAAGGTGATCAAACAAGCCGTCTGCTATATTAAGCCGCGGCTCACAGCCGAGGCCATTATGAATAGGTGAGTCTCGACTCTCGATAGCCCATGTTCAGATCTGAACACTTTGCAGCTAGCGAGGTCTTAGATCTGAGTTACACAAACACTTTGTGCTAAGCATATCACACACACACACACACACACACACACACACACACACACACACCTTACGCCGGTGGGTACCAGGCTTACATCTTCGTTCTGGTTATCCAAAGAATTGTCAGCAACAAGGGAAAACTGCAGCAGCTATGGATTTAGCTGCATTTCTGCTCTCTTGCCTGTGCTTCTCTCCTCGAGGGAAATGCCATAGCTCAGGGGTAGAGCCTCTGCTCTGAGTGCAGAAGGTCCCAGGGTCAGCCCCCGACTGCATCTTCAGGAAGGCCTGGGAGAGGCATGCCTCCAAACTCTTGTATACCTGAAGGAGCGTCTCCACCTCCATCATTCTGCCCGGACACTGAGGTCCAGCACCGAGGGCCTTCTGGCGGTTCCCTCGTTGCGAGAAGCCAAGTTGCAGGGAACTAGGCTGAGGGCCTTCTTGGTAGTGGCGCCCGCCCTGTGGAACGCCCTCCCACCAGATGTCAAAGAGAAAAACAACTATCAGACTTTTAGAAGACATCTGAAGGCAGCCCTGTTTAGGGAGGCTTTTAATGTTTAATCCATTATTGTATTTTATTTTTCTGTTGTAAGCCGCCCAGAGTGGCTGGGGAAACCCAGCCAGATGGGCGGGGTATAAATAATAAATTATTATTATTATTATTATTGGGACCCAGGTGGCGCTGTGGTTAAACCACTGAGCCTAGGGCTTGCTGATCAGAAGGTCGGCGGTTCGAATCCCTGTGACGGGGTGAGCTCCCGTTGCTTGGTCCCAGCTCCTGCCAACCTAGCAGTTCGAAAGCACGTCAAAATGCAAATGCAAGTAGATAAATAGGAACCACTACAGCGGGAAGGTAAACGGCGTTTCCATGTGCTGCTCTGGTTTGCCAGAAGTGGCTTTGTCATGCTGGCCACATGACCTGGAAGCTATACGCCGGCTCCCTCAGCCAATAATGCGAGATGAGCGCGCAACCCCAGAGTCGGTCACGACTGGACCTAATGGTCAGGGGTCCCTTTACCTTTACTATTATTATTATTATTATTATTATTATTATTATTATTATTATTATTACCTTTTCTGCTTCCTCCGCCTCCGCCTCCCCCCAAGTCTGCTCCTTCTGGCCACTCATTGTCATCCTACCACCAAGCCCTGAGCTATGAGCCTTCTTCCCCTGGGGGGTTCCCCAGCTTTTGCCTCCCACCCTTCTTCTGCATCCTGCCGGTCCATGACATTTGGATTCAAACCTCACCTATCAATAGACATATTTCATCCGTAGATGAAAGTCTATTTGCGGGTGTGGTTTTGATCCAAACTGTGCCTGCAAATAACCAACGCGAGGTTCAGTGTCGGTGCCTTTTTGAAGCCATCACCTGACATCTCTCACCCCCCCCCCCAAGACAGTGACACAGTTAAGGTAGCCCCTGAGCAAGGTCAGTTGGTACCCGGCATGGGAAATTTCTTGTCACCCCCCCCCACATTCCCTCCCCTCACATTGATTTTTTTTTTTTGCCTGCAACAATGGTTTGACTTTATTGCATTTGTTGGAGAGCCAAAGTTGGTGAGCTTTTTGGGGGGAGATCACATGCCTTGTGACAAGGAACCTGCCAGCCGCCATACAGCTGAACTGGTGGACAGACCATTAGGGCAGCGAGAAGCCTGTGTGCACCAAAGCAACACCTAGTTTGTCTCTCTGGGTGGTGTGCAGAACCATTGCTTTCCACATTAAAGGTAAAGGGACCCCTGACCATTAGGTCCAGTCGCAGACGACTCTGGGGTTGCGACGCTCATCTCGCTTTACTGGCCGAGGGAGCCAGCCGACAGCTTCCGGGTCATGTGGCCAGCATGACTGGCAAACCAGAGTAGCGCACAGAAATGCCGTTTACCTTCCCGCCAGAGAGGTTCCTATTTATCTACTTACACTTGGATGTGCTTTTGAACTGCTAGGTGGGCAGGAGCAGGGGCCGAGCAACGGGAGCTCACCCCGTCGCCGGGATTCGAACCGCCTGACCTTCTGATAAGCAAGCCCTAGGCTCAGTGGTTTAACCCACAGCGCCACCCGCATCCCCCGCCTTCCACATTGGGCAGAGCCAAATACTGGACGTGTGGGATGCACACAGTCTGCTTGTGGAAATCTGTTGACTTTCCTGCTTTGTGGCACAAATTTGGGGGCACGCAGAAATGAGTTTGATTCAATGGGGAAAAATCTCCCTCCCTTCCCAGTTTCA
Organism: Zootoca vivipara; assembly: GCF_963506605.1. Classification (NCBI taxonomy): domain Eukaryota; kingdom Metazoa; phylum Chordata; class Lepidosauria; order Squamata; family Lacertidae; genus Zootoca; species Zootoca vivipara. Next base: position 5,104,772 of record NC_083284.1, on the reverse strand, counting down.
GGAGAGACGGCTCCTCAGACAGAGATGCAGCTTCACAAGTAGGGATGTTAGATGCCGTTTCTTTGAAACCTCCCGCTCCTGCTGTCTAATCGGCTTAGCTCTTCTCTTATCCCACAGCTGCTGGGTGCCAGGAGGAGTTAGAGATGGCAAAGGTAGTTCAGCTCCGAGCATGGAAGAAACGGCGGCAGCAGCCAAAGAAAGAATTCCCAGCAAGGCAATCTTATTGGATCTGGTGCTGCTGTTGCTGTTGCTGGGGCATGCATGACTTTCAAATCAAAGGGGGAAAACAAAAAACTTCTTAGAAGCAGGTGGATCTATCAATTTCAGTTCTTCCCCATTTCCAATCGTAGGTTCAGCTCTCCCCATTTTCACATCAGATTGTGATTGTTTAAAAATATATACAGTGGTACCTCTACTTACGAATAACTCTACTTACAAATGTTTCTACTTACAAATGGAGCTCCGTCCGCCATCTTGGATGCGGTTTAGATAGGATTTTTTCTACTTACGAATTTTTAGATAGGGTTGCTTCTACTTACGAATTTTTTCTCTCAATGCATTCCTATGGGATTCGACTTACACATTTTTTCGACTTACTAATGTGCGTTCGGAACACATTAAATTCATAAGTAGAGGTACCACTGTATATAGAAGGTCCTCGTCAAAACTGATCAGCATCTTATTGCAAATTTTCCCTACCGTAATGCTCACATTTTCATATGCATTCTTTTCCTTAAACGCACAATTTTGCAAAGGGATTTCCTCCAACTGCAATGCAAGCAATTTTCACTAATGCATACATTAAATGCACTTCCCCCCAATATATGCAAGTTACTTGGCTGGAGAAGTAGCCCGGCAAAATTCAGGGACATGCAGATTTCAAAGAAATTGTGCTTTGGCTCTTAGTGCAAATTAGTGAGGTTCGCCTTTAAATGAGAACTGGTTCGAATTCCTCCTGATTACAACTTCATGGAATAAAAATGAATCAAAGCTGGAAGCAGTTTCTTGGCAACAGACTCTGAGCTCACTCATCCTGTGTTTGCTTCTTGAGTGCAAAGTAGGGGCAGCATTTCTGCCAAAGAAGCAGCGGGTGTGTGCCGGTGTGCTTAACCCTCTCCCTTCCCTATGCTCTCCCGCTGAATCCTCTCCCTCCACTGGGTTTCACACCACTTGACTGGGAAACCTGACTTTAGAAGAAGGGGGAAATAGTTGAGGTAAGGAGAGTCACTGAGGACAACTGGGGGGTGAGGTAGGGTTAAGCACCCATCCCACCCGCCCCACTTCTGCCCCGCAAATGCTCCTCCCCTCCCCAAATACGCATCTCAGAATATCTAGTGCAACCCTTTTAGGGTCCATGTACATAATGAAATATCGCTGGTGAAAGTTAGGGCAGCTCATGCCACTTGCTTGTCCTGGGATAGCTCAGTTGTTGGAACATGAGGCTCTTAATCTCGGGGTCGTGGGTTCAAGACCCATGCTGGGCAAAAGATTCCTGCATTGCAGGGGGTTGAGCTAGATTACTGTCGTGGCCTCTTCCAACTCCGCAATTCCACGATTCTATACGTATTGCAATGTTTGTGTGCTTGCTTCTAGAACGAGATCTGCTCTGGAAGATTGGGGGAATCTCCGGAACAGATTTGGAGGAGACCTCTCGCCCGTTCACGGCGAGAGGGAGGGCAAGTTCCTTTGAGGAGCTGGTGGTCATTGTGCTAGCTGTTCTCCTGCACTGGATACCACCTAGGTCTCTTTCTGAATGACACAACTGGTTGTCAGAACTTCTGGAAAGGCGCTGCAAAGGCTGCAAGCAGCCTCTGGGTGGGAGCGAGGCTGGTTGATGGTCCAAGGAGGGTGTCCCTTGGTCTGTGTCTGCTCAAATTTCCTCTGTGTAAGGTAGGATGGTGATGAAAAGGTCTTTCATGGCTACCATGCTTGTCCCCTGGGCTGCGCCCTCTGCCTACCTTGGTGGGCTGTAGCTGTTCGAAGATGTTCTCTCTGAGGGTGGCTGCTGCCTTGTTGGCGTTCCTCTCCTGCTTGCGCATCTGCGTCGTGGGAGGGGTGGAGGAGCCCAGGGCGGTGCTCAGGTACGTTCCGTTGCCAAAGGCCTGGATGGCATTCTCTGAAAGAGGAAAGCAGGATCGTTTCCCTCGTTTCCACACAGGAAGCTGCCTCATACTTTGAATGTAATGATAGTTATCTCCCGCTTGGACTACTGCAATGCGCTCTACGTGGGGCTCCCTTTGAAGGTGACCCGGAAACTGCAACTAATCCAGAATGTGGCAGCTAGACTGGTGACTGGGAGTGGCTGCCGAGACCACATAACACCGGTCTTGAAAGACCTACATTGGCTCCCAGTACGTTTCTGAGCACAGTTCAAAGTGTTGGTGCTGACCTTTAAAGCCCTAAACAGTCTTGGCCCAGTATACCTGAAGGAGCGTTTCCACCCCCATTGTTCAGCCTGGAAACTGATGCATAGCTGCCAAGTCTCCCATATTCCCCGGGAAACCCCCGTTTTTCCAGCCGTTACCAGCTGGAAAAACAGATTTGTTTTTTCCCGGTTTACTTACCGGCCGGGGGAGGCTTTTTCTGCTCATGTCTGGAGTCTCTGGACATGTGCAGAAGCAATTTCTGGCGCGACGGCCATTTTGGAACTGGGCGGCGCATGCTCAGAAGCGACTTTCGATGCTGCTCTGCCCAGTTCCAAAATGGCGGCAGCGCTACTTCCAGTCTGCCGATCCCTTATTTTTCCGGCAGGAGCTTGGCAGGTATGCACTGATGTCCAGCTCCGAGGGCCTTCTGGTGGTTCCCTCACTGCGAGAAGTGAGGTTACAGGGAACCAGAGCCTTCTGGGTAGTGGCGCCTGCCCTGTGGAAGGCCCTCCCATCAGATGTCAAGGAGATAAATGACTACCTGACCTTTAGAAGACATATGAAGGCAGCCTTGTTTAGGGAAGTTTTTAATGATTGATGTTTTGTCATGTTTTTAATATTCTGTTGGGAGCCGCCCAGAGTGGCTGGGGAAACCCAGCCAGATGGGCGGGGTATAAATTAAAAAATTATTATTATATGGGGTTTATAAAATTATGCATGGCACAGGGGAAGTGGAGAGAGAGAGAGAGAGAGAGAGAGAGAGAGAGAGAGAGAGAAGTTTCCCCTCCATCTCTCCAAACTCTAAAGCTTGTGGGCGGCCAATGAAGCACAATGAAGAGCTTAAAATCTCCTTTGGAAACAGGTCTGATTGCGGCTACCCCACAAGTAAAGAACTTTTAAGCTTGCCGCCTTGCTTGCTGAGCAAGGCCCAGTTTGTATTTGGGCTCTGGGAACATGTGGGGATTCTCTCTCATATCCTTACCCACTAGATGTGGTCTCCCTGTAATATGCATTCTTCTCTAAAGTCCTAAAACTCTCCAAGTGCACTCCTTTGTAATGTGAATAATTTAACTGCCTTATGGAGACGGAGGGAGGTGATTTATGTATCCTGGTCCTTTTTTCATTTAAAGATCTCCACTCCCTCTGCCCCCTTGCTGCGTGCCGAGGGCCAGAGATATTAATCTGATATGTGTGGTTTCTAGGCTCCAGTTTCAGAAATGCTTCTGGAGCAACCCGTCTCCTCATTTACAGGTGATGTCGTGGGATATGCTTGTAAGACAGGACTTCTCGTGGCCAGGAACGCTCCCTTGTGTTCTCCCATCCCCATTTTCACCTGATTTCACACTGCAATTTACTCTGCAACAGCCTGTCTTCCTGTGATTTAAAAGCCAAAAGGGTGTTTGTGTTCTTTTGGTGAAAGGTATGCTAGAAAACAGCCTAATTGTCCAAGGATCACTTATCGATGTTTCGAAATATACTGCAGCAGTGTGAAACGGCAGGCTGTGCCCGGCATGGTGCCTGAGAGTTAATGCACATAAATTTGCATGCATTTGCACCAGAGACATGATGCAGCTGCTCCCTAATCCGGGAATTTAACTTGTTGAGACTTTGGAGAGTTTTCGAGCAGCAGGCAAGGCAAGGACACCGGACAGCTCAGGCTATAGATTCTACAAGAGCAGCACTTAAATGTTGTTTCAGCGCCAGTCAGCCTCCGACTGAGCCTTAAATAGGAGCTGCTGGTCAACCTTGGTTAAAAGCCTCAACTTTAGCAGGAGGAGCATCTAACTTTAAAGGGCCCCAGCTTATTTTAGCAGTCATTGACTCTGGCATAGCAGGGCAGACTGTGGTTCCTCTATCATGGCTTGTAAGCCCGAGGGGAATATGGACTCTGAGCATATTCAGGGCGGTCCTGGCACAAACAGAGTCTTCTTGTGAAACTACTCCTGGTGTAGATATGCACAACTGGGGATGGGTCTGTCAGGTTTCAGGGAATCGGCTTCCTCCCCCATGGCGGTAAACAAAAGATCAAATGAAAGGAATCTCTTACCACTTAGAATCTTTCACAGTGCGAGAACAAAGAACACGTCTACTAGAAATGGTGGCTCTCCTCCCTAAGGGTCACTCCTCCCTCCCTATTAATCTATGTCTCGTAATCTGAGTTTGTAGTCTCTGTGCTTTCTGTTCTGACGCTTTCTGAGCTCTCCATGTCCTTGGAGAAGGGGGGGGGTGAACCTGTTGACCCCCTCTCTCCCAGTGTTTCCTCTTCTTCTAGCTGTTCCCCAAAGAGTATTTCCCAGCTTCTGCCTTCTGAACTATGTCCCTCTGCAAACCACTCTTCCGAATCTATACTGCCCTCCTGCTCCTGGGAAGATTCAGAGTCCAGATCAGGAGCAGGGGGTGCCTCTCACCATTCCTCCTCAGTGCAACCCTCCTCAGCACGGTCCCTGACAGGACCTGAGGGCGATTCCTTCTTCTACTATGTGTCCTCAGCTCCATCTCCTGAGATCTATGGGCATGCATATGGGTATAAAGGTAAAGGTAAAGGGACCCCTGGCCATTAGGTCCAGTCACGGATGACTCTGGGGTTGCAGCGCTCATCTCATTTTACTGGCTGAGGTAGCTGGTGTACAGCTTCCGGGTCATGTGGCCAGCATGACTAAGCCGCTTCTGGCGAACCAGAGCAGCGCACAGAAACGCCATTTACCTTCTTGCTGGAGCGGTACCTATTTATCTACTTGCACTTTGACGGTCTTTTGAACTGCTAGGTTGGCAGAAACTGGGACCGAGCAACGGGAGCTTACCCCGTCGCGGTGATTCGAATCACCGACCTTCTGATCGGCAAGCCCTAGGCTCTGTGGTTTAACCCACAGTGCCGCCCGCATCCCTTCCGCATATGGGTATACAACTTTAATAAATAATAATAACAAATAAGAATGAGTAAAATATACATGTGCATAGTTAAAAGGTGCAATGAAGAAATGCAACAATGCCATCCCGCTGAAACGTTAAAATGTAAGCATCTGTGGCTGAGATATGCAATAAGGGAATCCCATTGTAACAATGTGGTAGTTGAACTCAGGTGTGCAGGAGATGCTAAAGGTAGGCAATGATTTTCCTGACCTATTGCTGCCCTCCTCCCTGCATCTAAAGAAGCTCAGAGTAGCCAGGCACTGAATGTCTGGCCCCTGTGCTGGCGAAGTTAGTACACGCGAGGCCAGGAGGCCTGCCCTTGCCAGAGAGTTCTTGTAAAGAGGGGACGCTCCGTCCTTAGCAGCCGCCGAGATCCAATCTGTTGCAAGGTCTGCTCTTGTCACATCTCCTTGAGCCTCGACAGCCTTGCATCCTTCTCAGGACGCTGATGAGACTTGACGTGCTCAACCTGCCAGAGATTTTTCTTCCCTGCCTCTGACATTTGAAAGGCCTGGCTGCCTGCTTCACCTCCTCCTCCTCCTTGTGCCACTCTCAAGGACCGAGACATCCGTTTTGGAGCAGAAGGATTCTCCTTACTCAGAGTTGACAATGGGTTTGGGCATGAGAGAGAAGGAAGGGGGCATCCCCCCCCCAACTCTGGTGCTTGGGAGAAGCGTAGGGTTCCCATATTTCAAAAAGTGATTTATTTATTTTAGAAAACCACCTAAATGGTTTAGCTTTTCTTGCCCAGAGCTGAAAGGATGACAAGATACCCACCAGGGCAGACCAACAGATGAAATTATTGGACTATGGAGAGATGGCAAGAATAACTGGGAAAGTCAGAAATCAGGAGGATCAAAACTTCAACAAAGAATGGGACAAATATATATTGTACTTGAAAGACCACTGCAAACACTTGAACTCTTGGGCATGCTTTAAATAACTCTTGCAATGATACATAGATTTTGGATACAATGCAGGATGGTGAATTAGACGGACTTATAATATGCAGTTTAAAAAGCTACTTAAAGAACCCACAGAGGGAAGGAGGGAAGTCTTGCGATTCAGAAGAATCTTGTGCAATTTTGATTATTTGTTATAACATTACCTGTGTGAATGAATTTGTAAAAATCAAAAATATTTTTTAAAAAACAAAAACAAAAACTGTTCAGCTTTTTTTGGGGGAAACTCCCCAAAATGTCAGGTTTCCCCTGACATTTTGACGCTTCGGCAAAATCCCCCCTGATGCCATTTTTACACCTGAAAAACCAGGACACGTCAGGAATTTTCCAGACGGATGGCAAGCCTATACTTACGGAGGCAGAGATTCTTGGTGAAGAGGTGTAGGAAGCTCTCGCATTCCTCCTGCCTGTTCCCGCTGGCGTTGCACGTGCACCAGGGTGCAATATTTGACGTCGAGTTGTCGATGTAGTTTGGGGTGATGGGACTACCTGCCAGGAGGTGGAATGGGGAGTGGGAAGTGGGGGGAGAGAGAGAATATTTGTTGATGAGTGGAGGAAAAAACCCAATTTTATGTCAAACTCTGGCAACAGCTCAGGAATAGCTAGCTGCTCCAGATAAAAACACCCATATTCATATCATGCATTTAAAGCACCATGATTCCACTTGGAACAGTCCAAAGAATTCTGGGAGCTGTAGTTTAAGGGTGGTTTCACAATCCATCCTTCTTCCCAGGGAACTCTGGGAATTGTAGCTCTGGGAGGGGAACAAGGGGTCTCCTAACAACTCTCAACACCCTCAGCAGACTACAGCTCCCAGAATTCTTTGAGGGAAACCATGGCTGTTTAAAGTGCCATTGTCGTGCTGTCAATGCCTGGGGTGTCCATGTGGCCAAAGGAAGTTGGCAATTTTTTTTTTAAAAAAAAGCACTAGATGCATGGAAAATCCAGAGAGCTTTTGTTTAACTGAGGTTCAGTTCAGCGGGTAAGACAGGATTTTCACAAGGCACAACCACAGAACAAAGAGGGACGCTCTTGGACTCAGGGTAATTAATTGGTAAACAATATGATCAAAATATGGGTCAAATGAAAGTGTGGATCAGGCATCCCCAAACTTCAGCCCTCCAGATGTTTTGGACTACAATTCCCATCTTCCCCGACTACTGGTCCTGTTAGCTAGGGATTATGGGAGTTGTAGGCCAAAATATCTGGAGGGCCGCAGTTTGGGGATGCCTGGATTGTTGCAGTTGATTGTGGGTTGTAAGTAAAATGATGATGATGATGATGATGATGTCTTTTATTTTAAGCATTAGGCTACACATGATCTGATGCTTGGCAATGTTGCAAAGGACCCTGGGTTTCCAGTCACATTCTGTGCCAGTTAGGGCTGTAAACTTCAGCATGGAGGAATCACCAATGGAGCAATGTTTGCATTAACATGGCAGCGATTTTTCTGGCCGACTGAAAACAAGCAAATTTTAAACAAATCCCCGTTATGTACCTATGATCCCGGTATAGGCCAGCAGACAGGCAGCGTAATTTTCCCTCTGGCACCCTGTCGCAGACTGTGCGGAGGGCTGGCAGTTGAACTGGAACTCGGCGTAGCGGGATCTGGGAGAGAGGCAAAGGGGGAGAAGTTAACTGCTGTGCAATTTGACGCGCTCATATCAAAAGCAGACCCTCAACTAGGCAGCCTTTCCCAGCCTGATTGCCCTCCAGGTGTTTTTCACTGCCACACCTTTCGGCAAGGGCTAAACGATACTTGCATTGCAGAGGGTTGGACAAGACGATTCTTGGGATCCCTTCCAACTCTACAGTTCTATGATTCCCCACTTGTGATTCCCAGCTATTGGCGTTCAGAAGCATGTCACCTCAGCTACGTCCTGGTTGCTGCTACTGCTTTTCATTCTTCACTATGGACACAATTTTTAAAGCATGTGTTCCGAAGGTATCTGATCTATCTATCTATTATCTCCCGGTGAGCTCCAGCACTGCTAAGCGCCAATGTCAAGGAAGAAAGATGCTGTGCAGCTTTCACCCCAAACACAAGCAGAGTTTCCACACGCACAAAACACAAGGGTATTGAGCATTTCTGACACCACGTTGCAGCTCCAGCAAGGACAGGGGCTCCCATTGGCCTATTGCCATGTACAGATAACTCAGGCCTGCTCAGGACCAAGGGCATCCCAGTCAAAGGCTTCTCTCGCTCTCTTTGTACAAAACAAAGGACAAAAGAACATTTTTATTTATTTTTTACTTTCTCTGCTGATGCCTGGGACTAACAGTGAGCTGGACCTGATAGCCAGCACCATGGTTCTTAAGCACATCAGACTGGACATGTGCTCTGAACCAAGGGGCTGGGTGCATGGGGGAAGGCTTGCATGAAAAAGAAACCCCACGCTGTGGCCTCTTTTCCATCACCTCTATACGGGGAAAGGAGACGAGCTTTCTTTTTTAACCTCAGGCTCCAGAGTTCCACTTTCCTATCTCTCTCTCTCTCTCTCTCTCTCTCTCTCTCTCTCTCTCTCTCTCTCTGTCTGTCTGTCTGTCTGTCTCATCTATCTATCTATCATCTATCTATCTATTAAATGTTCTAAATTACATTTCAAAATATTCATTTAAACAACCTTTAATCCATGACTTCCCTCCTTCTCTTCCCGTGGTTCATTTTGCATACCATGAAACTACCTGAAAATGATTTACAGATGGTATTTAACTCTGAGCAGACTTACTAAAATGTATAAGTCCGAATCAGATAAGTGCTGGAGATGTGAAGAGGTTGAGGGTACGTTTTATCATATGTGATGGATGTGTAAAAGGGTAAAAGAATATTGGGAAATGATATAAAATGAATTGAAAAAAATGTTTAAAAGTACCTTTCCCAAAAAACCAGAGCGCTTTTTGGTGGGGATAATTCAGAGGGAAATTCCCAGGCGTCAAAAAAGACTATTTATGTATGCTACTACTATGGCCCGCATTTTGTTAGCCCCCAAATGGAAAATGAGCGAGAAAGAAGAATGGCAATTTAAACTGATGGAATACGTACAGCTTGCAGATTTAACATACAGAATAAGAGAACGAGAAGAATGCATGTTTGAAGAAGACTGGAAAATGTTTACTGAATATATGGGTGAAAATTGTGTTCTTTTAAAAATGCCGGTAGCATTAAGATAAATTCAACAGTGTAAATAAGATTTGATGGATGTAACAATGGTTTACTGAATGGTGTAGTTCATGTAAAATATGCAGGGATGGGCGGTATGCAAAATGAACCACAGAAAAAGAGTTCCACTTTGCAGTAGCAATGGGGTGCAAAACGCAGCATCGTACCTGCAGACGTAGTTCACTCGGCAGGAGTCGAGCGGCGCCAAGCAGTTGGGTCTCTCCTTGGCCTCGTAGGAGCAGGTGGGCACGATGGTCTGCCTGCGCCTCTCCGCGCAGGCCGTGTCATCGCAGGGGCAGAAGAGCAGCTCGTGTGTGTACTCGGGGGGCACGCGGTCAAAGAACTTCCGCAAGGCCTTGTGGCACTTGGAGCGGTTGCAGGTGTCTGACCGGGCCACGCGGCGGATGCAGGAGGAGACGTACTCGGTCCGAAGGCGCTGGCAAACCTCATCCACATTGCAGGCCTTGGCGGCATCCAAGCAGCGGTTCACCTGGGTGACCTCGTTCTCGGAGCCTGCGGGGCAGAAATACGCCAGTCCGGAATGCCCATCTTGCATTGGGGTGGGGGGGTGGGCTGGATGACCCTTTCAACTCTACAATACTATACAGTGGTGCCTCGCTAGACGAAATTAATTCGTTCCACGGGTCAATTCGTGTAACGAATTTTTCGTCTAGCGAGTCCCAGTTTCCCATAGGAATACATTGAAACTCAATCAATGCGTTCCTATAGGCTCTGGGGGACTGGCAGCGGCATGCAACGGGGCTTCGGAGAAGGTCTCCGAAGCCCCGTCCGATGTTGGCTGTGTGCAAGGCGGTGGCGGGGGGGGGGGGAGAAGCTCTCTTCTCCCAGCCACTGCCTTGCCTGCCTCCCCCAACACGAAGCGCAACTTCGGAGGTCTCCAAAGTTGCGCTCCGTGCCAGCTGTGTGCGGCGAGAGGCGGCGGCAGGGGAAGTTGCGCTCCGTGTCTGGGGTGCAGGGCGAGAGGCGGCAGTGGGACAGGACCTTCCCCCGCTGCCGCCTCTCGCCAGCCTCTGCGGACACGGAACGCAACTTTGGAGACCTCCGAAGTTGCGCTCCGTGTCTGGGGTGCAGGGCGAGAGGCGGCGGGGGAAGGTCTTCTCCCGCTGCCGCCTCTTGCCAGCCTCCGCGGACACGGAACGCAACTTTGGAGACCTCCAAAGTTGCGTTCCGTGTCTGGGGTGCGGGGCTAGAGGCGGCGGTGGGGGACGGAGCCGAATCGCAGCGGGCGCTGCTTGCCCCCGCCTGTCTTCCCCGAGCCAAGGGGAAGACAGGCAGGGGCAGCCGCCGCACCGCCGCATTTCGGCTCCGTCCCCCCTGGGAAAGGACGATTAGCTGTCAGCTTCCCTCGCTGATAAGCTGATCTTCCTTTGCCACTTTCTATGGCTGTGCTTCGTAAGACAAAGTGGCGGTCATAGAAAATTTTGTCGTCTTACGAATGCCTCGTGCAGCGCAAAACTCTTTCGTCTAGCGAGTTTTTCGTTGTGCGAGGCATTCTTAAAGCGAGGCACCACTGTACTTCTATGGCTTAATTATAATTATAATTATCATTAAATTTATATACCACCCTATACCCAGAGGTCTCAGGGCGGTTCACATAAAAAGATCATAGTATATAAAATAAAAATAGCAGCAAAAACCCAATAATATCCCCCGCCCAAGAGCCACATTTTAAAAGGGTATGGGATGTTGATCAGGTCAACCAAAGGCCTGGTTAAAAAGGAACGTTTTTGCCTGGCGCCTAAAGGTACCGGTATATCATGAGGGCGCCAGGTGAACTTGCCTGACGAGAGCATTCCACAGATGGGGAGCCACTGCAGAGAAGGCTCTGAGAAAGAAGGAAGGAGCAGACAACCTTTGATTCTCCTGCTTATGTCAGCATGGGCAGAAATCAGACAGTTCAGGCAAGTGAAAAGGCTTTGCTTGGCGTCTTGGAGAGAGACTTCCTGGGATCACAAGGGAGCTGAAGTCCATTTTGTCCACTTCTAAGTGACTGCCTGGGGCTAGGGACAAGGGGGAAATCCCTGCGAAGACGTACCTGCAGTGATGGAAGCCAATCGGACGTAGTCAAAGCCCCTCACAAAGGGTTCGTAAGGGGAACTCTCCATGACATTCATCCCTAAGGAAGACAGAAATCGATGTCACCGGAGGAAAATACCACTGCAGAAAGAAACAGCTCAGAGCAATTTACAATCACAAAAACAAGGCGGGCCTGAAAAATATACACCTGAAGTTTCAAAAGCCAGGGGAGAAAGAGGCGTGTCTCCGGTATTCTCAAAAAGATTCAGTGCAGATAAAAGTAAGTCCTTCATGCAGCACAGAGTTAAACTGTGGAACTCCCTCCCACAGGAGGCAGTGATGGCCACTGAAGTGCAGGTGGGTTCCCACAAGCCAAGACACAGCAATATCAGCAAGAACTTTATTGAACTAACAGAACTAGACAACAGGGGCAAAGCAACTGCTTATATACATTTCTGAAGGCCTGGGCCCCTCCCACTCCGAACGTGATTGGCTGCCTGAACTTCCAAGCTGTGAATCATAACTCAGAGTTTAAGGGCCAATGGCAGGGACCCAAATCCTGAAATGTTCTGTGATTGGATATCATGCATCAAATCGGAACATAGGGGCTCAGAATCCTTAGTCCAGACTGAAGCACAGGCAAACAGAGACCCCTGAATACATAACAGCCACCAACATGGATGACTTTAAAAGAGGACGGGACTAATTCATGGAGGAGGAGAGGGGCAACAATGGCTCCTAGCCAGGGTGGCTCTGCTCTGCCTCCACAGCCGGAAGCAGTGATGCTTCTGAATACCAGTTGCTGGAAACCACAGGAGGGGAGAGGACTCTTGTGCTCGGATCCTGCTTGCGGGTTTCCTGCTGGTCTCTGGTTGACCACTGTGAGAACAGGATGCTGGACTAGATGGGCCATTGGCCCGATCCAGCAGGCTCTCCTTATGTTCTATCTTTTTTAGTGTTCAGGCGATCCTTAAGGCATCCAACTGATGTTAGGCGAATGGAGCTTTCTGGACAGTCTTCAAAGGCAGCCCCACGTAACCTACACTGCAGTAGTCTAACATGAAGGTCATACGAACATGGGTCCAGGCTATCTCCACCCACTAGGGGTTACAGCCTGCGCACCAGGCTTGACAGGGAAATGAGGTCTGAGTGGCTTCTCAGTGGGGAATCTGCATGTGTCTTTTCAAAAAAAGCCTTATTGTTGGATTGATTTCACAGCTTTCTCTTTGATAATTTTCCATGAGAGTGCTTTCTCAGCCTTCTATTTTATCTCTCCCCTCTCACAAAACCAGGGGCAGAGCTATTTTGAACAATAAGCAATTTACCATCCTCTGTTTTCCGAAGCAGTAAAAATTGTGCAGTTCCTTAAAAAAAAAAAATCTGGGGGAAAGAAGGAGAGGGGGGTGGGGTGGGAATCTATAATTGCCCAAATAAATGCATATTGCTGGAGTACAAGGAGAAAAGATATGCGGAAAGCAGGGAGAAGCTCAGCATGGTTGTAAATCAACATGCTTTTAATGGTTATATCAACAAATCACTATGCACATTTCCTTGGGGGTGGGAGTGGGGTGGTTGGGAAACTGAGGCACCCATGGGGAAAAACGGATTAAAATCAATGATTGCAAATGAAGGCTTTCTGCTTGGTGATCTAAATAATGACTGCTGGGGTTGGTTTCAATCAATTCTCCCTGCCCAGCAGCTGATTGTTGATGCACTTCCTTGTTTTTCCCATTCGCCTCTTGCCACTGGGACAGCCTCAATGCTGCTCAGTTTCCTCCGAAACTCAGTTTCCTCCCACCTTTATTCAAAGTTCTGCCCCATCTCCATTTTATCCTCAGGGAGGTTGGGCTGAAAGTGAGTGACTGGCCCAAGGTTGCCCAGCGATCTTCATGACTGTGTGGGGATTTGAACCCTGGTTTCCCAGCCCCTAGTCCAGCACTCTAACCATTAGGCAGTACTGTCCCTCTTGTAGTCCAGGGACAGGGAGCAAATGGTTCACTGGATGTTGTGGGACCTGACACCCACCAGCCCCAAGCCAGCAGAGCTAATGGTCAGGGACATAGCTTCCAAGTTTTCCTTTTTCTCACGAGGAAGCCTATTCAGCATAAGGGAATTTCCCTTAAAAAAAGGGATAACTTGGCAGCTATGGTCAGGGATGGTGGCAATTGTAGTGCAAGGGGTGGGGAAACTCTGCTCCAGACAACAAATGTGCTCCCCGGTCTCTCTTTGACTGGCCCTTGGATACCTGCAGAAGCCACACCCCTTCCATAGGCCACACCCCTCTTTGGCCCTGCCCCAAACCCTCACCAAATGATTTTGCGTGTTCTTGAGCTTGCTTCTTCCAAGCAATCAGAGACTGTGCCTGTGTGCAGCCAAGCTCTCCTCTGCTCTTTTCATGCCTCTTCTGGTCCTGGGAGACCAGTGGGGAGGGGAGCTTGTTGCAGCAGGAGGGGGAGACACCTGTGACTCCTCACCAGCCAGATTCAGCTCTGCCTCTTGGGCTCCCCCGCTCCCCATTTTGGCTTGCTTGGATGAAGAGGGGTGGTACATAGAACCCTCTGGACCAGGCTTCCTCAACCTCAGCCCTCCAGATGTTTTTGGCCTTCAACTCCCATGATCCCCAGCTAGCAGGACCAGTAGTCAGGGATGATGGGAGTTGTAGTCTCAAAACATCTGAAGGGCCGAGGTTGAGGAAGCCTGCTCTGGACAAACATAGCCTACTGTACAAAGGTAAGAAATGTAACCTGTAGCCCACTCTTACCTCTGGCCCTGTGCATTGTGGGCATGCAACCCCTAAAAGTTTGCCTAGGGGGGAATGTGACTCCTGATCTGAAGATGGCTCCCTTCCTTTACCCTCAGATCCACACCATATATTTAAAGTACATCCGTAGCACATGTCAGGAGCCAGCCGGTAGTAAGTCATGTTGTTCAGAACTGGAGTTAACTCTTCATTAGCAAGAACACAGTGTTTGCAGACTTGTGTCAGGCCTAATGAACACAGCAGGTCATCCTCAGTAGGTCTTGCCCCATGGATCAGTTGCTGAGACAGAAAGTCGCTGCCTCCCCACAGCCATCTAAGTTTGCTCCTCTCCAGGGATTTCCCCAAGCAATCGGAGACTGTGTGTGCAGGCAACCAACCAACCAATCTATTCTCTGCCCTTTTCATGCCTCTTCTGGTTCTGGGAGACTACTCATCTCTGCCTCTTTCCTCTCTCCTCTCCTGCTTCAGCCTCTGCCTCTGATTTTGAACTGCTCTCTGCCACAGACTCTCCCAGCTCACCAAGCCCTGTTACCCTTTCAGCTTCTGACACCTCCTCTTCCCAGTCTTCTCCCTCTGACCCTTCATCATTGTCCCACCACCACCCTTGGCTCTAAGCCTTTCCCCCTTGGTGGTTCCCCAGCTGGTTCCTCCCACCATTCCTCTGCGTCCAACCAGTCCATGACAGCACATTTCATAGAACTGTAGAGTTGGAAGGGACCCCCAAGGGTCCTGTAGTCCAACCCCCTGCGATGCATGTGGTTTCCCCAAAAGAATCCTGGGAACTATAGCTCTGTTAGGGGGTGGGAAGCTACAGTTCCTGGGATTCATTGATGGAAGGATAAGTCAAGTGCTTTAAATGTGCATTGAATGTGCTTTAAATGTCTAGTGTGGATCTGTCCTTCACTGCTTTGCTGACCTTGCTGTGGGTTCGCTCGCTCGGCTGGTCGCGCAACTCGCAGCCTTAAAGTCTCCCCACCCTAACCTCATGGATGGCGCATGTGCTCACATCCATTTGCGCCTTTGCAATTCACGCCACACCACAACACCTTCTCCTTGTGGGCTGCCCTTTGTAGTGGAGCTCTGCGATAATGACACAGAAGCCTGGCAGATAACTCCCCACAGAAGACATCAAGCTAATTATATTCAATCAGTCGCTCCCCCTTTCATCTGCTCCAAGGACCGTAAAATGTGCCAATGTAACCACTCACCTCACTGGATGCTATGGAGGTAAATAGTTTTTTCAGCAAGTTTTTAATATATGAAAAACAAAACAGTTGAGTGTGTGCGTTTGGACATTTGTATGGTCGGCAGAGGCAGTATACATAAGCCACGGGGATTCTGAGAGCCAGGAGGGGTCTACTCTGCAGGAAGGGAACCAAAAAATCCCCACAGATCCGCATGCATTTGTCCTCCTATAATTATTTACCTCTGTTACTAGCCGTGGGGGAGGGCCATTTGCTGAAAATGATTGGCGGGAGGCTGGGGCCAGAGAAGAGATAGTGTTTTCTTTAGGCCCATAATTCTTGGATTGAATTATCTGCAAGAGATTCAGCAATGGCCTCTGTCTTCGAGGGCTTCCAAATGCCGCATTCTGGCTATGTGTGGGAGATTCAGGGTGTATGGCAACCCTTAAAAGTTACAACAACAACAACAGCAGCAGCAGCAGCAGCGACGACGACGACAACAACAACAACAACAGTAGGGATGGAGGTATAATAAGAGGAAAACAGCAGTTTTAAACAGCCGCAGACGTTTGAGCAAAGCAGGGATGGGGCGACCCTGAGGAGCAGCGCCGGCTCTAAGGCAAGGCTGGGTGGCGCCGGGCACCGGAAAATGGGGCAGGGGGGGGCGCTGGAGGGATCTGTGAACCACAGCGCCAGGGCGCCAAATACGCTTAAGACGGCCCTGCTGAGGGGATTGTTGTTTTAAAATGTAAACCAACCCGTTTTTAGCAAGGAGAAATTGCATCACAACATAACATTTCGTAGGAAACTTCAGGATGGATGTGGCTTGTGCCTAATGTTTTGTATCTACCGCTTCCCAAAAGAGCTTTGGGATCATACTGGATGCAAAGGGAGTAGGAGGGTGTGCACAGCCTCAGTCCAAAGGGGCCCCTACATACTCATCCTCTTGCTTGGATGAGGACAATTGCCTATGTAACGACGGCGGCCACTTTTTGTCCTCAGACAATTTCACTGGCGCTTGCAAATGTGCAGGTTCCCGAAATGCAATCTTTGCTTTTATTTGGTGTTGAGTAAATAATACGCTCCACAAATTCCCAGGACAAGGGCTTTGATAATTGATTGTATAAATGGCTTCTTGGAAGCCTTTACGGCCTCTCGAGGGTTCGCGCCTGTGAAAGACGAGGCTTTGCAAACAAGCCAGCATTGTCTCGGCTCCCTTCCTCTGATACTCATCCATCAATCCTACGTTTGGGGGACAAGGCGGAGGGCAGGAGAGCTGGCAATTTCTAAGAGAAACAACTCCTGGAGACCCAGTTCTCATGCCGGAGAAAGATTGGGAGGAGTTGCAGGAGGCCAAAGCGGAGCCGGCTGTCGAATTGTTTTTAATAAGAGAAGCCGCCCAAAGGGGGGTGTGCTAGAATGCGAGAAGAAAGGGCATCTTGGCGGAGATTATTTTTTGTTGCCATCAGGTTGCAGGTCCACGTTGGGGGCAGGAATCTGGCACCAGTCTCTCAGAACTGCTCTCGGCTTCATTCGACCACCATGAATCATGTTTGCTGGACTGCGCCACTGTTTTCCCAGTCCAGGGCTGGCACTGGAGAGGTCAGATTGACTACAGCTTCAAGGCTTTGCGATGGTGTCATGTTGGTACAGCGAACATGATGGGGGCAAGAAGCTCAGTGGTTGGCCAATTGCTCTGTACACAAAGTCGCCTCCTGCATTTGACCTCCCGGTAGGACTGGGAAAGACTCACCGCCTGGAACCTTGGAGAGCTGCTGCCAGCCAGAGTAGGCAATGCTAGAGAAGATGGACTGTTGGTCTGAATGTATAAGGCTGCTCCCTATGTATTCCTAACTCATTATGACAGCCCCCATAGGCAAGGTCTCTGCAGCCACAGCATGTGCTGCGATTCTCTTGCGGTTTGACTGCACCCTTGGAGCTGCAGTCCATTGTCTCTTGAGACAGACGGATGTCAACAAATAGCCTAGGAGAGTCCCCAAATGCAGGCAGCTGTGTGTGTGGTTTTTGTGTGTATGTATGGAAGTAATAAGGGACGCTGGTGGCGCTGTGGGTTAAACAGAGCCTAGGGCTTGCTGATCAGAAGGTCGGCGGTTCGAATCCCCGCGACGGGGTGAGCTCCTGTTGCTCAGTCCCAGCTCCTGCCAACCTAGCAGTTCGAAAGCACTTCAAAGTGCAAGTAGATAAATAGGTACCACTACAGCAGGAAGGTAAACAGCGTTTCCAGAAGTGGCTTAATCATGCTGACAACATGACCTAGCAGCTGTACGCCGGCTCCCTTGGCCAATAACGCAAGATGAGCGCCACTGCCCCAGAGTCGGTCGTGACTGGACCTAATGGTCAGGGGTCCCTTTACCTTTACCTTTACCTTTATGGAAGTAATAGTCCCAGGGGCGGAGGAAGTGGGGTGCAGTGGGGGAGGTCTGCCCCTGGTGTCACCACTGAGGGGCGTGACAAAATGCCGGGTGGCACTCACCGCAGGGCCTGCAGTGCCCCCAAGCCGCACGTAGCTCCTGGGAGTGATGTGGTGGCTTGGGTGCCCACAGGCTCCACGCTGCCCCAAATGGTCCGTCTGCTGCCTCCCTCTCAGCTGTAGGGCGGCTGAGTGGGAGGAGGCAGGCAGACTCTCCAGAGGCCCCACGGAGTGTCCTGCCCCAGCTGGCCCTGCCTTGCGCCCCAGGTGCCCAATTGGCTTGCTCCGTGACTGAATAGTACCCCTCTGCCCTGCCCTGGCCAGACCCCACCTGGAGTCCTGGGTTTAGTTCTGGGCACCATGATTTAAGGATGATATTGACAAGCTGAGGGAGTCTGGAAACCAAGCCTTATGAGGAACGGTTGAGGGAGCTGGGGATGCTTAGCCCAGAGAAGAGAAGACAGAGAGGTGATAGCCATCTTCAAATATCTGAAGGGCTGCCACATGGAAGATGGAGCAAGCTTGTTTTCTCCTGCTCCATAGCTTAGGACACAAAGCAATGGATTCAAGTTACAAGGAAGCAGGTTATGACTAAACTTCAGGAAGAGCTTTCTGACAGTAAGAGCTGTTCGGCAGTGAAATGGACTCCCTTGAAACACAGCGAACTTTCCTTCGTTGGAGGGTTTTAAGCAGATGTTGGAGGGCCATTTGTCAGGGATTCTTCAGCTGAGATTCCTTCATTGCAGAGGGCTGGACACTAGACGAACCTTGGGATTCCTTCCAATGCCACAATTCTATGATTCTATGAAATTGGGAAGGCTGGCCTCTAAGCACCTGAGATGGGCATGCTCACTGATGTTGTTTTTGAGGGCAGTTTTTCCTTTTACAGTACCTTAAAATAATAATAATTATTATTATACACTGTGTCTGTGTGTGAAATGAGAAGACTTCACAAACAACAATGGACAGCTCTCAGGAGCTTGAGAGAGAGAGTCTCTGCTGCTTCCTGTGCTTACAGGAACGCCCAGCCGAAAATATCACGGGGCTTTCAGAAACTGCTGGAACCTGAGCAAGCTGCAAGATTCAGTCCACCAGAGAGCTGGTTTCTAGAAGGGCAGCCACAAAACCCCTCAGCCCCCCCCAAAAGGTGGGAAAGCGCAACAATGACAACACAACCTGCCCCCCCAATGAGAGTCCCACCAACATTTTTTCTCTCTTTGGCTGATTTTCAAACGCAATTTCTTTTCTCATCAATTGATGGAGAATAGTTAGAGGGGGGAAACGCACCGCAGAGCACATTTTTGATCCAGTACCTGCTCAGAGTCTGGCAATCCAACTCTTTTCACATGTTTGGCGATGTTTGGGTGCCAAAGACGGGTCTTTCTACCACCTAAGCAACCTTCCTCTTTCCCTCTCCCTCTCTTTCTCTCTCCGCCTCCCTCACATTGTAATTCATCCCCACTTTTTTCCTTTCCCGGCCTCCCTACCTTTTCTTCCAGCCCCCAGTGGTGTTTTATTAATCCATCTATTTCCCAGCCTACGCTTGGGTGCCCTTGTTTTACTCCCGGTTTAATTTCCACGGAGCATAAAACACTCACAGCCCTGACAAGGCAAGAGTTATGACTCCCAGAGTTAACGCTTTTATGAGGTCCCTTTAAAAACTCAATACTTGCCAAAAAATTAGTGGTTTGGAGGAATAAAAAAACAGCCCAAGGCTGTAATGCTCTAATTATCACACTTAAGAGGCCATTATAACAATTTTTGTACATGACTGCGCCCTCGCTGGTCACACCAGGAGCAGAAATCGTAACATTGGGAAGGTAGAGTCAATCTTTTGCGAGTCCTGCTAGATGGATGAGGAGCGACACATGGAAACTGAATATGTGGGTGCTCTAATTCTGTGCCCTCGAATTCCTGATCTGAAAACCAAGCCTTGCATGGATCCATGCACGGTGCTTTGCAAGCCCCAACTATCGGCTGATAGTCCGTGCAGGCACAAACTGGTCACCTGACCATGTCTGGAGATTGACAGGTGGATGATCCCACCCACCAGTCATACTTGGGCCAGGGAAATTGGGAATTTATGTGTCCCCGCAACCCGGGGTTGTATGACCCACGCTGAGAAATCTTGCTAGTTCTATTGACATTCTTTCTGCTCATCTCAACATTCCTGGGGTGTTTCTGTTGACCAGGAATGTCCAAATTCACTGTGAAGTTTCACTTTAGGTACAGGTCAGTGGCATTCTCAATCCTGGGGTCTTGAGCTTTGCATAATCCCTGAGGAGTTTCTTCACCAGTTTCGGTGTCCCTTGTAGGACACCCCCTGTTGAGAAACTAGTGCCCCCCCACAAACACCCTGTAATGTGAGGGTTTTTTTGGGGGGGGGCATACTAGATATTGACAAACTGATGCCTCTTGCATAGAGAAAGTATATACAATGAGAAGTTCTCCTCCCTCTTTCCAGCTATTAGAAGGGCTCACCTATGAGCCAAAGTTAAGAGACATTCCAAGGAACGCCGAAGTCCTTCCAACCAGATCACGATGACTTGGGCATCCTGAGCAAGTTTGCAGATGACACCAAATTGGGAGGGGTGGCTAATACCCCAGAGGACAGGATCACACTTCAAAATGACCTTCACAGATTAGACAACTGGGCCAAAGCAAACAAGATGAATTTTAGCAAGGAGAAATGTAAAGTACTACACTTGGGCAGAAAAAAATGAAAGGCACAAATACAGGATGGGTGACACCTGGCTTGAGAGCAGTACATGTGAAAAGGACCTAGGAGTCTTGGTAGACCACAAACTTGACATGAGTCAGCAGTGTGATGCAGCAGCTTAAAAAGCCAATGCAATTCTGGGCTGCATCAATAGGAGTATAGCATCTAGATCAAGGGAAGTAATAGTACCACTGTATTCTGCTCTGGTCAGACCTCACCTGGAGTACTGTGTCCAGTTCTGGGCACCACAGTTCAAGAAGGATACTGACAAGCTGGAACGTGTCCAGAAGAGGGCAACCAAAATGGTCAAAGGCCTGGAAACGATGCTTTATGAGGAACGGCTTAGGGAGCTGGGTATGTTTAGCCTGGAGAAGAGAAGGTTAAGGGGTGATATGATAGCCATGTTCAAATATATGAAAGGATGTCATATAGAGGAGGGAGAAAAGTTGTTTTCTGCTGCTCCAGAGAAGCGGACACGGAGCAATGGATTCAAACTACAAGAAAGAAGATTCCACCTAAACATTAGGAAGAACTTCCTGACAGTAAGAGCTGTTTGGCAGTGGGATTTGCTACCAAGGAGTGTGGTGGAGTCTCCTTCTTTGGAGGTCTTTAAGCAGAGGCTTGACAGGCATATGTAAAGAATGCTTTGATGGTGTTTCCTGCTTGGCAGGGGGTTGGACTGGATGGCCCTTGTGGTCTCTTCCAACTCTGTGATTCTATGATTCTACCTGGAGATGCCAGGTAAAGCCCAGGCAGGTTAAGCCCTGACACATAGGGGAGCTGTCCAGCAAATTCAGCGATGTTAGCAGAAAACCAGAGGGGCAAGTGCTTAGCAGGAGAGGAGGTGTCCTGGCAGCTGTTAGAGCAAGGGGCAGCCCCACGAAGCTGTTGCATCAGAGGCTTGACAGGCATATGTCAAGAATGCTTTGATGGTGTTTCCTGCTCGGCAGGGGGTTGGACTGGATGGCCCTTGTGGTCTCTTCCAACTCTACGATTCTATGATTCTATGATCATTTGCCAAGGAAGTCCACCAGATCCACTAGGTGAACTGGAATCATGGCCATCAGCTAAGGCAGAGGAAGGGGAACAGATCCAAAAACAGAGGAAGGGGAACAGATCCAAAATCATATGCAGTCACCACTGGAAATGATATGTCAATCCATCTCACGGAGGAGAGGTGGCTACTAGCCACAATGGCTATGCTCTGCCTCAGAGGCAGCGATGCTTCTGAGTTTCAGCTGCTGGAAGCCCACAGGAGCAGAGGGAGGACTCTTGTGCTGAGATCCTGCTCGCGGGTTTTCCCAAAGGCATCCAGCCAGCAACTTTCAGAACAGTTCCTCAGTTCCTAAATGCAGGTGGGTGGACTCTGACTCTCTGCCGTTCATCTGACGGCTCCTGAGCACCGCCGCTGCCCTCGGGGTTGCCCAGTCAGGGGCGGCAGGAGGTTTCGCCTTCCCATTTGCCTCCTTCCTCCTCTTGCCCTCCCCGTTTCCTGCCTCCCCCTCCTCCAGTTTCGAAAAGCCCACACTGAGCTCAAAAAGGGCTTTGAAGTGTTGTCATGCCAACCAGCCACCACAAGATGTGTGGCCCAGAACTACCGGCGAAGGTCACAGAGAACAACATCAGACAACATCTGAAAAGCCAGGAGGGATGCGTTCCGTTTGGAGACTCGCAACAATGGTTTCTTCTCCACCTCCCCTGTCAACAGAAAAACTCTGCTGTGGTCTAAGGGGGCGTCAGATTGATGAATGGTGGGGCCAACATCCTCTTTGGAATCCTTCGGTTTGTCTGCATATTTGTGGGGTGCTCTGTTGATGTTTCCCATTCGCCCCAAAGTTGCGGGGGGAGAAAGTCTTTATGAGAACAAAAGACTGATTATTTCAACACACAGGCTTTCATCTCCGTCACAGCTATGACAGCCAGCATTGCACAGCCAGTGTGTTGATTTATTTAAAATCCTTGGCTCTGCTAATGTTTTTTCTCCCTTCTTCACCAAGGTACATAATAAACCAAAGATGGCAGGAGGGTTAGGTATACAGCAGTGGGCTTCAATAGACTCTTCTTGTCCAGCAAGGAAACCAAAATGGAAAAGGAAATGCTCTCTTGCATGATGGAAAAAGATGCTTGGCACAAATGTGCTTCTGCACGCTTTTGCAAAATTGTGCACGAACATTCTGTCGAAAACCAGGACATTGCAATCATAGAATTGTAAAGTTCAAGAGTTCCAACCTGCTGAAATCCTATCAGAGGAGATGGGAGCCCAGTTTTGAGGAGGGCCTTCTGGAAAACTCTAGACTGCGGGCCACCATACCTGCCAAGTTGCTGTTGGAGAAATAAGGGACTGGACCGGAAGTAGCAGACCGGAAGTAGCGCTGCCACCATTTTGGAACTGGGTGGAGCATGCTTAGAAGTGACTTTTGATGCTGCTTTGCCCAGTTCCAAAATGGCCGCCACGCCAGAAGTCGCACTGCAGCCATTTTGGAACTGGGCAGAAAGTCACTTCTGAGCATGCTCCGCCCAGTTCCAAAATGGCCGCCGCGCCAGAATAAACCGGGGAAAAAACAAAAAAATCTGTTTTTTCAGCTAGGAACAGCTGGAAAAACGGGGATTTCCCGGGGAATACGGGAGACTTGGCAGCTATGCGAAGGACCATAGCTTAGTGGCAGAGCCTTGCATGGAAATGTTCCCAGGTTCAAATCCTTGGCATCTTCAGGCAGGGCTGGGACAGTACCGTCAACTGCATATGCTAAATTATATGCATAGATACAAATTTGCCATGGATAGTTCAGGCAATCATAGAATCATAGAATCATAGAGTTGGAAGAGACCACAAAGGCCATCCAGTCCAACCCCCTGCCAAGCAGGAAACACCATCAAAGCATTCCTGACAGATGGC
Source organism: Zootoca vivipara (assembly GCF_963506605.1). Lineage (NCBI taxonomy): Eukaryota > Metazoa > Chordata > Lepidosauria > Squamata > Lacertidae > Zootoca > Zootoca vivipara. The sequence goes on along the minus strand of NC_083284.1, from coordinate 5,081,346 downwards.
TGTCAAGCCTCTGCTTAAAGACCTCCAAAGAAGGAGACTCCACCACACTCCTTGGCAGCAAATTCCACTGCCGAACAGCTCTTACTGTCAGGAATAAATGGGGTTCCCCAGCTGGTGCCTCCTAACACACCTCTGCATCCAGCCAGCCCTGGACAAAGCCATAGAATCATAGGGTTTTACAGCTGGAAGGGACTTGTGAAGTCGTCTATCCCACCCTCTGCTCAATGTTCCTTCTAAATACAGGATGGAATGGCAGCAACTCTGAAAGAAAGATGGTTGCCTAGCATCTGCAAATGGACACTCATCTGCGGATGAAATATGTCTATTGACAAGGGAAGTACCAGCTGTGGAACCCCGAGGGGAAGAAAGCTCAGAGCCAGGGAACTGGGTCGTGGGATAGCGATGAGTGGTCTGAGGGAGAAGAATGGGAGGAGGAGGTGTTGGAAACTGAAGATGCAACAGGGTTTAGTGAGCTGGAAGAGGCTGGGACAGAGAACAAAGGATCTAGGAGTCTTGGTAGACCACAAACTTGACATGAGTCAACAGTAACACATGCAGATGCATGGAGGAGAGGGGTATTGACGGCTACTAGCCTTGATGTCTACGCTCTGCCTCCACGGTTGGAGGCAACGATGCTTCTGAATAGCAGTTGCTGGAAGCCACAGGAGGGGAGAGTGATCTTGCGTCCGAATCCTGCTTGTGGGTTTCCTACCACCTGAGAACAGGATGCTGGGCCAGGTGGGCCATTGGCGTGATGCAACAGGCTTTTCTTATGTTCTTATTATATTGGGGAAAACTACTCGCGAAAAAGGACTCCGTGGACACTAGGCAAAATAGCATTAAAAATTGCTGATGGATTTTCACGGGGAGCTTAGAAAGGAATTTGCAAACTGAACTGAATATTGGAAAAACAAGGAACAGAGAGAAGCAGATCTGCCTGTCCCTTAAGTCCACGGACTGGGCAGATCTCCTTGTCAGGACTCTGGGAGGTATGGAGGTGAAAGGGCCCTGCTGCCAGGATTGTGGCATTCCACCCCCCCCCCCACTCCTAGAGAAGGATGTCCACGAGGGCCTCTTTGCTCAGTGGCAATGTGACATGGAAGGGAGACATCATGGAGGGCTGGGAGGCAGCCAGAAGGGGAATAAATGTCTGAATAAATGCCAAGAGCAGCCTCTTGTTTAATAGCATGCGTTTAATTAGCCTGTGTGTGCTTGTTTAATTTGTTATTTGACACTTCAAACGCAGAGGAGATCAATGGTGACAAACTCTCTGTTGAGGGCAGCAGAGTCGGGACGGAAGTGAGATCAGGGGGAAAACGGCTCCCTTTGGTCAGGATCCAAAGCGCCTCGATAAATGGATGGAACATCAATCATGCAGCCCACTTCTCACACCAAAGTGGCACCTCCGCTGGGGCTGCTGATGCCATTACGGGGTACGGCCACATGATCTGGGCCCTGCATGTGATTGGTGCTTTTCTGTGTCGCCAAGGCAATGAGGAGCGAACTATGAGGAAGTAGATTTCATCAGGGGCTGCAGCCTGACAGCATACAGGCAAGCCTACCCAGATATTTAGAAAGTTTATATGAGCTTCAATTTGTTTCGTGCTAGTCTATTGTGGTTTCAACTTCCTGTGTTTTAAATTATGGCTGTAAATTTTTTAGCGATAATTTTATTATTGCTTTCTCTTTTTTGGAAACTGCTTTGAAGTTTGTTTTCTGCAATCCAGTTGCACATAACCCTTAGGAAATAAAACAAAATAAGAATAAAGGCAGAGCAATTTAAATACTTTTGGCATGTGAAGGTGTCGATCCAATACTGTATTGTTAACTGACCATCTGGCAATCGTTATGCAAAGGATGGAGAACCGTTAAGGCCCAAGGGCCACATTCCCTGCTGGGCAACTTTCCAGGGGCCACATGCCAGCAGTGGGCGGGGCCAGAGGCAGAAGTAGGTGGAGCAATGAGTGTTAATTTTACGTAATGCAATAGGCTTGTTTCTATCAACCACTCACACACCCATCTCTGTCCTCTGCCCTGGCAAGCAAGAAGCTCTGTCTGAGTTCCAGGGCAAATTCTAGCTAGGCAAAAGCACTCAAGGAGGGGCAAAACCTTTGAGGGGTGTGGCAAGGGAGGGGTGTGGCCAGAGGGCCAGAAAGAGAGGGCCACATTCCAGCACCGGCCCTGAGATTCCCCATTGCTGCTTCATGCATTCTTTTTGATGCATTTTGAATGGGTTGTTAATTGTTCGATTGCAAGGCTTATGTCGCGGGGATATTAAAACACCTGCTATATATTATTATGATGTAGAGTGTAGACTGTTTTGTTTCCGTGGACAGTTTCAACACAAATATGCCTGTGGGATCGGTGGCATAAAAAATCAGCTGACTCTGACTGAAGGCAGCTTGCAAAAATAATGAAACTGAATGTTGGAAGGTTCAGGGCAGATAAACGAAAGTTCATGCAGCGCATCGTCAAACTAGGGAATAATTATTATAATTATTGGGTGGCTTTAAAAGAGGATGGGACCAACTCCTGGAGGAGGAGAGGGCTCTCGATGGCTCCTAGCCAGGATGGCTCGGCTCTGCCTTCACAGTCGGAAGCATAGCTGCCAAGTTTTCCCTTTTCTCACGAGGAAGCCTATTCAGCATAAGGGAATTTCCCTTAAAAAAAGGGATAACTTGGCAGCTATGGTCGGAAGCAGTGATGCTTCTGAATCCCAGTTGCTGGAAACCACAGGAGGGGAGAGTTGCCCCTTCTGCTTGAATCCTGCTTACGGGTTTCCCACAGGTATTCCCACTGTGAGAACAGGATGCTGTGCTAGATGGGCTGTTGGCCTAATCCAGAAGGCTCTCTTTAGGTTCTTACCTCTCTGTAAGGGGAAGAGAATACAGGGATCCTCCTCCCATCATCAAGAGCAGCTCCTCCAATAGCAGCAATGCCAGCGGGGAGGGGGAGGAGTCCAGTGAGGAAGGAGGAAGAGGGATGCAGGGCTCTGGCAACACAGAAGAGCCCCTGCTACACGTGAGGGAGGAAGAGAGGGGGGGAAGGGGGGAGAAGGAAAACATGGAGCGTAGACCCTTTGTTCCCCCGGTTCCGGAATTACGCAGGAGAAGGAGGGGAAGGAGGTTTGCCGTCCCGAGACTCTTATGCTGGAAGAAGTCGAGGGGCGGTCCATTGCCGGATTCTGCATCTGACTAAGCAGACATGTTCTACACACCAGTTCCACTGCAAATAGACTGCACTAAATAAAACTGTCTAAAGACAAGAATGTGGAGCGTCGTTACTCTAGAGTAGTCGCAACAACATCCTCTGACACTCTCTAAACTAGGTTGTTGTTTTTTAGTTGCTTGGCTCATCTAGCAGAGTATAGCCTGCCATCACGGTTGGCGCCTCTCCAGGGTTTCTTGCTGAGTTCTCTTTGAGCCATAGCTGGAAATGCCACTGGGGATTGAATTTTGAACTCTGCAGATGCAGCGTGGGGTGCTGAGCTATGCCCCCCCTTTCTCTGACAAATGCTTAACTACCTGAAAAGCAGGATAAGAATCTAGTTAATAAACAGATTTTAAAAATGGTATTTGGTCTGCTTCAGGCCAACGGGAGGGGTTGAGGATGTCAGAGTGTTCGTATGGAAACGGAAATGAGGGTGGAAAACGCCGGTGTTTGCTTACTCGTCCCATGTCCACAACAGAAATCAATCCAGGGAACACAATCGGTATTCTCCGCTGGCTGTTGCTTTCAGTCTGCAAACATTGTGCAATTGATCATGCCCCCCCATCCATTTGCACTGCGTTTCCTTTGCGCTGAAGTGAGCGGGGCGGAAGAAGGCAACGATGACGGAATCACGCCGTGTACATAATGGGCAGTGTTTAAATTACGTAATGCCCGGAACTGGAAGGGCTCAGAGGAGTGGTTGGAGAAATGATCAGGGCCAGAGAGACTGATCCAGGGGAAGGGTGGGTGGGGTCCACAATTTATGGAGTTTCACACCTCCCACGAGGCCACTGTCAGAGCTGGAAGATGGAGCAGTTGGAGTATGAGCAGATGGAGATGGGGGAGGAGGTGCAGGATGTGGAGAGGACCAGGAGCTGCAGGGAGGGGCAGTGCCTGAAGGGAAGGGGGTGGCAGCATCCCCTCTGCCCCACCCCAATGTCTCCCAGGAGGGATTTGGAAAAGGCAAGCACAGCATCAGCTCCCATGCAGGAGTGTGCATTGCTGCAATAGTCCAGCTCTGAGCACAAGCCCAGAGAGTGGAGCCAACGACTTGCCCACCGGAAGCATGTGTGCGTGCATGTTTATTGGGCCTTAGGAGCTACTGCAAGTTTGTGCTTTGTCAATAAAGAATTAAGCTACTGGCCATTTGTCCTCCTTGGGATGGATGCATAATGACAATTGCTATTGTATTTATTTACACCCACGCCAGGACTCAAGGTAGCGTACATAAATTCAAACGACACAGATAGAATACAGAAAGCTGAAGGCATATAATAGTCATTGAAAAGCAATGAAACTCTCAGAGAGTTAAAGCGTATAACTATTCTTAGTCATGTAATGTCGCCATGGCAGACAGTGATATGAATGGTGTCATTTTTGGCAGAAGATGAACCGCAGCTGCATGCAAACAGGGCAGTACAGAAATCGATGCCTTCTTATGTGCCTAGGATAGAGGTTTTCAACCTTTTTGAGTCCCCTGCTCCCTTGGCCAACTATATTCTTTCTGGGGCTCAGGAGCATAGCTGCCAAGTTTTCTCTTTTCTCGCGAGGAAGCCTATTCAGCATAAGGGGAAATCCCTTTAAAAAAGGGATAACTTGGCAGCTATGCTCAGGAGCCCAGTTACGTCACCTCTTGCCTGTAGAACTGGCAGAGTCTCCCGCCGTTTCAAACATGCTCTCTTGTGGAGTGTCCCCTCAGCCTCCTCTCCTCTCCCCTCTCCTTGGGAGTCCTCCAGGCAGCCGCTGCCGCCACCCCTAGTCTCTGAGCTGCCCCCCCACCCCAAAGAGAGAGGTGCCTTCCACAGGCACCATTCATCTGTGGAGCTTGTAGCCAGGGCTACTGCAACAAATAGCTTTGCAAGGATTTGGGAGGCAGAGAGGTGAGAGGGCATCACAGGAGGGAAGGAAAGAGGGACAGAGGCCAGTGTTGCCCATGGCACCCATGACCATCATTCAAGCCCCCCCCCCAGGGTGCCCCAGCACTGGTTGAAAACCATTGGCCTGGGAGGTATCCATTGCCTCAGCCCCATTAATTCTGGGTGAGGTTTCCTTGCTGGTGTCTGTTCCTCTGAGGAAGCCAGGAGGAAATAATAATAATAATAATAATAATAATAATAATAATAATAATAATAATAATTTATTTATACCCCACCCTTCCCGGTTTAGAAACTGGGTTCAGGGTGGCTAACAACAAATATAAAACAACTTAAAAAACAGCTCAAAAACAGCACAAAATACAACATCAATGTGGCATCGCCAGGGCTAAATGGCCAAGTTAGTTCTGTTAAGGCCAGCAAGGAGACCAGGAAAGAGTTTTAATGTGGGAAGGGAAGGGAAAAAGGAATGGGGGATCAGGCTAAATTGAAGGCCAGGTGGAATAACTCTGTCTTACAGGCCCTGCGGAAGGAGATCAAATCCCACAGAGCCCTAGTCTCATGGGACAGAGCATTCCACCAGGTCGGTGCCATCACTGAAAAGGCCCTGGCCCTTGTGGAGGATAATCTGGCTTCTTTAGGGCCCAGGACTGTTAAACTGTTATTATCCGTGGAGCTTAGGGTCCTCTGCGGGGCATACCAGGAGAGGCGGTCCCGTAGGTACGAGGGTCCTAGGCCGCCATTTCCCTCCAGCGCTTATGCAGTGGGTCCTCTCCACCCTCCTTTGCCCCCCAACGGCCTGCTCCTTCCCGATGCTCCCTGCGACATCGCGGAGCCCCGACGACTCACCTTCCATCAAGGTGTGGTGGATGCTCCAGTAGACGCTGAGGCAATGCTTCTCCTTCTTCATCCCCCGTTTGCACTTGCAGCCGTAGAGCTGGCTGGACAGGAGGGCTGTCACCGTGTTCTGACACTGGCTCTTTGCATCCGGACCCAGCTTGTTGGCGCCGTTGCCGGCGATGCATTGCCGGAGGGTCCGGAATTTGGAGCTGCAGCTGGGGTCATTGGTGCAGGATTCGCCAGCCTGCAGGCAGTCCCGGGCCGAGCTGACCACGTCGGTCATCCCTTCTGGAGGAGAACAAGAGAGCAGGATGAGAACGTTCCCAAACTGGACCTCTCTTAGAGAGGTAAGAACGTAAGAATAGCCTGCAGAGTCAGGTCGATGGCCCCTCGAGCCCAGCATCCCCTTCTCACGGGGGCCAACCAGATGCCTGTGGGGAAACACACAAGCAGGATGTGACCCCAGGAGCAACCCCCTCCTGTAGTTTCCGACAAGTGTTATTCAGAAGCATTGCTGCTTCTAACTGTGAAGACAGAGTGTAGTCAATTGGGCCTAGTGGTCACCAAAAACTCTCTCCTTCATGAATTTGTCTAATCCTCTTTTAGAGCCATCTGGTTTCGTGGCCATCACTGCCTCCTGTGGCAGGGAGTTCCATAGTTTATGTGTTTCGTGAAGAAGAACTTTCAACAACAACAACAACAACAACAACAACAACAACAACAACAACAACAATTTATTTGTATGCTGCCCGTCTGACTGGGTTGTCCAAGCCACTCTGAGGGACTCCCAAGACAAAATAGAAAGAATAAATAAATACAACTGCAAGCACTATGAACTTCCCTGAACAGGGACGACTTCAGATTTCTTTTAAACATCACATAGCTGTTTGATATCTGATGGGAGGGCCCTTTGCCTGGTTCTTTGTAACTTCACCTCTCGCAATGAGGGAACCACCAAAAGGCCCTCTGAGCTGAATAATGGGGGTAGAGATGCTACTTCAGGTATATTAAGGTAATTGTTCCTACCAGAGAAGAATAGCAGAAGAAGTTGATGGACTATGCTGAAATGGTGAAAATGACCGGAAGAAACAGAAATCAGGAAGACCAAAATTTTAATAAGGAATGGGGGAAATTTATAACCATTGTAAACAGTTAAAATTGTTAGTAGGATTGGAATATCACTTGTAGTTTAAGGGTGAATTCTGGACACAATGGAGATGTAAAAGATTTGGCTCATCAAAAAAGATGCAGGAGGAAATGATTAATAAAAGGACCCAGAAATGGGAGGAGGGAAGTCCAGGAGATTCCTTGGAACCTGGTTTTTATGATCTATGTTTGATATATCGCTGTAAACTTTTAGTTTGAAAAACCAAATAATTTTTTTAAGGTAATTGTCCAATAACCTCCCACAACAAGTGGGGATTCTCAATGTGTAAATCCCACAAATTAATTAAAAAATTGTGAGCCTGGTTGAGGTTTGGATGTAGAGAAGCTCTAGGGTTTGACCAGGACCCAGCTGAGAAACACCTGGCACAGCAACACAGGTGACGCTAACAGAGATGGTAAAAGATGTTCCTGAGATTGACAAGCAGTTAGAAGCCGGGGATAAGTGATAATGTATTTGGGAAATATTTCAAAGCTGAATACAGAACGCTGACCTAGATGGACCTTGATCTGATCCAAGAAGGCAATCATTGCAGAATGTGCACTTGTCAAACTGTCCTGCAGGTACGAGCAGAATACGAATCATCATTCTGCAAAGTGGAACCTACCGGCTGCCCGCTAAGAGACACCCATTCGACTCACATTTCCATGCTGGCCTGCTTAGCTCACCCTCGCTGAAACAAGACGCAAATTGGGAGACGCTCATCCTTTGAAAGTCACACAGCGCTGAATTTTGCAATGCAGCTCTCAAGGGAAAAGAAGTGTGGTCCAAAAGCAAGCGTCATTTTAGGCACGTCCAATTGATGTGCGATTGCCAACGTGCACTGGCAGAGGAAGGGGATGCGGTGGGTGCGGCTTGCCCCAGGTGTCATCCCCGAGGGAGATGACATCGCCCCCACCCCCCTGGGACGCTTGCTGTGGGCGGCGCCCGCCTTGGGATGCTTGCCCTGCCCCTGAGGGCAGCTAGCCTGCGGGCGGCTAACCCCGCCCTCGGGTGCACGGCATGTGTACCGCTCCAGGTGCTGAAGCAGCTAGCTCTGCCTGTGCCAACGTGCAGGTCCTTTTGGACCCAGAAGAAGGCAGAACAGGGGTGTCCTGGGTGCAGGGATTGAACCCGGGATCCTTTGCATGCAAAGAAGATGTGCAACGGCTCAGTCTCACCCTTCCCCACCAGAGATTTCAGAATCTCTGGAGGCTTTCAGAAAGGCCGTGCAACTGTTCCTCTCCACCACCAGCCCATGACGGTTACAAAGATTAGGGGGGAAATCCTCTTAAATATTGGGACAGCTGGATGCTAAACCTTAACCAGATTGCCCCAAGGAAGTAACGATACCCTCATCAGTGGAGACTATGAAGTGGGATTTTGTGTGTTGCATGCTTTAGGTACAGTATTGGGTTCCCTGCCTTGGGCTGCAGGGATTGGACTCAGATTAGTTTCCCAAAAATGGCAGCATCATTTTGGTGTGTGTGTGTGTGCGCGCGCGCTTGTTTCTGGAATCTGCCGTCCTTGACTCCTCCACAGCTGCTTAGGAAACCTAAACTGGCAACCATCTGTCTCAAGACGCAATGGAATGCACCTCAGGGGGTGAAGTCGAGCCACTGCCTTAGCAGCACCAAAGTCACTTCCCTGGGGCGAAAGTCTGGGCAGGGTGTATGGAGGTCTTAGGGAAGCGGGTGGCACTGTGGTCGAAACCACTGAGCCTCTTGGGCTTGCCGATCAGAAGGTTGGCAGTTCGAATCCCCGCAACGGGGTGAGCTCCCATTGCCCTGTCCCATCTCCTGCCAACCTAGCAGTTCGAAAGCACGCCAGTGCAAGTAGATAAATAGGTACCGCTGCGGCGGGAAGGTAAACGACATTTCTGTGCGCTCCTCACAAGTGTCCTGTTGTGCCAGAAGTGGTTTAATCCTGCTGGCCACATGACCCAGAAAGCTGTCTGTGGACAAACACCGGTTCCCTCAGCCTGAAAGCGAGAATAGTGCCGTAACCCCATAGTCGCCTTTGACTGGACTTAACCATCCAGGGGTCCTTTACCATTGCCTTTTATGGAGGCCCTGGGCTGCCCAGACAACAGGACCCCCCTCTCAGCCTTGCTGATGTGGTCGAAAGGAAAGCAGAGCAATACTTTTGGCACCAGCTGGGCTGTAAGAATTGCCAGAAGGAGGCATACAAGGTGCGACCCAACCGTCTTAGGGACTCCACTCTGGATTTGTGTAAAAAAAATTCCTTAGACTTTGCTTCTCCCAAAGATGTCCCTCAAAGCAGTGGATATTTATGATCAGAGTTTTCCTTCTTCTAGATGGGCTACCTTCCCAGGTTGACAAGCCCCACCTGCCTGCAAAACTGAATAGAACCTGGATATCCAGCAGAGTGCATTGCGTGATCCATACTTCCTGCTTCTGGGACTGCCTTTAGTAAGTCTCTTTTAGGCTCCGGTTCAAAGTTCACGGTCTGCTCTCAACTCCCCGGGTGGTCTAAAGCAAGTTCCTACTCTTTCAGCCACTTTCACCTACGATACATGGACAGCACCACTCTACCTCCTAGGGCAGTTGTATAAGGATGGTTGAGATAATGTACTGTCAGAGGGCCTGGTATGGCTACTCTAGAGTAACGACTCCAGCATGGTCTTTTAAGGCTTTTATTAAGTGCTGACTATTTACAGTGTTCAGAGCAGTAAAAATGCATCCTTAAGGTGAGGTGTCAGAACTCCCGAATGGCGATTGGCGCGTTTTCTTCCAGCACCACAACTTTGGCAGACCCAACCTCTTCCCCCTACGTTTGCGTCGCAATTCGGGAGTTGGGGGGATTGGCCTCCCCCCCGTGCGTCCAACTTCCTGTCCCACCTGAGGCATGGGCTCCACAACCCTGCCTGAGCCTCGGACACCACTTCCTGACTCTCCGCTGGAGGCAGAGCTCTCCTTACTCTCTCCAGCGCTTGGTGATGGGCTGGAACTTAAGATGGGAGGGACTTCCCTGTATCCCTTGTCCCTCACATCCACCCCCCTCCCAGGCTCCTCTCTCCTCCTCCCCAGTGGCTCTCTGCTTGCTGGGGACGAGTGAAATCCCAAGAAGTCTGTGGCATCCGAGCCTGTGGGTGTGAAAATTTCCCCCCAATCCTGCGATCTCTCTCCTTCCCCCTGAGAAGACGGAAATCCCAAGAAGTCAGTGGCATCAGAGCTGGTGGGAGTAAAAATGTTCTGCCAGTCCTCTCCTGCCTCTGACGTCGTTGACCTCGGTGAAACCCACACCTCTTCTTCCGTGTCCTCAAATTCCGCTTCCCATCTCCATGGGGAGCTGCTGCCTGCTATCCCTTCCTCCTGCTCCTCCCCCTCTCCCTCCCTTTCCATGTGCCAGGGCTTGGGCCTGTGGGGGAACAGGGCGTGGAATTCTTCCACTAAAAATTCCTCAGGTACTTCCGTGGCCGGTATCCACTCATTGTGGGATGGCGGAGTGTCCTCCCATGCTATCAGGTACTCCAGTCCTCTCACCCCTCTCCTTGAGTCTAAAATCTCAGTTGCCTCATTGAGCTGTCGGGCGTTTCCCGTCTCCCCCCCTCCCTCTGGAGGCTGATCGCTGTCCCTGAACCTGGTACTTTCCCTGTACGGCGACAGCAGTGATCTATGAAACACTGGGTGCACTCTCATGTCCTCCGGCAGTGCTAGCCTGAAGGCTACCGGGTTGACCTGTTGCGTGACCGTGAAGGGGCCCAGCCTCCTGTGTGCTAACTTTCTGCATCGCCCCCTGGTGGGAAGACCTTCCGAGGATAACCAAACCTTGTCCCCCACCCTTATGACCTCTCCCGGCCGCCTGTGGCGATCTGCCCCCTTCTTATACGCTTCCTTGGCCCTCTCCAAGTGTTCTCTGAGCTGTTGGTGCACCGTCTCCAGGTCCTCTGCCCACTCCTCGGCCTGTGGGCCCTCTTCCTCCTCCTCCCCCTCCCTCTCCGGGAAAGATCTGAGGTCGCGCCCATAGTTGGCCTTAAAGGGCGACACCCCTGTGGAGACGTGCACCGCATTGTTGTAGGCAAATTCTGCCAGTGGCAGGCGATCCACCCAGTCCGTTTGCCTCTGGCTGACGTAACATCTCAGGTACTGCTGCAGAATGGCGTTGACCCGCTCCGCCTGTCCATTGGTCTGCGGGTGCCGAGCCGTCGACAAGCTGACCTCCACCTGCAGGAGGTTCATGAGCCGTCGCCAGAACCTGGAAACAAATTGGCGGCCACGATCCGAAATAACTCTTAAAGGCAATCCATGCAGTCGGAATACGTGGTCCACAAACAGTTTGGCCGTCTCTTCTGCCGAGACCGCCCTGGCACACGGTATAAAGTGGCACATTTTGGACATGAGGTCCACCACCACCAACACTGCGGTCTTGCCCCTGGACGACGGCAGGTCTGTGATGAAGTCCATGGACACTACTTCCCACGGCCTGTGCGGTGTGGCTAATGGCTCCAGCAAACCTGCTGGTGGCGCTCTGACCACCTTTGCTCGCTGGCAGGTGTCACATCCCCTGACATAATCCCGAACATCCTCCCGCACCCCTGGCCACCAGAAGTGTCTCATGACTAGGTGAGTGGTTTTATCCCTTCCGAAATGACCCGCCGTTGGGTTGTCGTGCATCTGCTTGAGAACCTTACCTCTCAGCTGTTTGGTCGGGAGGTACAGGGCTCCCCTGTAAAAAAGCAAACCCCTCTTCTCCTCAAAGTCTTTGGCCTGCTCCCTCCCCCCTCTCAGGTCTCTGAAGATGCGGGTGGCAAATTCATCCGCTGCCGTCAGTGCTGTGAGTTCTGCCTCGCTCACCACTGCTGCACCGCATGACCATGCAGATGGGGGGAAAACGTGCCTGGGTGCTGGTGGCAACTCCTCCTCCATGTACTCTGGCTTGCGGGAGAGGGCATCCGCCCTGACGTTCTGCTCCCCCGGGATGTAGTGGATGGAGAAGTTGAAGTTCGAGAAGAACTCTGCCCACCGTATCTGCCGCTGGTTGAGCACCCTGGCCGTTCTCCAGAACTCCAGGTTCTTGTGGTCTGTGCACACCTGGATGGGGTGCTTGGCGCCCACCAGGAAGTGTCGCCAGTGCTGGAACGCCGCGTGGATCGCGAGAAGGTCCCTATCAAACACTGTGTAGTTGCGTTCAGGCTGGGTCAGCTTCCTGGAGAAGAAGGCACAGGGTCTCCACTCTCTGTTGGCGTCCAGTTGCAACAGAATCGCTCCCACAGCTTTATCAGAAGCATCTGTCTCCAGGCGTAGGGGCGCATCCTGCACCACGTGGAACAGGTGCTGGTCTGACGCGAACACCCTCTTGAGGCTTTCGAACGCTGCTTGTGCCTCTGGTGTCCACCTGAACTTCTGCTTGCCTCTCAGGCAGTCGGTGATGGGAGCCGTGACCCGAGAGAAGTTCTGGATGAACTTCCTGTAGAAGTTAGCGAAGCCTAGTAGTCGTTGGGCATCTTTGCGCGTCCTGGGGCTGTGCCAGTCCAGGATGGTCTGCACCTTGTCCTTGTCCATTGCCAGTCCCTTGTCTGACAGCTTGTAGCCCAAGAAGTCCACCTCCTTGGTGTGAAACTTGCACTTCTCCAGCTTCACATACAGGTGGTTGTCCTTCAGGCGCTGCAACACCTCCCTGACATCCTTCACATGCTGCACTGGGTCATTGGAATAGATAAGGATGTCATCCAGAAAGACCAGGCAGTTCTTGAAGAGGAGGGACCCCAGGACGTGGTGCATGAAGGCCTGGAAGCAGGCTGAGCCCCCTTGCAACCCGAAGGGCATCACCAGATATTCAAAAGAGCCCAGAGGCGTGAACATCGTGGTCTTCCATTCATCGCCTTCCCGGATCCTGATCAAGTTGTACGCCCCCCTCAGGTCTAGCTTGGTGAAAATCTTGCCCCTGCGTGCCGCTGTCAGGAGATCATCCACTCTGGGCATGGGGAAAGCCACTGGCTCTGTCACCGAATTCAGCCGTCTAAAATCCACCACCAGGCGGCGCTGTTGCGTGTCTTTCTTGTCCACCCAGAAGACCGGGCTGCCCCCTGCTGCCTTGCTTTCTCTGATGAACCCCCGCTTGAGGTTCTTGTCGATGAAAGCGCGCAGATCCTCCAGTTCCTGGTCTGACATGGCGTACAGCTTGGCTGGGGGTATAGTTGCCCCCGGCACCAGGTTGATCTGGCAGTCAAAAGGCCTGTGTGGGGGTAGGTGGTCGGACTCCGCTTCGCTGAAGACCTCCTGCAGGTCCCAGTACGGCTTGGGTATCGCCTCACCCCCTTTGACGTGCATGGTGGCCACCGTGGCTATCGGAGGCCCCTCCCCTGGTTGGTGCTGCATGCAATGTTCCAGACAAAAGTCCGACCCAAACGTGATGCATCTCTGGTGCCAACTTATGGAAGGGTCGTGGCGCGCCAGCCAGCTCATTCCCAAAACGATGGGGGGGTCTGAGATGGTCGTGACGTTGAAAGCCAGTGTCTCTGAGTGCCTTCCCACAGTCATTCTCATGGGGGGGGTTTGATGAGTGATGGCCCCTCCCAGCAACTCTCTGCCATCAATGGTGGCCACATGCAGGGGAAAATCCAGCTGCAGAAGTTGGATTTGGTGCTCTTCTGCAAAGTTTCTCGAGAAGAAGTTGGCAGATGCCCCACTGTCAATTAAGGCGAGGACTGACAGGGGGTAGCCATTTGGGAGCGTCAGCGTGACTTCTAGAACCACTCCTGCTCTGGGAGGGGTGGGCTGGCTCTGCTCCTCTCTGTGCGGGTGGGCGGGCTGGGGCTGTTCACTGCTGACTGTGCCTGGCTGCTGCCCCTTGTCTCCTGCAGCCAGGCTGTCTCGTTTCCCTGCTGTGGTGCTACGTCAGTGGGGGAAGGTACAACCGTTCCCGCCTTTCCTTGCCACTCCCTGCGATGAGGGCAGTCTCTGACGCGATGCCGGGGGGAGTTGCAGAGAAAGCAATTCCCTCCTCTTCCCTCCTTGCGTTTTGGCGCCGCCGGGGTTTGAAAAGCCCGCGCGCGCGCTCCCCCGATCTCCATCGGTTCCGGCTCTGGGCTTGGTCTGGGCGGGTCTGGGGGCGGTCCCTGGGGTGGGTTTTGGTGATGTGGTCTGTCCTGAGAGCGTGGGAACCAAGGTTTTGCTGCGCGCGTCGCTTGTTTGTCATACCATCTGGATTCCTGCCTCACCCCCACCGCTAGCGCCGCTTTGCTGAGCTGATCCATAGTCTGCGGTCTAGGACCTCTTGCCAGCTCATCCTTAACGTCTGCATGCAAACCTAGGTAGAAGGCTGATTTCACTGGCTCACTGTTCAGATCCCACCCCAGTTTGTGCACCAGCATGGTGAATTTCGCCCAGTAGTCTCTAACTGTCGATTTTCCTTGTGTTAGGTCATGAAGCTCCTGTTTAGTGGCCTCCATTTCACTGTCGCTAGCGTACATTAATTTTAAAGCTTCTAGAAATAAAGTTGCGTTCTTCATGCAAGGATTTTTTTGCGCGATGAGCGGTCTTACCCATTCCCGGGCGGCCCCCGTCAAATGCTCTATGATAAAGTAGACTCTGTGCGCGTCATCTGGGAATTCTGCTGCATGCAATTCCAGCGCATAATTTATCTCAGTCTCGAATCCGAGGTACTCCCTCGGGTCTCCGCTGAACTTGGTGACTAGGCTCTGTCCCCTTCTCACTTGGACTAGCTGCGGCTGGGGTGCCCCCCCACCTCTAGCGGCTTTCTCCTCTTCCAACTTTTTCTGCAGGTCTAATACCATCACCCTTAGCTGTTTCTCAGTCTCCTCTTTTGTCCTCACCTGGTCCACCAGCTTGTTCAGCTCCTCCTGCGCCCCTCGCGCTTCCTCCTGAGCGGCATGCAATTGCTGCTGTGCGTGCGCTGTGAGGGTCTGTAGCTCCTGCTTCGCTGCTTCAGCCTCCAGCCTCCAATGCTCAGCCTCTTGCGCGCTCATCGCTGCACTCCAAAGTAGCCAAAAAAGATTCGGGAGTTGCTGTCAGAGGGCCTGGTATGGCTACTCTAGAGTAACGACTCCAGCATGGTCTTTTAAGGCTTTTATTAAGTGCTGACTATTTACAGTGTTCAGAGCAGTAAAAATGCATCCTTAAGGTGAGGTGTCAGAACTCCCGAATGGCGATTGGCGCGTTTTCTTCCAGCACCACAACTTTGGCAGACCCAACCTCTTCCCCCTACGTTTGCGTCGCAATTCGGGAGTTGGGGGGATTGGCCTCCCCCCCCGTGCGTCCAACTTCCTGTCCCACCTGAGGCATGGGCTCCACAACCCTGCCTGAGCCTCGGACACCACTTCCTGACTCTCCGCTGGAGGCAGAGCTCTCCTTACTCTCTCCAGCGCTTGGTGATGGGCTGGAACTTAAGATGGGAGGGACTTCCCTGTATCCCTTGTCCCTCACATGTACACTAAGAGCTGTGTGCCACATAACCCCTAGGTACATATGTGTTATATGTAGGGCTGCCTCTGAAGACTGTTTGGTGCAAAATCTGGCGGCCAGGTTGGTCACCGGGGCAAGACGGTTTGAGCATCTTACACCAATCCTGGCTCAACTGTACTAGCTGCCAATTAGTTTCTGGGCCCAATTCAGAGTGCTGATTGTGACCTATAAAGCCTTAAATGGCTCAGGACTGCAATAACTTGAGGACCGCCTCTCTCCATATGAACCTACGGTATGCGGACCCTGAGATCGAGGTCCAGCGGGTGGCAACACAAAAACAGGGCCTTTTCTGATGTGGCTCCCCGTGTGTGGAATGCTCTCTCCAGGGAGGCTCACCTGGCACCTTCATCATACATCTTTAGGTGCCAGGTGAAAAGTTTCCTGATTAATATTCTATGGACTTCTAAATGTATTTGTGGGAGGAGGAGTTATAGTTTTGTTTTGTTTATGTTTTGACTCTCCATTTTGTGCTTTCCTCCTGTTTTTTGATCTTGTGAAATGCCCCGAGATCTTTGGATGAAGGGCGGTCTATAAATTTAATAAATAATAATAATAAGTTATTGTTATGATTTATTAAATTTGTTACAGTAATCACTTTATCATGCCCAAGGCAACCCAAACTGACATAATAATAATAATAATAATAATAATAATAATAATAATAATAATAATAATAGGTAAAGGACCCGTGGACAGTTAAATCTAGTCAAAGGTGACTATGGGGTTGCAGCACTCATTTCCGCTTTCAGGGCAAGGAAGGCGGAGTTTGTCCACAGACAGCTTTCTGGGTCATGTGGCCAGCAGGACTTAACTGCTTCTGGCACAACAGAACACCATGACAGAAACCAGAGTGCACGGAAACACCATTTACCTTCCCACTGCAGTGGTACCTATTTATCTCCTCGCACTGGTGTGCTTTCAAACTGCTAGGTTGGCAGGAGCTGGGACAGGGCAATGGGAGCTCACCCTGTTGTGGGGATTCGAACTGCCGACCTTCCGATCAGCAAGCCCAAGAGGCTCAGTGGTTAGACCACAACTCCACCTATAATAATAATAATAATAATAATAATAATAATAATAATAATAATACACCCAAACCAAACAACTGCAAAGCATTATTATTATTATTTTCCTGGAAATCTGCAATAAAAGCAGCACCTTTGCAGGTGGGGTGATGGGGAAGCAGCATGAATAATAAAATAAAATCTGTTTTATGTATGCACTAGATATTGTTCTGCGCTGCTCCACTTCTTCCAGCTGTGTTCGGAGGGAAAGAAATGACCATTCAGTTGACAGATATCCTCCCGGGAGTGCACATTTCTGTTTCATCTTTAATAAATAACTGATTTCAAATCAAACCGAGTGGCGTCTTATTTGTTTGCAATGTAGCAGAGCGGTGGCTTTCAAACTGTGGCCTGGGGGAGCTTGTGAAGGTGGGTCTGTTGTGATCAGGTGTTGTGAGCAAACCACACTGGAAGACGACTTGCTTTCAGCTTCCAGTCTTATCTCCTGCAATGGGAAGCCCTGCGACTGGGAAGGAAACAGAGCAGGAGGAAGGGGAGGCTGAGGGTCTCAGGTTCTGTCCAAAATATCTTGGAAAGGGAAAGAAGAGAAATTCAACTCAGCTGGCATTTGAAGCCAAACAGATGAAATTTGCACTTTCAGAAATGAAACAAGAACCTGAAACACAGCCCTCCTTTGAAATTCACACTTCTCCAGTTTTTGCAATGCAATTCTGCAGCCAACCAATGTTGCATTGGGTAAAAGTGCACAAACAAATATATGTTTGTGAAAATGGCACATGAAAATGCATTATATTAGGAGAAATTGCCTGGAAAAATGTGCGTGTCGCCCAAAAACTGCATGCAAAAATGTGTTTATTAGGAGAAATTTGTGCTGGAATGCTGAAGAATTTGCAGATTGCTGTAGAAAGGTAAAGAACTGAATTTAAGATTGGACAAATGAAAAACTAAGAGAATTGAAATGGACAGAGCTTTCTTTCCCTGATCTTGGATTTAAGAGCTCAGGAAACAAACTTACCACAGTCACCACCTGGTAGAGCCACTGCCAGCCAAAGCCGGCCTGATAGGCTATATGGACCAGATGGTCTGAGACAATCAGCTTCATACAGAAGTGCTAATTATTTATTTGATTCACTGGTACATTGGCTTTATGACTTGGATGGAGGAATCGAGGGAATGCTCAAAGAGCACCCATTAATGGTTCCTCGTCATCCTGGGAAAAAGGGACAAGTGGGGTGCCACAGGGTTCTGTCCTGGGCCCGTTGCTGTTCAAAGTCTTTATAAATGACTTGGTTGAAGGATTTGAGGGAGATGCTCATCCAATTTGCAGATGACACAAAACTGGGAGGGGTAGCTAATGCTGCAGAAGACAGAATTGGAATTCAAGATGACCTTAACAGATTGGAGAATTGGGCCCAAGCTAACAAAACGAATTTCAACAGGAACAAATGTCAAGTTCTGCACTCAGTCGGGAAGAACCAGTTGCACCAATATAAGATGGGTGACACCTGGCTTACTAGCAGTACAGGTGAAAAGGATCTAGGGGTCTTTGTAGGCCACAAGTTGAATGATGCAGTAGCAAAACAACAACAACAACAACAACAACAACAACAACAACAACAACAACAACAACAGACCCTCATGCTATTCTAGGCTGCATTAACAGATGTCTAGTGTCCAGATGTCTAGTGTCGAGATGGCTGGACAGTGTTCTCGAAGCTACAAACATGAGTTTGAACAAGCCGCGGGAGGCAGTGGAAGACAGGAGTGCCTGGCATGCTCTGGTCCATGGGGTCACGAAGAGTCGGGCACAACTAAACGACTAAACAACAACAACAACAAAGTGTCCAGATCAAGGGAAGTCATAGGACCACTCTATTCTGCCATGGTCAGAGCACACCCGGAATACTGTGTTAAGTTCTGGGCACCACAATTTAAGGAGGATGTTGACAAGCTGGAATGTGAGCAGAGGAGAACGACTGAGATGAGCAAGGGTCTGGAAACCAAGCCTTTATGAGGAAAGATTGAAGGAGCTGGGTATGTTTAATCTGGAAAAGAGGAGACTGAGAAGAGATATGATAGCTATTGGAGGCGGATGCTGGTGACTGGTAATATTATTATTATTATTATTATTATTATTATTATTATTATTATTATTATTATTTATACCCCGCCCATCTGGCTGGGTTTCCCCAGCCACTCTGGGCGGGTTCCAACAAAATATAAAAATACAATTGTCAAACATTAAAAGCTTCCCTAAACAGGGCTGCCTTCAGGTGTCTTCTAAAAGTCTGGTAGTTCTTTTTTCTCTTTGACATCTGGTGGGAGGGTGTTCCACAGGGTGGGTCGCACGGCACAGTGCCTCTGGGATGCTACAGAGGGTGCTGCAACTATGTTGTAGAATGGAAGGTGAGAGGCGGGGGCAAGAACTGAATTTTGGCATCACGTGGGCCACAGCTGAAATTTGAAGCATCAAGGCATGAAGCATGAAGTTTCTTCTGTTTCAGAGGGTAGGACCCAAACTTCTTTTTTAAAAACGATTTCACCAAATATGGAGCAAGCTTGTTTTCTCCTGCTCTGGTGGGTAGGACCCGAACCCATGGCTTCAAGTTCCAAGAAAGGAGATTCCGACTAAACATCAGGGAAACCTTTGTGACCGTAAGAGGTGTCTGACAATGGAACAAACTCCCACAACAGTTGGTGGACTCTCTTTCTTTGGAGGGTTTTAAGAAGAGGTGGGATGGCCATCTCTCATGCATGCTTTTGTTGAGATTCCTGCATTGCAGGGGGTTGGACTAGATGACCCTTGGGACCCCTTCCAACTCTACAGTCCTATGATTTCCATGAATGTCATTTATGTACTGCTTCATATTTCAACAGAAACTTCTCAGCCAGCGGAAGGGTAGCCTTAGGTCCTCCAGAGGTAATTGCACTCCAACTCTTACCAGCCCCAACCGGCATGACTAATAGTCAGGAATGATGGGAGTTGTAGTTCAGCAACATCTGGGGTGCCACTGGCTCCCCACACCTGCTCTGAGCAGTTTACCCATCCCAACAAAAAAATATCCCTCTAGGTAGGTATACGAAATACAATACAAATTGCACATTGCAGCGTCTAATGAGCATAATTCCGTATGCGACATAATTATTAAGCAATGATAAATATTTTTAAACAGTGTTCCTAAGTAAAATAAATAAGGAACACAAAAGCAGCTCACATCGAGATACAAAGGCAAAGTGCAGGATAATTACAGGATCTACAGAATCGCATAAATATTACAACACACACACATATGTAAGAGTACAATTGCCAAAGTCATTCAGATACCCCAGGGGTCAGGAATCCCAGGCTCAGCCACTGAATGTGGCCCTCCAAACCATTCTAGTTGGCCCTCAAAACTCTCCCCAGACCACAGATCCTTCTTTACACCCTCCTTGAGTGTTTCTGCCCGGCTGGAAATGTGGCTCTCTTTCCTTGGAGGTTTCTAAGAAGAAGGTGGATGGCCAGCTGTCATGGATGCCGTAGCCAAGGTTCCTGCGTTGCAGGGGTGTTGGACTAGATGGCCCTTGGGGGTCCCTTGCAACTCTATGATTCTAGGGGACAAGCCATTGGGAGAACAGTATGCTGGGCTCGATCCAGCATGCTCTTATTACATTCCTATGTTCCTGCAAACCAGGTTCTCCACGTGAACCAACCAGACACCCCAGATCATGCTTGAGAACCCTCCACAATCCCGAAGCATTTCTCAGACAGAGAATCCAACCTCTGAAAGGGTTGCCCAGAGGAAGAACATTTGGAAACCGCTGCAGTCGATTTCAGATTTCCGCTGGGGTCCCTCCGCCAGCCACACAGGTGGGCTGAGGCTCAAAGACCACCCTTGTGGGTGGCAGGGATAAGGTTTCACTAAGACACTGCCTCTGATCTTTGGAAAGGGAGCTCAGTGGATATGTTTGTAGGCACCGGGCAGCAGGTATAAAGAAAGCATGAAAGGCTGAGAGTCTGAGGTTGAAGATGTATTGATAAATGAAACCCGCTAATGGCGCCCTCCGGCCAAGAGCGTTGCTTCGGCAGAGAGAGCAGCAGGGCTGATATTTACCACCCTGCATGCTGATGCTTTATATTTATGTTGGAATTAAACCCTTCTGGCAACATGAACTGCAGTGTTCCAAATGCCCCGTCTTTTTATTTGGATGGGGGGGGAGATTCCTCCCCTCGAAGAAAAGCAATTGATAGGTTCCCCCCCCCTCCGGTTGGAACCATCCCTGGTTCACACCTGGAAGACCACAGTGGTATGGCAGGTAGAAACAGAACAGGTGAAGTTTCTCCATCAAGGTACCTCTGGGTTGGGAAGGGCTGAAAGGTGACATGGGTTCATGTAGGTAGGGCCGAGGAAGAAAGACTCATAGAATCATAGAATCATAGAGTTGGAAGAGACCACAAGGGCCATCCAGTCCAACCCCCTGCCAAGCAGGAAACACCATCAAAGCATTCTTGACATATGCCTGTCAAGCCTCCGCTTAAAGACCTCCAAAGAAGGAAACTCCACCGCACTCCTTGGTAGCAAATTCCAATGCCGAACAGCTCTTACTATCAGGAAGTTCTTCTGGTCTCATCTGCTCCATCTGCAGGAGCCTGTCTTCACATGCAGGGAAATTCTCTAACTCACAGAGGGTTTGAGACCCATCGGCTACCCTCACTAGGTTCTGATGGCCAGTCAAAGCCGTTTCGGAGGTGTGGCTGCGGTTGCATGCGGGCAGCTTCTAGGATCCACAGTGAGAGCTGAGTGCAAGGGACAAACTACCTCAGAAAGAACATGGCGTGCCCCCCACCAGAGCCTAGGGCTTGCTGATTGGAAGGTCGGCAGTTTGAATCCCCGCGATGGGGTGAGCTCCCGTTACTCAGTCCCAGCTCCTGCCCACCTAGCAGTTTGAAAGCACGTCAAGTGCAAGTAGATAAATAGGTACTGCTCCTGCGGGAAGGTAAATGGCGTTTCTGTGTGCTGCTCTGGTTCGCCAGAAGCGGCTTAGTCATGCTGGTCACATGACCCGGAAGCTCCCTCGGCCTATAGAGCAAGATGAGTGCTGCAACCCCAGAGTCATTCGCAACTGGACTAACGGTCAGGGGTACCTTTACCTTTTTACCTCCCCCTCGTATTTTATTCAAGTTGGCACCCCTGGACTGGGATGACAGAGGAGAACAGCCTTCCTTCCTTCCTTCCTTCCTTCCTTCCTTCCTTCCTTCCTTCCTTCCTTCCTTCCTTCCTTCCTTCCTTCCTTCCTTCCTTCCTTCCTTCCTCCCTTCCTCCCTCCCTCCCTTCCTCCCTCCCTCCCTCCCTCCCTTTCTTTCTTTCTTTCTTTCTTTCTTTCTTTCTTTCTTTCTTTCTTTCTTTCTTTCTTTCTTTCTTTCTTTCTTTCTTTCTTTCTGTGAATGTTGTCCTTTGCACTGACTCGTCATTTTCCCCTTCTGTTTTTAATTAGAAAGCTCCTGCCTTTGATAATTGTTTCCCAGCTTCCTGCGATGGAGAAAAGACCAGCCTACTTTCTAATGAGCACGGTTAGTAGAGGATTGCAAATCCGAGAATCCGAGAGACAGTCTTATTCAGTGACTGGAGTGTTAGACTAGGTGCTCCTGGTGTCACACTCTCAGCATAACCTGCCTCACAGGGTTTTTGTGAGGAGAAGAAGAAGAAGAAGAAGAAGAAGAAGAAGAAGAAGAAGAAGAAGAAGAAGAAGAAGAAGAAGAAGAAGAAGAAGAAGAAGAAGAAGAGGGCTTATTCACAATGGTTTTATCCATGTTCCTGTGTGCACTGGGGAAGGAGAGGGGGGGCGCGGAGGCACAAGTGAAACAAAACCGACTCAAGCTCCTTTTATTGATTTACAAAGCCCTGAACATGGGCCAATGAAGAATCACTGATATTTCAGTTCCACTTAAAAAAAAAAAGAGAGGTTAATTCAGAACTCCAGGTTCAGAGGAGAAATTTGACAAAGGAGCCTTTGGAAGAACTTTTACCATTTTGCTAGGAGAAGAATACTAGAAGTCTAGTGTCCAGATCAGGGGAAATAATAGTACCACCCTATTCTGCCTTGGTCAGACCCGACCTGGAATATTGGGTCCAGTTCTGGGCACCACAATTTAAGAAGGATGCTGGAATGTGTGCAGAGGAGGCAACCAAGATGATCAAGGGTCTGGAAACCAAGCCTTATGAGGAACAATTGAGGGAGTTGGGTCTGTTTAGCGTGGAAAAGAGGAGTCTGAGAAGAGATATGAGAGCCATCTTCAAATATCTCAAGGGCTGTCACATGGAAGATGGAGCAAGCTACTTTTCTCCTGCTCTGGAGGGTAGGACTCAAACTAATGGCTTCAAGTTGTAAGACAGGAGATTCCGACTAAACATCGGGATGAACTTTCTGACAGAAAGAGCTGTTTGACAGTGGAATAGACGCCCTTTAGAAGGGGGCAGACTCTCCACCATTGTAAGTTTTTAAGTTTAGGTTGAATGGGCACCTGTCATGGACGCTTTAGCTGAGATTTCTGTGTTGCAGGGGGCTGGACTAGATGACCCTTGGGGTCCCTTCCAGCTCTACGATTCTATGCCCACCTACATAACAACCTTTTCTCCCCCAAGTCTGTGCCGGGAAATTATTATTTTTTCAGAGTGCTGTCTCTTTTGTAACATACAGGGGTGTGATTGCCAGCTCCTTCCAGAGGCTGTGGAAGTTTGGTTGGTTTTTAAAACTTGCAAGCCAGCCAGTGTCCCTGACTCTCAGCGAGAGCCTTTCTCCAAAAGGGGAGCTGAGAAGAACATTAAGGCGATGACACGCTGAGTACATTTGCTTTTGGCATCAGTGCTATCTCCTTGTTCCCACTCTAGTGTGAAAGTCCCTCATTAAGAGCTCCCCGGCAGCCATTCCCCAGGGACTCGTTCAAGCAGGGTCCTAAACACTTCAGCTCCTGCTCGCTGCATTCACGGCTCGCCCCTCCGGCATTTTTTGGTCCGCCATCAGCATGGAAAGAAGAGGAAGGTCACAAAGGGAGGAGAGGCTTTCAACCGAGTCAGGCCAGTGGCCCAGTTCACCCATTTCTGCTAATGGGCTCATGTCAGAGGTGGCTCAGCCCTTGGCCTGTGGGCCATATCAGGCCTCCGGTAATTTTATTTTTTGTAGGGGTGACCTTCTATTATTTGACAGTGGAAAAGGTGGCAGTGATTCTTTTTTTAATGATTCTTTGCAACTTCCTCACTGTGGAACTCTCAGAAAGTGGAAGACCAGGAGACAGACATATCATAGAATCATAGAATCACAGAGTTGGAAGAGACCACAAGGGCCATCCAGTCCAACCCCCTGCCAAGCAGGAAACACCATCAAAGTATTCTTGACATATGCCTGTCAAGCCTCTGCTTAAAGACCTCCAAAGAAGGAGAGTCCACCACACTCCTTGGTAGCAAATTCCACTGCCAAACAGCTCTTACTGTCAGGAAGTTCTTCCTCATGTTTAGGTGGAATATTCTTTCTTGTAGTTTGAACCCATTGCTCCGTGTCCACTTCTCTGGAGCAGCAGAAAACAATCTTTCTACCTCCTCTATATGACATCCTTTTATATATTCCACCTCCCTTTCTGTTCTAGAGACGAAAGGATCTTTCGACCAGCTGCAACTGGCTGGCTAGCTATGCTCTTTATTTCAGAATGCTAGACTATTTTACAAGGATTTTAGTATGCTATGTGATGCTTTAAAGGAGAGGGTTGTTTTTTTTCTTTCCCAGGGAGATGAAGGCTTAGGATTCATATTCAAATTGCTTGTCATAATTGCTCTGTCAACGCCATTATTATAGCATTCTTTAACTATTATTTCCTCCTCTCTGTACTATTCCCTCCTGGGCTGTTTGAGTGGATGTTTTTACTGTCCCTGTATTGTAGACCAACAAATATTAATCCTCGTCTGTTCTTGAGTTGAGCATTGTGTGTCAATAAACTGTTTCATTCATTCCAGCCATACAGTAATCCTGAGTCTGTGGTCTTTGGTTCAGTTTTACTCACTTATCAGGGCACATCCAGGCCCAGATCTGCAGAAGCTGCTGGTGCAACAGCTTCGTGGGGCCACCCCTTGCTCTAACAGCTGCCAGGACACCTCCTCTCCTGCTAAGCACTTGCCCCTCTGGTTTTCTGCTAACATTGCTGAATTTGCTGGACAGCTCCCCTATGTGTCAGGGCTTAACCTGCCTGGGCTTTACCTGGCATCTCCAGGTAGAATCATAGAATCATAGAATCACAGAGTTGGAAGAAACCACAAGGGCCCTCCAGTCCAACCCCCTGCCAAGCAGGAAACACCATCAAAGCATTCTTGACAAATGCCTGTCAAGCCTCCACTTAAAGACCTCCAAAGAAGGAGACTCCACCACACTCCTTGGTAGCAACAGCTCTTACTGTCAGGAAGTTCTTCCTAATGTTTAGGTGGAATCTTCTTTCTTGTAGTTTGAATCCATTGCTCCGTGTCTGCTTCTCTGGAGCAGCAGAAAACAATCTTTCTCCCTCCTCTATATGGTATCCTTTTATATATTTGAACATGGCTATCATATCACCCCTTAACCTTCTCTTCTCCAGGCTAAACATACCCAGCTCCCTAAGCCGTTCCTCATAAGGCATCATTTCCAAGCCTTTGACCATTTTGGTTGCCCTCTTCTGGACACGTTCCAGCTTTTCTGTATCCTTCTTGAACTGTGGTGCCCAGAAATGGACACAGTACTCCAGGTGAGGTCTGACCAGAGCAGAATACAGTGGTCCTATTACTTCCCTTGATCTAGATGCTATACTCCTATTGATGCAGCCCAGAATTGCATTGGTTTTTTTTGTCTTTATCTCCTCTGTCATGTTCTACCACTTTCACCCAGGGGTACAGAGATAGTTTTTTGGGGGGGAAACTCTCTTCCCTCACCCATCAATCTCAGAGTGGAAGTTCCTCACATGAGTGGCAAGAAGCGGCCACGACCGTTGGGGATACCATTGGAGATGGACCATTGGAGAGCAGTGCATATGTTGCCATTCTGCAGGAGAACTACCCAATAGACCTCACTTTGGAACAGCCTGCCAAATGATATAAGGGGAACTCTTTTCGGCACCAGCTAAGAACATTCTCAGTTAGACAAGCCTTAGCAGATGTTCAGAAAGTTGCTGCGAGTTTTAATCTGTTTTTAGTCCAGTGTTGTCTTAACCTTTGGAAAGTTGATTTTTCTTATTGATAATTTTATAGCATCTTTTTTTGTAAACTGCTTTGGGTTTGTTTTTTTTTACAATTGAGCTGTGTATAAATTTTATGAAATGAAATAAAATAATGAATAAATGCAGAATATGGTATCAGGTGTAGAAACCAATTTCCCTATAGTACGATTGCGAATAAGTAGGCTGTGGTTCTCAAACTGTTTAGGAACAGCTTGCCCCACTTTTTTGGGTGTGTGTCAAAATTCCAGTTGTGGTTTCTAAAATGTGTGTGTTGGTCAGTTGCATTTTTACCTACATACTCAGTATGGCATTGTGATTTGCATTTGATGATATAAATTATATTGCAGGGGCTGCAGGTGACATCCTGTTTAATGCTCTCTATCCATCCTGCTGCTTTTTCAGGTTTTAGTGATTAACTGCAGGTGGCACTGTTAAGTAGATAAATAGATACCGCTCCGTAGGGAAGGTAAATGGCGTTTCTGTGTGCTGCTCTGGTTCGCCAGAAGCGGCTTAGTCACGCTGGCCACATGACCCGGAAGCTGTCTGTGGACAAACGCTGGCTCCTCGGCCTATAGAGCGAGATGAGCACCGCAACCTCAGAGTCGTCCGCGACTGGACCTAATGGTCAGGGGTCCCTATATCTTTACCTTTACCAAGATCCAGACCAAACTTGCCAGAAGTTCTCTTTAATGCTTTCAAATCTATCTATTATCTATCTATCTATCTATCTATCTATCTATCTATCTATCTATCTATCTATCTATCTATCTATCATCTATCTATCATCTATCACAGTAACGTCTTAAAGGTATCCAGCGCCGTGGTGCAAGAATCCTCCGGCGGCCCCCCCCACGGCGGCAGTAGCATGTGGCTGAGGGGCAGAGATGGAGGATGGCGGAGTCTGGACGGTGCGTACCACCTTGCAGGGGGGGGCTGGCCTGGGTGCAGAGCCCACCTCCCGCAGAGGGGGCTGCTCGGCCTCCCGCCCTGGACTGGCCCCTCTTTGGCGCCTCCCTCCAGCGGCCGCTCCGGGAGGTGGCGGTGGCGCGCGGCCATTGAGTTTCCTCCATGAAGCAGAATCAGTGAGACTCCTGCCTAGAGTGGCAGCAGGTGTGTGATGCCACTCTAGGCAGGAGTCTCGCTGATTCTGCTTCATGGAGAAAGCTCAATGGTCGCGCGCTACTGCCGCCGTGGGGAAGGGGGTGCGCCGGTGGCAGCTGCTCCCGTACACCAGCCATTCGGCGCCCCTTCCGCGCCCCTGGTGGCCAGGCGCCCTGGCGCCTTGCGCCACCCAGCCTGGGCCTAGAGATGGCCCCGATCTCTCTCTCTCTCTCTCTCTCTCTCTCTCTCTCTCTCTCTCTCTCTCTCTCTCTCTCTCTCTCTCTCTCTCATCTATCTACTCTATCTAGATGCCTACTACTAAGAATAGTCTTGAGGCGACTCACATTATAAAAGTTCTCTCTCTCCCTCTCTCTCTCTCTCCCCCTCCTATATGCTGTACTTCCCAATGGAATATACATGAGCTAAATCAATAGTGACATATCCTGCAGCTTTTGCCTATAGTTTGTGCAACTTGATGAGATGGAGGCTGGTTCTCTTGGGTTCTGCTCCTTGTGAAGAGAGCAGAAGAACAGTTCTCACCATCTAGAATATATATGTATATTTTTATATATCCTCAAATTTGACAGTCTTGACCTCTTTCTACTATCAAGCATTGCAAAGGATGTGATTAACATACCAAATTGTTCTCCCTGCGAGTTTTGTGTGCAGCTTGCTGTAAACCAACCTTCACGAATCCCAGCAGATACCACCAACTCCTCTTCCCTCCAGGACTGGGTAGTGGGTGGGAGAGGTGGGTGGTAGGGGCACTTGAGCCAGTTCTGTGACTGGTTCCCAACTTTTCAGAAGGGGAAAGTTACTTCAAAGTTACTGTCTACTTCAAATGAATTCAAATCTCCAGGGCCTGATGAGCTGCATCCAAGGGTACTAAAAGAGCTTGTGGATGCAACCCCAGAGCCTCTATCATCTTTGAGAATTCTTGGAGAACGTTGTCCCCATCTTCAACAAGGGGGAAAGGAAGGCCCAGTTAACTTCATTGCTTTTCCTGAAGATTTTAATTAATTATTTTGTATGCCTTACCCCACCCCATCACCATAGCTGCCAAGTACCCCGTTTCCCCCGGGAAACCCCCGTTTTTACTTACCTTTTCCCAGTGGTCCCCCGTATCACTTCGTCTCCCGTTTTTCTCCGTTATTTTCTCCTGCCGGCGGCCATTTTTTTTCTTTCCGATTTGCCCTTCTATGGGCACCATAAATGGCTGCTGCCGGCTTCAAAAGTTGCATCTACGCATGTCCGGAAGTGCATAGACGCGACTTTCGGTGTTGGCGGCGGCCATTTTTGGTGTCCATAGATGGGCGGAGCGACATCAGAAGTTGCGTCGACGCACTTCCTGACATGCGTACAAGCGACTTTCGAAGCCGGCGGCGGCCATTTTTGGTGCCCATAGAAGGGTAAAGCAACACCGGAAGTTACGTCGACGCAACGTCCGGTGTCACATGGCTGCCGGTCCCGGATTCTGCACTCCGGGACTTGGAAGGTAAGCATCACCCCGTGCCCTCCCTAAAGAGGGGGAGGCTTCTTCCTTCCTTCCTTCCTTCCTTCCTTCCTTCCTTCCTTCCTTCCTTCCTTCCTTCCTTCCTTCCTCTCCCCTGCGCACACGTTTTGCATGCACAAATTTTGCTGTGTCCCTCCCCGTCACCCTCCGTTGTTGCTCTGGCAAGCGCCCCACCCACAGTGTGCCCCAGCACATTTGTGCTCCCGCCCCCCTTCCCTCCTGCCTCAGGCACCGGCAAATGTGTCCTCTTCAAAATATGGCAACCCCATAATATGGCAACAGAGAAACTTTTAGTAATACGGTAGCTAAAGATATAACGCAGTAGAAAAAGGTTTGGGAGTGGGAAGTCAATTTATGAAACAACATAATTATATGGTATGAAGATTATTGTGAAAATGTTTGAAAAATTATACTGGGAAAGAAGGGTGATACTTTTGTGACTCGGAGAATCTTGGGAAGTGTAGTTTGCAGGGCATTCTTTGCTGAGAAACTCCAAGACCAGGCATCCCCAAACTTCGGCCCTACAGATGTTTTGGACTACAATTCCCATCTTTCCTGGCCACTGGTCCTGCTAGCTAAGGAGCATGGGAGTTGTAGGCCAAAACATCTGGAGGGCCGCGGTTTGGGGATGCCTGTCCAAGACCCATCCTCATCTAGTTGCCGGGGTCACCGGTGGGGGCGGGGACTGGGGGGGAAGAGAGGGAATGATTATTCAGCCACTTTAAGCACACAATGTAGTTACGCCCTCGGGGAACAACCTCGTAAAACAAAAACAGAATGTAGGTTAATCTGATCCATTCATAGACCCGTCATTCAATCACAGGCAGTTCGCTATGCAAACAAATCACCGAGTGGCGCTTGAGAATCCTGATATTTAATTACAGTCCTCAGCTTTGATTGGGAACAAGCACAGTTATTAATAAACCACACTCGTTGATAATTCACTGGGTGAATATCTCAAAAGGTCGTGGAGGGGGGGGGCGGTGGCGGCGACCGGCGACAAGAAGTGCATTTGCAAAAAAAAGAGAGAAGAAGGTGGGTGGATACATGTTTTGCAAGAGACAATAGACGAGAAGGAAAATTGATTATGGAGTTTTGCCGAGAACATGTGTACTATTGAAAAAAACCCACAACCCACCCCATAGCACATCAATGTGTTCTCTCGGCCCTTTTGATCGACTGAGCCTTAAAGGAAAATTACATTTTCTATCACATAATCAATTGGGGTTAATGGAGCCTCTCGAGGGCCCTCGCCTGACTTTCTTGTTACTCCAATTGGCCATTTCCCTGAAAGTTTAGCATTTAATCAGACGCTAAGTGCTGCAAGGACTTGGGTGAGACCCTAGTGGGTGGAGAACCGAGGGCTTCTAAAGTTCAGTCGCAGGCAAGTTTTCCCCAAGAAACCATTCCTTTCCTTTCCCTTCTCTTTTAGCCCACTTCTCTTCTCAAGAGACAGGCGGTGATTATTATTCTGAGTAAATCAAACAGACTCGCAGCAACCCAGGTGTGATGGGAATGGGGTCCGCTAGCTCTTTCTGCATTTTGCTACTGAAAGTTGGTTTGTCAGCAGGGAACCCCCAGAGCAGAGACCCCCCCAGGGGATCAAAGTGGTCCAATATTAAATTTAAAAAATTGAATTCAAAAGGGATCCAATATATATATATATATATATAAAAAGACAAGGTTGATGTATATTATGGAAAGGCATCAGTACCGGAAGCTCGCTTTTAAGTAGGAAAAAGGGAGAAAATTCAATTCCGTTCACATTTTAACAGGAAACCACCTGATCGCAGTTTCTGAAACCATATGTAAACTGAAGCCTAGCGATGCTTTGGAATTCGATAAACTCCGAATTTTGTCATCTGGTACTCAGATTTTTAAAAAGCTGTACAAAGAGGCGTCTTTCAGGGGGGGAAGTAGAGAAATAAACGTGCAAATTTGCATTAGGTTAGGGAAGGTCACTTGCAAAAATGTGGTTATTAGGCAAAAATAACATATAAAATTGTGCATATTGGAAGAAATTTGCTCTAAAATGCTGATAAAAATAATAATTTAATAATTATTCACAGGACGGACTTTGCAAACCAATGCAGGGATGCAGAAAACTGAACTTGCAATCGAAAAAAACTGGAATGGGCAGATCCATTCTTCCCAGCTCCTTATAGATCAGCCTTTTCACACTCAACTTGAGCTCTGCCTCCTTCACTTTCTGGCCAAATATTAACTCCTAGCTCAGCTCAGCCTCCCTTCACAGCAAACCCTGCCCAATGAGGGATGAACATACTTAGTGGTCACCTGCCCTGTCCTGCCCTGCCCTGCCCTCTCTGTCTCCTGGTAACCCATAATGGCTCCACCTGCTAGAATGTCTGCATAGTGGTTCAGCCCCACCTGGAGAACCACTTCCTGTGGCCATGAAATCATGATTGACAGTTGGTGTTAGAACAGAAAACTCACGGGAGGGGAAAGTGGAATGGAGTATCCTGGGAAGGATACACCTGCCCATTCCCAAAATTGGAAAAAAATTATGGTGGTGGGACTGAGCAGAAAGGGACTAAAAGATGGTCGTCTCCTGATTTCCTAGCTGAGAAGAAATTTGAAATGGGGACTGTGAGCTCATCCTTCTTCGCTGTGGCCTGGGATGGTTCTCCTTTTTTTAAAAAAATACATTTTTTAATTTACTTTACTAGGTTTACATAACAAAAGCATAAATTCATTCCACGTATCTTTACAATTTGCCTTCCCCCCCCAATCCTTCCCCCTCCCTTCCCACTCTCCCCCCTGTTCGAGCCTCCCTTCTTCATATCTTTAACCATGTACACAGTCTGTTCATTCGTGCTTGTATTTTCGTGTTGGCTTCTTCCCTTTCTACCCAATTCCTATAAAATGCCTACTTGTTTGCGATTTTTTGACATTTATTTCCCCATCTATCCTCTGTTGCTATCTGTGCAAATATTTCCGATTGTACATATTCAAAAACATAATTTTTCCATATTCCATTTAGCTTTTTCTTTCCATCCTAAAGCAATAACTGCCATTCCAGCTAAAATCATGATCTTATACAACTCTTGATTATTACTTTTTACTTTATTATTTCCCAATATTCCCTGGGATGGTTCTCCCATGTGTGTGTGTGTGTGTGTATGTGTATATATATATATATATATATATATATATATATATATATATGTAAAGGTAAAGGGACCCCTAACCATTAGGTCCAGTCGTGACCGACTCTGGGGTTGCGCGCTCATCTCGCATTATTGGCCGAGGGAGTGGCGTATAGCTTCCAGGTTATGTGGCCAGCATGACAAAGCCGCTTCTGGCAAACCAGAGCAGCACATGGAAACGCTGTTTACCTTCCCGCTGTAGCGGTTCCTATTTATCTACTTGCATTTTGACGTGCTTTCGAACTGCTAGGTTGGCAGGAGCTGGGACTAAGCAACGGGAGCTCACCCCGTCACAGGGATTCGAACTGCCAACCTTCTGATCAGCAGCCCTAGGCTCAGTGGTTTAACCACAGCGCCACATGTATATAATAATAAAAAATGTCCAGTAGCACCAACAAAGTTTGTTCTTGGGATGAGCTTTCGTGTGCACGCACACTTCTTCAGATACCTGAAGAGACTTGGTCTCTAAGGTGCTACTGGACATATTTTTTAAAAAAATTATATATATTTCTACTGCGTCAGACCAACACGGCTACCTACCTGAATCGAGACTCCATGGAGAAACAGAGGCTGGAGATGGCAAGCTGCTGCCTGAACATCAGACGACGGGAATTTTGAAGTTGTTGGGGATTTTTCTTTCTTTCTTTAAAGAATAGTCATGGAAGCAAATTAGCTCATTAATTTAAAAACTCCACCAGACTGATTTATGAGGGGGGTCTTAGATAATGTGTTTTAATTTGATGCCTCAGTAGACCTCAGTAGTAGCTTATTGGCCTAAGATGGGAGTATTTTTCACTACTCTTCCCGCTTTTAGGTGGGGGCAGGGAAGGAAAGAACTTGTTCTCTGACGTGACACAGGTGTCCAAGCTGGAGGTTTTACACAGGGAGAAAGGACAGGTGTTCAGACAACACGTTTTGTTTGCAGCAAAGCCAACTGGTCTTTTGAATGTCCGGACCTGCTTGTGGTTTAGCAGGTTCTCCCCTTAAGGAGAGCATGGGTTGCGGAAGGGTTAACAAGACATTCCCTGGTTTGTTGGGCGGGTCAGTTTGGATGGCCACTGGGGTATTGTTGCTGGGGGAAATGTTATGTTGCAACTTATTGGATCGACAGCCACAGCCTAGATATACTGAGCAAGCAGCTTACGGTTTCACTTTTGGTGCTTGCAACGGATCTCCCTCCCTCCCTCCCTCCCTCCCTCCCTCCCTCCCTCCCTATATTTAGGGGTTTTGTTGCGTATGACGTTGCTGTGCCTGTCATGGGGTCGTCCGTATTGCTGCGGGGGCCTAGTAGGAATTTTGCCATCTGGCTGATTGGCTGGTGCCAGGTGGTTTTTGCCTCCTACATAGCAAACTGTCACAACTTGTAAGGTTGGCGGTTAGGCATTGGTTCAAATTGGATGGTGGAGGGGTAAGGATTTGGCTGGCCCTGCCCCTCAAAATTGCTGCTGCCTTTAGGGGTATTCCGTTAAAGGAATCCTGGGGCTCCACATGTTTGTCCGTACCCCCACTAAGGGCTAGGACCGCGCATGAGCCTCGGGGAGCACCTGGGGGAGAGGTCATAGGGCGTGGTGCCCTGCCCCAGCATCTCTCAGAGGGTGCTTACCTATCCTGACTTCCCCAGTATGCTAGGGGAGTCAGATCTGTCCCAGGCGGGGGACAGATGGCATGGGAACCAATGCCTAAGCAACCACTCACATTCAGCTGTATTTACATAAAGTTGTGGCCAAATTAATGCCAAAAACCTTAAACTAAAATTGCTGTGTGAAGTGTGAGTTATTGGTGGGAAGTCTTGGTACCTCGGCACGCAACCCATTGGTGCATCTGGCTGGCAACTGTGACAGCAGAATACTGGACCAGAAGGGCTTGCAACCTGACCCAGCTGCAGGCCTCTTCTCGTGTTTTCGGGAGTTGCGATTCCTTGCCATGTCCTGAGTTGCATGGACTTTTAAAGGAAGAGCCTTTGCACAGTGGCAAAGCATCTCCTTCACATGCAGAAGTTCCCAGGTTCAATTCCTGACATCTCCAGGTAGAACTATGAGAAGACCCTGCCTGAATAGATAGATAGATAGGTAGATAGATAGGTAGATAGATAGATACATAGCTGCCAAGTTTTCTCTTTTCTCGCGAGGAAGCCTATTCAGCATAAGGGAATTTCCCTTAAAAAAAGGGATAACTTGGCAGCTATGGATAGATACTTTATTGTCATTGTACATACTACAACGAAATTGGATGCCATCCCATAAAAAACCAAACAAAAACACAATTATAGCCACATACACACACTTACATACACACCCACCACAACTCCCCAAGATCATATTATTTAGTTACAGCATTTAAGATGGTTATAGCTCTTGGACAGAAACTGTCGAAGAAGAAGAAGAAGAAGAAGAAGAAGAAGAAGAAGAAGAAGAAGAAGAAGAAGAAGAAGAAGAAGAAGAAGAAGAAGAAGACATTTGAAATTAGGATTTTTTATTTTTACTTTTTGCCCTGGTATGCATCACTTTATACTTCCTTCCACTGATGCCCATTTGCCATTTTCTGCTGCATTTATACTCTGTCAGGACAGATGTGAGGAATGTTCCCAGAGAAAAATTTGCAATGAAACTTCATTTGCTTTCAATGTCGGGTAAGTGCCTGTACTTGACAGGCTTTTGGATTTCAGCATTATTGTTTTGTAAACTGTTGTACAACAACTCCTTTTTTATATTAAAAAAAGAGATAGATGTGTATTGCTACAAAACCCTCAGTTCCCTCAGAGCATGGAATGTTTGCCAGAGGTCTTGAACTCTAGTTGAAGATGGAGGAAACAACCTTAAATATAGGCGATGTCCATTTTGCACAGAGACGATGCTCCTCAACCCTGCAGAGCTCACATAAATCCGCTGTGCCCCATTATTCTTTGTTATGCCCCTCCCCTGCTTTTCCAGCCACTTCCGGGTCATAGCGATTCGCATGCATGTGATTGCACGCATATTGGACAGGCGTGAAATGGTCGTTGTCTGTACAGTATGCAGTGGCGTTGCAACGGGGAGGGCAGTGGGGGTGGTGCGCTCCCGGTGGCACGTCTCTGGGGGTGGCAAGGTGGCGTCCCGCCACGGCAGCACAAGCAGCCATCGTGCCGCTGCAGCCGCAAGTAGAGGATCCTCCGTTCGTGGGTGCAGCTGTGAGAAGAGGATCCAGCCCCTCCCAGCCTCCCTCCCTCCCTGACTCACCATAAGCGGCTCCTGCTTTGTCGCTTTGCAGCGAGCCAGGGAGGGGCGGATGGGAGCCACTTACGGCAATCTGGGCCCCCCCTCCCAGCCCCTCTCCCACCCTGGCTCGCTGTAAGCGGCTCCCACTTTGCCGCTTTACAGCGAGCCGGGGAGGAAGGATGGGGGCGGATGGGAGCCGTGGCTCCCAAGAGGACGCAGCTTTGCCAGCGGCCCGGCAAAGCAGCGTGGGAGGGGTGACAAAAAAAAATCTGCACCGGGTACCACCTGGGCTTGCTACGCCTCTGCCTGTATGACATTTTTATATCGCCTTTTGTCCTGGTGGATCCTAGGGCGATGGATTTTTAAGCAAGAGAAGAGCGTAAGAGCATAAAAAGAGAGAATGGTCCATCTAGCTCAGCATCCTGCAAGCAGGATTCGAACACAAGAGCCCTCTCCCCTCCTGCGGTTTTCAGCTGCTGGTATTCAGAAGGATTGCTGCAAGCAAACGTGCAGGCAGAGCATAGTCACTATGGGTAGTAGCCATCAATAGCCCCTTCCGCCATGAATTTGTCTAATCCTCTTTTAAACTGGTCTGATTCAAAGGATTTGGGGTTTTGCACTTCTGATTTTTGCAATACAGCTCTTTGCTTTAAAATAAAATAAAATAAAATGCATTCTTTTCGGGGAAGGACGATACTGAGTACATTTGAGGTACAAATTTATATTTAAATTTTATTTTGCGAGAAAGGATACACTATAATATATTTTTGGGTAGGTTTTTTTTTGTCTTGGAAATGCATTTTGTCTTTTTTGTCTTGGAAATGCATTACAGTGGAACCTCGGTTTATGAACACCTCGGTTTACGAATTTTCGGTTTACGAACGCCGCGGACCCATCTGGAACGGATTAATTCACTTTCCATTACTTTCAATGGGAAAGTTCACTTCAGTTTATGAACAGACTTCCGGAACCAATTACACCCATGCTTCGGGTTAAGTACGCTTCAGGTTGAGTACTCTGCGGACCCGTCTGGAACGGATTAATCCACTTTCCATTACTTTCAATGGAAAAATTCGCTTCAGTTTATGAACGCTTCAGTTTATGAACAGACTTCCGGAACCAATTGTGTTCATAAACTGAGGTACCACTGTACGTAATTGGATGGGATGGACTTGTGAATAAACACACTGGACTGGAAAGAGACTGATTCATTCATGCAATCCTTTTGGCACTTATCACCTGTGTTTGCAATTAGAGGGAGAAATTTCTCTTTCAGAAATCTCAGAGATGAAGCAAAGCTTCCCTTGCCCACTAAGAAATGTATGCTGCCCCTCCTGTGGCGCATCCTTTATTTATTTATTTATTTATTTATTTATTTATTTATTTATTTATTTATTTATTGTGTTCCTACTGGTGTTTTCAAACACCTGTTTCTCCATGACACTTCATTGCTTTTTTTTTTTTTAACAGGCAGACCTGACGTTTCTGCCAACAAGGATCTCAGGGAGGCATTCATAAAATCAATACAGACAATAAACAAATCAATAATACAATTAAAAGCGGAGCAGATTCAGTGATTAAACAAACACAAACACAATCCAATTCAAACCAAATTAAAAAAAACAAAAAAAACCTGGCAAACAAAAAGAAAAGAAAGCCAGTTGGTGTTAGAAAAACAACTGCTGTGTTTAAAATCTCCTCCAATTTCCGAGACTTTTTTTTGTCCTGTGAAAGGGTCTTCAGTTTTTCTGCCTGTTTTGCTAGAGCTCTTTAAAATGTCTGTTGATGTGGGGCTGAGCTCCTTTTATTGCTGCAAAATGGCTGAGGAGACTATGCTTTTCTTTCCATTAAATATTTCTCTGCAGCCTCCCCAGGTGCCAGCACCTCATAATCAGATAAAGCCCCATGGGAGGAGTTAAGACACCTACCCCTGGGCTTTAATCAAAGTTTGGTAAGCTGGAGAGGCTGGCTACTGAGACTAGAATGTTTTCTTCTGAAGAGCTCACCTTCCTTTTATCATTTATTTGTCGCATTTATATCCCACCTGTTTCTCCCAGGAGTTCAAGTTGATATCATGGCTCCCCCCCCCATGTTATCCCCTTAACAGCCTTGTGAAGTAGGTTAGGTGGCATAGCTGCCAAGTTTTCCCTTTTCTTGTGAGGAAGCCTATTCAGCATAAGGGAATTTCCCTTAAAAAAAGGGAGAACTTGGCAGCTATGTTAGGTGGAGAGGCAACGACCGGCCCAAAGTCCCACTCAGTAGGCTTCATGCTCAAGTGGGGATTTGAACCCTGGTCTTCCAGGTCGTAGTATGACACTTTAACCCCTACACCATGCTGGCTCTATAGTTTTATATTTAAAATGAAAAAGGTTTCACTTAACCCTCCCAAAACAATGCCTAGGTGTCCAGTTTGCAGCCTTCCTGCTTCCCTGCAATCTCAGGAAAATCCAGTGGAGGATGCAGGAGCGTGGGAAGATTGGGGCGGTGGGCCGCCCCGAGCAGCGCGACCCCAGGGGCGCCATTGCGGTAGCCCGCCCCGCCCCCAAACGCATGTTCTGCCTCTGCGCATGGCGTGCCCCACCCCCAGAACGCGCACCACGTCCCTGGGGGCAGCGCGCCTGCTCTCCGCCCCCGGTGGCAGAGCATGAAGCTCCGCCGCTGGGAGGATGACATAGGGTTTTTAGGAAGTGTGGGCACCCGGGGAGGCTGCAGAAGGAAGATCATTGGAGAGAAGCCCTGTGGAATGAAGAAAAGGACACTCCCAACTCTCTCAGCTTGAAAATACCGTACGATAACCACATAGCCCACCCATGAGGATTTCCACAATGGTTTTCTGTTCCCTTTGATAATCTTCAGTTTTCTTTCTCATTGCTTGGTGAGGAATAACTGAAAAAAATGTGTGTGTGTGGGGGGGATTTGGCAGAGGGATAAGAAGACCCTTCTTGAGTGAAAAGTCCAAAAATGGGGCCATTGAGGAGGCCCTGTTGTTACCTGAGTCATCTCTACCTGCCTTAGACTCACACCTAGGTCCCTGCCCCCAATAGTAAAGCATCCATCAGCTTAGCAGAACTGTTGTTACTTTATTTAGGTGTCTCCATACCTGCAGACAGGGCCGGATTTAGGTTTGATGAGTCCCTAAGCTATTGAAGGTAATGAGGCCCTTTATATGTCCAGTTGTCCTTGGTCAACAACAAATTGTCACTGTTTTTTGCATTGAATATATGCTATATGCAGAATGTAGGTACCCGATATACAGCAAACCAGTGATATTTTAGGGAGCAGGCTAGCAGGCGGGGCCCACGACTTACATCACAGGAGCCTACACAACACAAAACACTGTTGCTGTGTGTAGGTTTTATTTTATTTGTTTTTATCTTATATTTTGGAAATGTACATCCAGGTTTTTCTTCCTTTACATTTCTGGGGGCCCTCAAGAGAGTGGGGCCCTAAGCTATAGCTTGTTTAGCTTATACGTAAATCTGGCACTACCTGGAGATCACAAGGTGACTTACGTAGTAAAATACATATTGAAAACAGTAATAACTAAAAGTGATGCACACATTTCCCATCAGAATCCATGCAAGAAATTTGTAACATAACTAAGCAAGTGCTAGAAATTACCCCAGAATTGGTTTTACTAAATATCTTTCAAGATAACAATGCTCACTCAGATCACAAAGAACTTATAATCCATCTGTTGTCAGCAACCAGAAACATCATAGCCAGGCACTGGAGGGGCCTGTCGGGAGTGGGCATGGACCAATGGTACCAAGTTGTATGGGAAACAGCCCTACTAGAAAAACTAACCAGTAAGCTGAAACTGACACGGGGACAAACAGAAGACGACACCTTCACCCCAGTATGGTTCCCCTTCATCACTTATACAGCCCAACAGGACAATGACAAAAACTTACCGTCAGCATACAAATCAATATGGCTAACCTGATCAAAACACCCTCCCTCCCCACTCACGCAAGAAACTAAAGATCACCACAGCCAACCACAAATGAACAACCACATTCTAAGACAAATCCTGACCTCTCTCACCAACAAAGAAACACGAACAAACAACAGGGAACCTGCACAAACGACGCTGACGTCGAACCCCTACACATATCAAGAAAAACAGAAACATCGGCAATCCACCACACCCAACTCCCCATCCCACCTACCTCTTTCCCCCCCTTCCTCATAATGTCTCAACAAGTAAAAATGATGTGTAAAAATGATGCATGAAAAAAAGAGACATTGCACTACCTTTGTAACTTAAGAAAATCTTTAATAAAAATAATTATTAAAAAAAAAGAACAGAAGAGACTTCATCCTTTCTGCAGGGTAAAGGGTCACATCCAACCTTATCTGTCTGTTGGTGCAAGGACCCTCGCACACGCAATAGCTCTTGCACTAGCAGTGACAGAGTTTAATGGTTGTGCTACAGAGAAATCCATTGCAATAGTTGTACAGGCAGAAGCTTGCTGCATAACATTTTATGCTTGCTGTGCAACAGCTGAATCTTGCTGTGCAACAGCTGGTTTTTCCTTTTCCTTTTTTAATATAGTTTTATTAATATCCAATATATATGGATTACAAATATGGGGGGGGGGAATACAAAAAATAAATAAATCCCAAGGATGGATCAATCTAGTTAAATTTGCCACAGCTGAAATCACAGTTTGGACTTCAAACTGATGGGACCCCCCCCCCCCAAATGCAATCTGTTGCACAGCCATCTTTGGTAACATCCTTGCTTTGCTAACCCCTGGATGGCAACAGGCCACTGCTGCAACAAGTATACTGCTACATAACTTTGCCTTAGCACTACATTGGATCCCTCCCCCCCCAGGTGTTTTGCTCCACTTGCTGAATCCTACAGAAGCGAGTCCCATTTAGCAGACATCGCAGGGGTGATTATGTTGAACAGGGTTTCCTCCGGGCGACTGGTATATCTCTTGCCCTTAAATTGTTCCTTTGTTTGCATTTTATTGCTGCGCGGTGTGCCTTGTGAAAGTAGTTTCCCTAAAAGGGGGCTTATAAATATTTTAAGTAATAAAATCCGTAAACTAAAAACCCTTTCTTTCCTTCTCCGTCAGCATTCAGATGCTATTACAGGCCCATGGGCTAGAGAGGCAAAACGAAATGATGGAGCTGTTGCTTCCCAATGGCTTACTTTGAATTATAAGACAATAAGACAAGTCCAATGGCCCACCCAGTGGCCAAACAGATAGAATCATAGAGTTGGAAGAGACCACAAGGGCCATCCAGTCCAAACCCCTGCCAAGCAGGAAACACCATCAAAGCATTCTTGACATATGGCTGTCAAGCCTCTGCTTAAACACCTTCAAAGAAGGAGACTCCACCACACTTCTTGGCAGCAAATTCCACTGTCGAACAGCTCTTACTGTCAGGAAGTTCTTCCTAATGTTTAGGTGGAATCTTCTTTCTTGTAGCTTGAATCCATTGCTCCGTGTCCGCTTCTCTGGAGCAGCAGAAAACAACCTTTCTCCCTCCTCTATATGACATCCTTTTATATATTTGAACATGGCTATCATATCACCTCTTAACCTTCTCTTCTCCAGGCTAAACATACCCAGCTCCCTAAGCCGTTCCTCATAAGGCATCGTTTCCAGGCCTTTGACCATTTTGGTTGCCCTCTTCGGGACACGTTCTAGCTTGTCAGTATCCTTCTTGAACTGTGGTGCCCAGAACTGGACACAATACTCCAGGTGAGGTCTGACCAGAGCAGAATACAGTGGTACTATTACTTCCCTTGATCTAGATGCTATACTCCTATTGATGCAGCCCAGAATTGCATTGGCTTTTTTAGCTGCTGCATCACACTGCTGACTCATGTCAAGTTTGTGGTCTACCAAGACTCCTAGGTCCTTTTCACATGTACTGCTCTCAAGCCAGGTGTCACCCATCCTGTATTTGTGCCTTTCATTTTTTTTGCCCAAGTGTAGTACTTTACATTTCTCCTTGTTAAAATTCATCTTGTTTGCTTTGGCCCAGTTGTCTAATCTGTTAAGGTCATCTTGAAGTGTGATCCTGTCCTCTGGGTATTAGCCAAACCTCCCAATTTGGTGTCGTCTGCAAACTTGCTCAGGATGCCCTCAAGCCCATCATCCAAGTCATAGATAAAGATGTTGAATAAGACTGGGCCCAAGACAGAACCCTGTGGCACCCCACTAGTCACTACTCTCCAGGATGAGAAGGAGCCATTGATGAGCACCCTTTGGGTTTGGTCAGTCAGCCATGGGGAACCCGCAAGCAAGATGTGAGTGCAAAAGCCCACCTGTGATTCCAGAAACTGGTATTCAGAAGCATTGCTGCCTCCAGCCGTGGAGGGAGAACATAGCCTTGGGGTCTAGAAGCCTTGTCCTCCATGAAATTGTCTCTATTCCTCTTTTAAAGCCATCTAAGTTAGTGACCACCACTGGACTTGAAGGGCAAGGAACCAGGGAGACTCAGTCTCCAAAGGTCAGCACACTTGCCGAGTTTGTTCTTAAGAAAAGAGCTCCCTTCTACCATTTTAAACACGCCTTTCCGTGCTGATTTCCTTAACAGCAAATAAATAGTGCTCAGAAATAACGATTAGGAAGAGCTAACGGGAGAAGCTATGGCTTTCCCAGTAGTGATGTATGGGAGTGAGTGCTGGACCATAAAGAAGATTGATCGCCAAAGAAATGATGTTTTTGAATCATGGTGCTGGAGGAGACTCTTGAGACTCCCGTGGACTGCAAGGAGATCAAACCTATCCATTTTGAAGGAAATCAGCCCTGAGTGCTCACTGGAAGGACAGATCATGAAGCTGAGGCTCCAATCCTTTGGCCACCTCATGAGAAGAGAAGACTCCCTGGAAAAGACCCAGATGTTGGGAAAGATGGAGGGCACAAGGAGAAGGGGACGACAGAGGACGAGATGGTTGGACAGTGTTCTCGAAGCTACGAACATGAGTTTGACCAAACTGTGGGAGGCAGTGGAAGACAGGAGCGCCTGGCGTGCTCTGGTCCATGAGGTCATGAAGAGTCGGGTACAACTAAACAACTAAACAAAACAGGAGCGTTGCAGGCATACCCTCCAGCTTACAGCTGAGGATATCATGGGTCGTCCCCCCCCCCCCCCGAAGTTATGGGCACCTGGGGAGGCTGCAGAACACCAGAAACATGACTTGAAGAATAAAAAAAAGATAGTTGTGAAACACAGCCCAAATCAAGAAAAAGGGAAGTGCTGTGAAATTCCTGCATCCCACCCATAAGAATTTCATTTTAAAAATCTCAACTGTTTGATAATTTTTGAATGCATGTGCCATTTCTTATTGATTAATTCATTTAGAAAGAGAGAGAGGAAACTTTTGGGACGACAACCAGTCTGAGGGCCTTCTCATCCGTGGCACTTGCTCTTAGCAACATCTTTATTTGCATGTATCTTCTTTCATTTACGGTGTATTCCCCCTTCCGCCCCATCGTGGGACTCAAGGTGTGGTCCATGTGGTTCCCTGGTGGTCACCGATTTGACCACAAACCTCCGTAGCTTTAGCAAAATGGGGTGCCTGAACACATAAACAGCCAGAGAAACTGAAGGTTGGAAGATTCAGGACACATTTTCAAAAGTACTTCTTTTGCGCCTTCAGATTACAACTGGAGATGGTTGAACTCAACCTTTGCCAACTTGGTGCCCACCTGATGCTCAGAACTGATGGGACTTGGAATCGAAAATATCTGGAGGGCACGAGGTTGGCAAAGTCCAATCTTAACTCTTCTGTGGTGACAGACCAACACCTTCAATATTTTTTTTTAAAAAGGCTTTTATGTCCTTGTTTTACCAGAAAAGCTTTTTTCTTATTGCTTCCCTTCCCCCCCCTTTTCTTCATTTTATTTGTTCTTATTTTATTACTCTGTTTTATTATTTTGTATGTTTTTCATCCTAGTTTAGTATACGCCTCTTCAGGGACCTTTTTTATTTTGTCCAGGAAGTGGGGTATAGATGTGAGTAATAAAAGGAATAAAATATGATAGTGAGGGGGAAGTAGCCGAGGCCTTATTTCTAACCAATTGCTTAGCACTCTCGTGTCCAAGAATTTAATATAATTTTATTGCACGTATTTAATATATTTGATGATGTTAAGGTAAACACATTATTAAGTCCTTGCTGTTTCCAGCTGACTAAAGGAAGCCACCTGAACCTTCTGGCTTCTGTACGGTGGGGCTTAGTGGAGTGGCAGAATCATAGAATTGTAGAAGGGACCCCCAAGGGTCATCTAGTCCAACGCCCTGCAATGCAGGAACCACAGCTAAAGAATCCATGACAAATAGTCACCCGACCTCTGCTTAAAAACCTCTAATGAAACAGAGTCCACCACCTTGCAAGGGAGTCCGTCCCACTGTCAGACAGCTGTCAGAAAGTTCTTCCCAATGCTTAGTCGTAATTTAGTTGCAACTTGAATCCATTGGTTTGGGTCCTTGGCTCTAGCCAGTGAAGCTGTTGTAACAAGGGGAATGTCTGCTCCCTATAACAAGCCCTAGTCCGCAATCT
Source organism: Zootoca vivipara (assembly GCF_963506605.1). Classification (NCBI taxonomy): domain Eukaryota; kingdom Metazoa; phylum Chordata; class Lepidosauria; order Squamata; family Lacertidae; genus Zootoca; species Zootoca vivipara. The sequence goes on along the minus strand of NC_083284.1, from coordinate 5,038,088 downwards.
GGCTGCAGCTCTTTGGGCCAGTTGGGGTTTCTGAACACCTTTCAAAGACAGCCCCACGTGGAGCATGTTGCAGTAATCCAAACGGGATGTCAGGCTTTGGGGAATCGGCTTCCTCCCCTGTGGCCATAAATGAGTAGATCAAACGAAAGGGAATTCTTACCAGTTAGTTTCTTTAATAAACACAGCGAAGGACAAAAGAAAGCATCTAACCAGAATGGCGGTGCTCCCAATTAAGGCTCACTCCTTCCCTTCCATCCCTATTAACCCACTTCACTCCTATGTATTGTAATCTAAGTTTGTAGTCTCTGCGCTTTCTGTTCTGACACTTTCTGAGCTCTACAAGACTTTGGGGAAGGGGAGTGGATCCAGAGACTGTGAATCTGTTAACTCTCTCTCTTCTAGTGTTTTTTCTGCTAGCTGTTCCCCATCCAGTACTTCCCAGCTTCTGCCTTCCGAACTATGCCCCTCTGCAAACCACTCTTCCAAATCTATACTGTCCTCCTGCTCCTGGGAAGAGTCAGGATCAGGATCAGGAGGAGGGGGTGGCTCCCAACATTCTTCCTCAGTGCAGCCCTCCTCAGCACGGTCCCTGACATGGGATGCAACTAGGCATGTACTTCACACCCGTCAACACCTGCTGCCCGGGGCAGCCACCTCAGTCTGCCTAATGGTAGGGCCAGCCCTGCCCTCTGGTGTCTAATGCCTGAAGGCCTACCTAGTTGAGAAGAACATAAGACCAATGGTACCATCCTGTTCTTCCAGTGGCCAACCAGATGCCTGTGGGAAGTGGAACCCCCAAAGCATGACCTCAGTGCAACAGTACTGTCCCCACTTGTGATTCCCAGCCACAGAAATTCCTATGAATGGGTGGGGTCAGGCCCGCCGGGACAGACTTCACGCTGTGACCCTCCTTCCCCATAACCATCTTTGGTGCAGCTGCATGACGACATCTCCCCTCCCCCTCCTTTCTCATCATCACTGGGATGTCCCTCTCTTACATCACCCCAGGTCCCGCATTTCGGGTGGGATGACCTTGCCTAAGTATCCGGGCTGCAGTCTCGCTTCCAGGCCAAGCGTTTGAGATCAATGGCGTCTTGTTCCAACACCCCCCTCTTGCCCTGTTCTTTGTTCTGTGATGTGCCTGGCATGCTTTAAAAAATGAATGCCATTCTAATAGGCGCCAGAGCTCCCCGGTTGGGTTGATGTGGCCTCATGCTAGGAAGAAAGCATTTTTCAGATAACAAGAATTTGTGATTGACTGAATCCCTAAAGGCTTTTTATGACCTACCAGAAGAAAGTGACATTCCACCCTCTGAAAACTTCCCCCACCCGACATCATCTAATTGCTCCTAGAATTCTGGATTCCCAGCCCTCATCCTTAGGTGAACAAACCCCTTTCTCCCTGGGAAAATAAATAATAATGATGAAAACACACTGCTTTCCCCCCCTTCACATAACCCTGAACCAAAGGGTCAGGCAGCCGAGAGACATAGCAAGCCTCTCTCTCTCTCTTTCACTTATTGAGATATTCCACCAGGATGGGAAGAACTTAGGGGAAAGAGGGGCTGAATGAAGTGGGATGAGGAATTGGCAACCTGAGGATTATCAGAAGCTAATTCTGGCCCATCCTATTGCACTCCCCTCCGTCGTGTAAATACCGAAAATTACACTTGCAATCTCATTAATGTCTGTTTGCGGGGAGCGGTAGATGAATCACCAGATGCAAATGGCAGGGAGACGTTCTCATTAGGCTAACTTCTATTGCGATGCTTTAGCATTTTATTAGCAGTGAATTAACCCATTAATTCCATCGATTTCTATTAATACCGCACGCTCCTCCAGTGCTGCGTGCCCAAAGGAGCGCAATCGCTTTTTGCAGCTTGTATGTAGGAAACAGCTGTTTAGAATAAGAAGCGATCAGAACGCCAAGACTTCACAATGATATGGCTTGTGCACAGATGAAGGCGGTTCTGCTCAAGCCTTGGTGAAGAACAGGAGAACACAAGGAGGGACCCATTGGGTCGGACCAAAGGTCCATCTGTTCAGGAGTAGGTCCACCCTGTTTCCCACGATGGCTGTCCGGATACCACATTTTTCTGTGTATAACACGACCCCATGTATAAGATGACTCCTATTTTGGGAAGCCCTCAACAGTTGTTGAGCTTCTTTTGTAAGTTCACTGAGCTTACAATGGTCAAAGGCCTGGAAGCGATGCCTTATGAGGAACAGCTTAGGGAGCTGGGTATGTTTAGCCTGGAGAAGAGAAGGTTAAGGGGTGATATGATAGCCATGTTCAAATATATGAAAGGATGTCATATGGAGGAGGGAGAAAGGTTGTTTTCTGCTGCTCCAGAGAAGTGGACACGGAGCAATGGGACCGGGCCACTATGGGAGGGGGCTGGCAGTGGTGGCCACGGAGAGGCAATGGGTGCTCCCTCGCAACAGCCACCATCACTTGGAACAAGCACTGGCTAATGCTCTTCCCTGAGCTCAGCAGCTGCAGCACTACTGGCAGGGGAAATAGGGACATTCCAGGATCAAATCAGAAGCCAGGATAGCCTTCATAATTCCGGGACGGTGCCTGGAAAACAGGGATACTTGGAGGATACTAGGGACGCAGGTGGCGCTGTGGGTTAAACCACTGAGCCTAGGGCTTGCCAATCAGAAGGTTGGCGGTTCGAATCCCCGCAACGGGGTGAGTTCCCATTGCTCAGTCCCAGCTCCAGCCCACCTAGCAGTTCGAAAGCACGTCAAAGTGGAAGTAGCTAAATAGATACCGCTTCGGCGGGAAGGTAAACAGTATTTATGTGCACTGCTCTGGTTTGCCAGAAGCGGCTTAGACATGCTGGACACATGACCCGGAAGCTGTACGCCGGCTCCCTCGGCCAGTAAAGCGAGATGAGCGCTGCAACCCCAGAGTCGTCTGCGACTGGACCTAATGGTCAGGGGTCCCTTTACCTTTATGTAATGACTACACCACAAGGGCAGCAGAAAGACAGACTTGACTTATTATGCAGTATGACTAACTGCAAAAATGCATCAACCTAATGCACCCAAACAGAAAATGCAATCTAAAGTCAGGGATGGAGAACAAATTTGATTCATGTCCACATTTTAAACCAAACTTATCAAATGCACAATTTTCAAAGCAATACAGGAACTGAAATCCAAAATTCGAATAGATCCAAATTTGAAGTGCGGTTCTCCAACCAAACGATGTTTACAAGAGTGCATCTATTAGGGGAACACATGTATAAAAATCAATGCATTCATGAAAATGATATGCAAAATGCATTCTGTGAGGATAATTTGCTTTGGAAATTGGTTACATTAGTCAAAACTGCATGCAAAATGTGCTTACTATGAGAAATCCACACTAAAATGCTGAAGAATCTTCACGAGGACTTTTCGAAAGAAATCTGCAAATTGCTGCAGAAACATGGAGAGCCAAATTGAAGTTTGGAAGAAGGAGAAACTGACATAACCGAAATGGACAGATTCTTCTACCCTGTCCTCCTCCTCAGGCTGCAAAATGCCGCAAGCCATCCAGTCCAACCCCCTGCCAAGCAGGAAACACCATGTGAAAGAATCACCCACCAACAGCATCTCCATCTTGCGTCAGTCAATTTTCACATTATTGGTCCTCATCCAGTCCATTAAGGTGCTCAGGCGCCAGCTAAATGCATCCACAACCATATCCACTCCCAGTGAAAAGGAGAAACAGAGGCAAATGTCACCACATCCTGGTTTCTCCTTTTCACTGGGAGTGGATATGGTTGTGGATGCATTTAGCTGGCGTCTGAGCACCTTAATGGACTCGATGAGGACCAATAATGTGAAAATTGACAGATGCAAGATGGAGATGCTGTTGGTAGGTGATTCTTCATTTTGGAGAGCTCGTGTCCAGCCAGATCTGGACATGCTTATCCTCCCCTGAAGGAGCAGGCTCGTACCTTGAGGGTACGTCCTCCTAACTCACCTAAAATCAGGTATTAAAGGAGCCAGCGATCTCTCTCTCAAGTTATGGTCCATCTGATCGGTGAGCCCAAGAAGCTCAGTGGTTTAGACCACAGCACCACCATACCATAACTTGAGAGAGAGATCGCTGGCTCCTTTAATACCTGATTGCTGAATTTGCTGGACAGCTCCCCTATGTGTCAGGGCTTAACCTGTCTGGGCTTTACCTGGCATCTCCAGGTAGAATCATAGAGTTGGAAGAGACCACAAGGGCCATCCAGTCCAACCCCCTGCCAAGCAGGAAACACCATCAAAGCATTCTTGACATATGCCTGTCAAGCCTCTGCTTAAAGACCTCCAAAGAAGGAGACTCCACCACACTCCTTGGTAGCAAATTCCACTGCCGAACAGCTCTTACTGTCAGGAAGTTCTTCCTAATGTTTAGGTGGAATCTTCTTTCTTGTAGTTTGAATCCATTGCTCCGTGTCCGCTTCTCTGGAGCGGACTGCCTTTACTGCTAACTCACCTAAAAGCAGGTATTAAAGGAGGCAGGGATGTGTCTCTCGAGTTATGGTATGGTGGTGCTGTGGTCTAAACCATTGAGCCTCTTGGAGGAGATGGCATTTGTGGAGCAGAGTAGCTTCTACCAGCTCTAGCTGGTGTCCCAGCCACAGTTGGTTAGAGATAGAGTTTATCTTCAGTTGTCTATGCTCCAGTAACCTCAAGATTAGATTACTGCAATGCATTGAAGCCTTTGAAGTTAGTCCAGAAACCTGTCAGGAGTATGGGCAGGAGTCAGGCTCTGGGGCCTGTAGTGCTTTGCAGGACTGGGGCAGGCCTCAGCTTGTGCTGGAGAAGCAAGGAGTGGCCACTCAGGTGAAGACCTCAGCTTGTGCTGGAGAGGCAAGGAGTGGTCACTCAGATGAGGCCACTTGATACCTCACTGCACCTGGTGGCAGGAGCTGGGAGGGATAAAAGCTCAGCATTTCCCTTCAGCTCTTTGCCACAGCAACCCTACCCCTGCCTGGTTGCCTCTGGCCTCTCGCTCCTTGGACCCTTGCCTTGCCGACGCCTTAATCCTCGACCCTGTGACCTTTGCCTTGCCGACGCCTTGCTTCTCGACTCCCAGACCTTCGCCTCTGCCTTGCTCCTTGACCCTGTGACTGCCTGCTGCTGGACCATCAGCCCTGCACCTGTTCCTGCTTCTACATCACCATCTTGCCTCTGGTCCTGACGTCCTCAGTCAGGGCTTCAACCGCCCGCCGACCGGACCGTGACAAAACCGCACCTGATGCAGAGTTCCACAACCAGAATTTTCATGGTTTGGACATTTATCTAAAAACATGCACATTCCACTTGATATTTCCAAAAGCTCTAAACTGTGTACAATCCAACAAGCAAAGATTGTATCATGTTGCATCAATCCTGGCTCAGTTGTACTTCTTCCAGTTGACTTCTGGTTTTGACCTACAAAGCTTTTCATGGCTTGGGTCTCAATATTTCATGGAATGCCCACTGTGGGCCTACCTGGACCCTATGGTGGTCCTCGGAAGCCCTCTTGCCAGTGCCACCTCCACTGCAGATGCAGAGAGTGGTCACAGCAAGTATCCTCTGCTTGTCCTATTACTGCCATCAATACTACTAAGGGTATGTGATTATTATTACCATTATTATTATTATTAGTAGTAGTATAAGGGACCCAGGTGGCGCTGTGGGTTAAACCAGGCATCCCCAACCTTCAGCCCTCCAGATGTTTTGGACTACAATTCCCATCATCCCTGACCACTGGTCCTGGTAGCTAGGGATCATGGGAGTTGTAGGCCAAAACATCTGGAGGGCCGCAGTTTGGGGATGCCTGGTCTAGGGCTTGCTGATCAGAAGGTCGGCGGTTCGAATCCCTGCAATGGGGTGAGCTCCCATTGCTCGGTCCCAGCTCCTGCCCACCTAGCAGTTCGAAAGCACGTCAAAGTGCAAGTAGATAAATAGGGACCACTCCGGCGGGAAGATAAACGGTGTTTCTGTGCGCTGCTCTGGTTCGCCAGAAGCAGCTTTGTCATGCTGGCCACATGACCCGGAAGCTGTTTGCGGACAAACGCCGGCTCCCTCGGCCTATAGAGCAAGATGAGCGCCACAACCCCAGAGTCAGACACGACTGGACCTGATGGTCAGGGGCCCCTTTACCTTAGTAGTAGTAGTAGTAGTAGTAGTAGTAGTAAAATGCACATCTTAAATGGGACAGGCCTCGTTTTTGGATTAGAACAGGAATTTTCATTGAGAGTAAATCTGGGCTTTGTTACAGCAGAATCTCAAAAACATAAAAAAAAAAATACCAGAGGGATTTATAAGGTCAAAACCTTTCTGCGAGGGACCAGTTTTTGGCACCCAACCCCAAATCAGGCTTTAGATGCAGGCTACACAAACTAGTAGCAATTAGAGACAATTACGGTGAAATTAATTAGTGCCTGCATACAGAGCTTCAGGTGAAGCAGTATTAATTGCTGCTTATATTAAAACAATTTTCACCTATTTTCAAAGGCTCACTTCCTCATGAAACTCTCTTAAGCATCAGTTTTGATTACACTTCCAGAGCTCTGGTGATGACTTTATATTCTCCTGTTTCAACAGACAGGTCAAGTTAGGTGTGTTCCCCCCTGAAACCTATGGGAATTAAGGCAAAAGCTGTAAAACAGAATGAAGAAATCGTAAGCAAAATAGGGCATCAATTCCTGGGATTATCTTTCCAAGACGTCTGATCTTGACTTCTCTGGCTGATTGACACCCATAGATGGTACCACCAAAAGAGAGCAGCTCTTCGCCAAGACATTGTTGGGCTCCAACTTCCATCAACCCCAACAGGTATGGCATGCATGATGGGAGTTGTAGTCTGACAACATCTGGATGACACCATATTGAGGAAGGCTTGGACAAACAGATGTTGTGGACTACAACTTCCATCATCCTTGGGCATGCTGGCTCGAGATGATAGGAGTTGGAGTCCAAGACATTTCAGAACACATGAACATAAGGAGAACTGGGTGTTGCCCATGGGAAGCCCGCATTTGGAGAGAACCATGCTTTGCACTAGGCATTGCCCAAGTTCACCTCTGCCCCAATAAGGTCTAGAACAGGGGTCAGCAAACTTTTTCAGCAGGGGGCCGGTCCACTGTCTCTCAGACCTTGTGGGGGGCTGGACTATATTCTTAAAACAAATATGAACAAATTCCTATGCCCCACAAATAACCCAGAGATGCATTTTAAATAAAAGAACACATTCTACTCATGTAAAAACACCAGGCAGGCCCCACAAATAACCCAGAGGTGCATTTTAAATAAAAGGGCACATTCTATTCATGTAAAAACATGCTGATTCCCAGACCGTCCGCAGGCAGGATTTAGAAGGTGATTGGGCCGCATCCGGCCCCCGGGCCTTAGTTTGGGAACCCCTGGTCTAGAAAGTTGCTTTTTTAAAAAGCGGGAAGCTTTGATTTCTAGGATACTGAGTTCCACAGCTCTGTGTAGCTATACTGTACTCTCCTGGGAAATCACAGCATTTACATGGGGGAATCAGGAGTTGGAGAGGGGGAAGTATCTGGGTCTGTGCCAAAGAAATAAACATATAGCAAAGGAGGATTTCAAGGAAAGGAAGACCTGAGAGAAGCAATTAGGTCTCTTTTGCTATTCAAACACTCTCTCGCTCTCTCTTTCCCCGGAGTGGATTGCCAGTTGCTTTTCCGCACCTCCACTTGTTGTCAGTGCCCTGCGAAGTTTAATTTCCTCTTCTTTTTGCCACTTCTCCCTTTATTCTAATGACACCCCACTCCCCTCCCCAGCTCCCCATTCTGAGTTCTTAAATCTTATCTCTGCAGACCATTGCCGGGCAGCCTCCACTTCTGTTCCATCTCCCTCATCTGCTCTTAATATTAAGGTTCCTCTTTCTTACCCAAAGCAGGTGGATGGAGTCCTGATTAAAACCGATCCTTTGCTGGCAGAGATATTGGGTTTTGTCTCTTTCTCTCTCTGTGCTCCCCCCACCCCACACAAACCGCTCTGCCCCGGGGCCTTTTGATTTCTTGTCCCTCCTGCATTTTCCATTGAGCGCCAAGACTGAATGGCTAATAAAATCAAAGTCACCAGCTGAGCTTGCAGATGCTCATCCATGCACACCCTAAGGGGGAAATGTGCACAAATTCCATTTTCAGTAAATTATTATGTAGGAGAGTCTTTTATCCCAGTGGGAAAAGGAGGAGGGGGGTGGAGGAAGGAGGTGTCAGGTAAGAAGGGGGGGGGATGAGAAACTTTCTCTCAAGCTGGAGATGTTTTCAAAGAGGACACTTTGAAATGTTTGGAGAACTAAAAAGAAGAATGGCTTAGTTAACGGAAGCCTTGTGGTCCATGATGAGATCATACTGGAAGTGTGATGGAGGATGGTTTTGGCAAGACATTGATAGATCTGCATATCTTTTAATGAAGCTTTTGGCCGATTTCTCTAATTTCTTTAGCCATCCATCCATCTCGCAGTGGTTCCAACTGAGGTTTTCCTTCATAAGAGCCTAAGGAGAGTCCGCTGGATCAGGCCAATGGCCCGTCTAGTCCAGCATCCTGTTCTCACAGTGGCCAGCCTGTGAGATGCCAGCAGATTTTTGGGAATGGCAGAACATTGGCAAATGTGCACTGGGGGCTGGAGTCTGACTTGGGAGAGGGGGCCAGTGATTTGGGGGGAAGTGGACCCCTGGACAGTTAAGTCCAGTCAAAGGCGACTATGGGGTTGTAGCACTCATCTCGCTTTCAGGCCAGCAAGGGAGCCAGCGTTTGTCCACAGACAGCTTTCCGGGTCATGTGGCCAGCAGGACTAAACCGCTTCTGGCACAATGGAACACCGTGACGGAAACCAGAGCACATGGAAAGGCTGTTTACCTTCCCGTTACAGTGGTAGCTATTTATCTACTGGAACTGGCTAGGTTGCAAGTAGGTTGGCAGGAGCTGGGACAGAGCAACAGGAACACACTCCGTCGCACGGATTTGAACCCTCGACCTTCTGGTCGGCAAGTCCAAGAGGCTCAGTGGTATAGACGACAGTGCCACCTGCTATGGTAGGTACCAGCTAGGAGGCAAGAGTCAGATACAGGGTGTAACAGGGAGTTATTGGAGCACCCCACAATTGCCTAACCTTGACCCTATACTGGCTTTAAAAGCAACATGGCTGCTATCTTACATGCACAGAGCTTTAAATGTAAGCTTGCTTCAAAATTCTGTTTCAAGAAGCCATGTTGGGTCTGGTCAACCTGACGTGACAAATATTGAGAAAAAGTGGAACTGAGGGTTGTGCTAATGTTTGTTGTTCAAGAGAGGCTGCAAAACAACAACGACAACAACAACACCCCACAGTCTCTTCAGATAGAAAATTGTTTGTATATGGGCACTTGTATACTGAAAGGGGGACCTTCCTACAGGGTGGAACACAGGAAGAGTTGGAAGAAGAGGAGGAAGAATCAGGTCAGGCAAGTGAAGGGCTGGGTGCTTCCCCGCCCTCTATCGCACCTCTTTATCCCAGAACCAGGAGAGGGCTGAAGTGGGATAAGCAGAGCCAGCTTCAACACAGGCGTAGTCTCTGGCTGCATTCACGCAGCCCACCAGGGGGTGGTACGTAAAATGGGGAAGGGCAAGTGGCCCCCTGTTGCTGCAACTGCTCCATTGACTGCAGGCCTGCCTGGGAATATGTGAGTCTGGTGTATATGGGTATTTGGAGCCCTAGAAATGACTACTAGTGCCAGAGTTAAATATCTGCTGCATGCATTCATTTGGTGGGGAGTGCCCTTGGAAGCAAGCAGAATTTGAACACAAGAGCGGCACTCTCCCCTCCTGTGGTTCCAGCTGTCACTCAGAAGCATTGCTGCTTCCAACTGTGGAGGCAGAGCAGAGCCATCCAAAGCCTTCTCCTCCCTAAATTTGTCCAATCTTCTTTTAAAGCCACCTAGGTCTGTGGGCACCAGTGGCTTCCCTCTGCCCTTACCTTCCAAGTCCCAGACTGCAGAATCTGGGACCGGCAGCCATGTGACACCGGAAGTTGCGTCGACGTAACTTCCGGTGTCGCTTTGCCCTTCTATGGGCACCAAAAATGGCCACCGCCGGCTTCAAAAGTAGCTTCTACGCATGACCGGAAGTGTGTCGACGCAACTTCTGGTGTCGCCCCGCCCATCTATGGGTACCAAAATGGCCGCCGCCAACACCGGAAGTCACATCTATGCACTTCCGGTCATGTGTAGATGCGACTTTTGAAGATGGCGGCCATTTTTTGTGCCCATAGAAGGGCAAATCAGAAAGGGAAAAAAAAGGCCGCCAGCAGGAGAAAATAACGGAGAAAAACGGGAGACAAAGTGATACAGGGGACCACCGGGAAAAGGTAAGTAAAAACGGAGGTTTCCCGGGGAAAACGGGAGACTTGGCAGCTATGCCTCTGCCTCCTCCAAATGCCACCATAGGGTCACTGCCATAGGCACCAGTTTACTCGAAGAAGCAAAGATCACCAGTGTTGAAGCAATGATTCCTCAACATCAACTTTGTTGGACTGGTCGTGTTGTGTGGATGCCTGATTATCGTCTTCCAAAGCAACTACTCTATTCCGAACTTAAAAACAGAAAGCGTGATGCTGGTGGTCAACAAAAGAGGTTTAAAGACGCTCTCAAAAAATGTAGTATAAACACTGACAACTGGGAAACACTGGCCTGCGAGTGCTCCAGTTGGAGAACAGCCTTTCCCAAAGGTGTCATGGGCTTTGAAGAGGCTCGAACTCAGGACGCAAGGGAGGAACGTGCTAAGAGGAAGGCACGTTTGGCAAACCCTCACCGTGATCAACTGCTACCTGGAAACCAATGTCCCCACTGTGGAAGGATGTGTGGATCCAGAATTGGCCTCCACAGTCACTTACGGACTCACTGTTAAAACCGTGTTTATGGAAGACAATCTTACTCGGCTACGAGGGATCGACAAAGAAGAAGAAGACCATAGACACCAGTTTTTGGGAGCTGAGGCACTTTGGAACACCCCCCCCAATGTTGTTGTTTTTTGAGGTGGTTCTCTCAATGTTCGGAGAGTATTTGGCTTGGCCCCCTGGCTCCTTGTGACATCGCACATGTGGCGTCAGGAAGTTCAGTTATCCCGAGAAACTGGCGCCTCTGGTCACTACTTTTAAAGTTATTTATTATTAAGATTTCTTTCTGCCACTTAATATGCATGATCCCTAAGAGGTTTGCATAAGAGAGACGGATGTATTAGAAGAGCAAACCATAAAGCTTTTAATACGCATATCGAAAAGAAAACCAAACAGAACGGTGCGGCAAAGGCTTTTAATTTGAGGGAGGAAAGCCTGATTAAAAAGGTGTTTAAAAGTAACCACTATTTACACCTCCCAAGCAATGCACAGGAAGGTGTGCGAATGCCTAAGGGGTGCAGCTCAAAAGTTGTGTTCTTTGGAGGCCATGTGTGAATCACTTTTGGGATTGCTTTTGGTGCAACTGGCTGTTCTTTATCATAATCACAGAGGAGAGGGCTGTGGATGGCTCCTAGCCTTAAAGGCTTTATGCTCTGCCTCCACAGGAAACACTTATTCACGCGGTGCAGAGTTAAACTCTGGAACTCCCTGCCACATGAGGCAATAATGGCCTGGATGAATTTAAAAGAGGGTGGGACTGATTTATGGAGGAGGAGAGGGCTGTCGATGGCTACTAGCCATGGTTGCTATGCTCTGCCTCCACAGCTGGAGGCAGCAATGCTTCTGAATACCACAGACGGGGAGAGGGCTCTTGCGTGTGAATCCTGCCTTCTGGTTTCCCACAGGCATCTGGTTGGCCACTGTGAGAGCAGGAAGCTGGACGAGGCGGGCCATTGGCCTGATCTAGCTGGTCTTTTCTTAGACTCTTGTTGTCATCCATTTCCTGATGTGGTGCAGAATGCCGCGGTGAGGCTCCTTACGGGGTCCCGGCCGCGGGATCACATTCATCCAGCACTTTACCAGCTGCACTGGCTCCCGGTGGAGCACAGGATCAGGTTTAAGGTGCTGGTTTTGACCTTTAAAGCCCTATGCGGCTTGGGACCCTCGTACCTACAGGACTGCCTCTTTTGGTATGCCCCACGGAGGACCTTAAGCATACCTGCCAAGTTCCTCTCTGAAAAGTAAGGGACTGGACTGAAATTAGCATACCAGAAGTCGCGCTGCAGCCATTTTGGAACTGGGCAGAGCAGCATCAAAAGTCGCTTCTGAGCATGCTCCACCCAGTTCCAAAATGGCCGCCGCGCCAGAATAAACCGGGGAAAAACAAAAAATCCGTTTTTTCGGCAGGGGACAGCTGGAAAAACGGGGGTTTCCCAGGGAAAACGGGAGACTTGGCAGCTATGCCTTAAGGTCCACAAACAACAATATTCTGGAGATCCCGAGCCATAAGGTGGCTAGATTGGCCTCAACTAGGGCCAGGGCCTTTTCCGTATTGGCCCCAACTTGGTGGAACGCTCTTTCACAGGAGACCAGGGCCCTGCGGAATTTGTCATCTTTCCGCAGGGCCTGTTCCGCCTGGCCTTTGGGTTGGATTCAGTCTGACCCCTGTGTTTTCCTCCCTCGTGGTTTGGATTTATCAAGTACTTAAAATGAGGCTGCATTTTAAATGTTAAATGTTAGTATTGTATTTTAATCTGTATTTTAATTAATTGTTTTCTTTTCTTTTATGTCTTATTGTAATTTTATTGGTGTTAGCCGCCCTGAGCCTGGTTTTGACTGGGGAGGGCGGGGTATAAATAAAAATTCATTATTATTATTATTATTATTATTATTATTATTATTATTATTATTATTAACGGCCAGCAGTTAGGCTGGGATCTGGACAACTTGGAATATTTGTTGCCATTTCTTTAAAGTGATAAATAAATAAACAAGAGCTGTTATTTCAAGCAGCCTGAGAACTACTTTCGGGGGTCTCCATAGGGATCTCTCCAGTTTGGCCCGGGGCCAAGATGTGCTTCTTTGCCAAGTTGATTTATGCATATTTCCTTGTACGACATGAGAGAGAAATTCAGCCAAACTCTTGATCAAAGTGTCTGCAAGCCTTTTGACCCCACTGCCTACAAAGGCACTTTCTTAAGGCTGTTTCCCTTACTGGGCAGCCCCTCAAATCTCATAGACACAATAGCATCTCTGCAAAACTGTCTGCTGGATTCCACGGGAGCAACATTTAGCTGCTAACACCAGCGTGTGTATGTGAGACAGAGGGGGGCAGGGGGCATGGGCATAGGCAGGGGGGGCAGGAGGGGGCAGCTGCCCCCCCTAGAAGAAAAAAATTATTGTATTTTACAGACCATAACCAGCACTTTTCCCCTGCAAAAACTGAAGCGGAAAGGGCTTTGCTTTAGCGAGAGCAGCTCTCCACTTGCTGGGGGAGAGCAGCTCTCCACTTGCTGGGGGGGGGGGGGGAACACAGTTGTAACAAAAACACATCAAATAAATAAAGCAAAGTGGCTACCGGTACTTAAGCAGTTAAGACAATGGAGCAGAAAATCCCTTCAGGCAAGGTTTGATAGCTGACCAATTCACCCTATTGTTCTTCAGTGGTAGTTGTTAATGAGCATTCAGGGATCGCATTAAGAGTTCTATTGGCGATTTAATGAGGGTGCATTGACTAAGGTGGCTCTGCAAGGCTAAAAAGAAATGAATAAGAAAAGGGGGGGCTGTAGCTTTTGATAGACACAGTGATGTTTATAAAAAGCAGAGGTGTTCCAGTCTGCCCCTCCTCCTGCATCTGTATACTGTAAATCAGGGGTGGCCACCTCCCAAGAGACTCTGATCTACTCACAGAGTTAAAAACTGGGAGTGATCTACCCCCTTTTGGGGGGTTTAGGTCAAAGCTGTTGAGTTTTTTTAAGGAAGGGAAGCCCTGTTTTTTTGAGTTTAGGTCAAACTTGTTGAGCTTCTTTTAGGAGGAAGGGAGGCCCATTTTTGTTTAGGGCTTCAGGTCATAGTTCAGCTTTTTTTAGGGAGGAGGAAAATTTTGGGTGAGCTTTTTTTAGGGGTGCCAGTGATCTAGCAGTGATCTACCACAGACATCCAGTGATCTACTGGTAGATCACAATCTACCTGTTGGACGTGCCTGCTGTAAATCAAGCAGAGAGAAAGCTGCTTGCAAGGCTCCTGTACAGGCGTACCAGTATCTTCCTCTTGCTGCAGAGTTCCAGCATCACAGCATCACCCAGAGGCACCCACAAATATGAGTTATCCCTCTCTCTATTTCTTCCCTCTTCCATCCTTAATAAAATACCGGGGGGGGGGGGGGCAGAAAAGCCCCACATAGAAAGCCCATCAACATGGGGGGGGGGTTTGACTCTTTAAAATACAGTACAGTCGTACCTCGGGTTGCGAACACCTCGGGTTACGAACAACCCGGGTTACGAACTTCGCAAACCCGGAAGTATTTTCGCCGTGCGCGCGTGCGCAGAAGCGCCGCATGCCTTTGCGCATGCGCAAAGCGCAAAAATAGAAGAAATAGCGCTTTGCGCATGCGCAAAGCGGCGGTTCGGGCCCTTTTCGGGTTACGAACTTTTCGGGTTACAAACTGCGACCCGGAACGGATCGCGTTCGTAACCCGAGGTGCCACTGTATTTACCAGTAATTGGGGGGGGGGGAGATGCACCTAGGCCTCCAGGAGTTGGCTGCTATGCCTAGGAGTAGGACAATTCAAGAAAGCAGAATGATGCATATGCTATGGCTATATATCAATAGAATCATAGAATTGTAGTCGGAAGGGACCACAAGGGTCATCTAGTCCAACCCCCTGCAATGCAGGAATTTTTTCCTAAGGTGGGGCTTGAACCCACAACATGGTTGAAATATTATGCTGATATGCAGCAACGCCTTGGAGCCGTCGTGTCTGTGGCCGTGCCTTGCCTTGCCCTCGCCCGCCCTGTCACCCCCTCTCGCCTGCCTGACCCTCCCGTCCTCTCCAGCCAAGCAGGGTAGCCGCCGATGCTGCCAGCCTCAGAAGCACAAGGTGGCCGCTGCCGCTGCCACGATATCATCAGGCCAGCTGGCCCTGTAGCCCCGCCCACGTTCCCACTTCGGAGCCCCGCCCCTGAACGACCATGGCTTGCCCCCCCCCTAGTTTTGATCCTGGCTACGCCCCTGGCAGGGGGGGACAACGACAACCATACCATATTTGAGGCAATGGGGCATTTAGGTAACTTTAGGCTCTCCTGCACCCCTTTCTTTGGATCAAGGGTCGGGGACCTTGTACAGTCAGAGGGTCACCTTCCCTCCTGAGCCACGCTAGCCAGGAATAGAACCTCCATATTCAAGAGGTGAATATCCATATTCACCCAGGTGGTGCTGTGGTTAAACCACTGAGCCTAGGGCTTGCTGATCAGAAGGTCGGCGGTTCGAATCCCTGTGACGAGGTGAGCTCCTGTTGCTTGGTCCCAGCTCCTGCCAACCTAGCAGTTCGAAAGCATGTCAAAATGCAAGTAGATAAATAGGAACCGCTACAGCAGGAAGGTAAACGGCGTTTCCATGTGCTGCTCTGGTTTGCCAGAAGTGGCTTTGTCATGCTGGCCACATGACCTGGAAGCTATACGCTGGCTCCCTCGGCCAATAATGTGAGATGAGCGCATAACCCCAGAGTCGGTCACGACTGGACCTAATGGTCAGGGGTCCCTTTACCTTTATGTTTATTCAAGAGTAGTTCTTCTCTCTCAACACACACACACCACGATTATAGGGTGCTATAGAGAGAGAGTCCCATGGACTCTTGAGAGTCCCATGGACTGCAAGAAGATCAAACCTATCCATTCTGAAGGAGATCAGCCCTGAGTGCTCCCTGGAAGGACAGATCCTGAAGCTGAGGCTCCAATACTTTGGCCACCTTATGAGAAGAGAAGACTCCCTGGAAAAGACCCTGGTGTTGGGAAAGATTGAGGGCACTAGGAGAAGGGGACGACAGAGGACGAGATGGTTGGACAGTGTTCTCGAAGCTATGGACATGAGTTTGACCAAATTGCAGGAGGCAGTGGAAGACAGGAGTGCCTGGCATGCTCTGGTCAATGGGGTCATGAAGAGTCGGACACGACTAAACGACTAAACAACAACAATAGAGAGAGAACAGGTATGGATTTAAAGCCCATTTAACTAGGAGCAGTGCTTTTTTTCCTGGGGGTATGCATACCCCTAAACATTTTGTGAATCTAAGCTTGGCCTCAATATGAGTAGGAAAATGAGAGTGCCCCTGAACATTTTTTTAAAGGAAAAAAAGCACTTACTAGGAGCCCTCACAACACAAAAATATAAGAGAAGCTTGCTGGATCAGACCCATGGCCCATATAGACGAGCATCCTGCAAGCAGATGCCTGCAGGAAACCTGCAACTCTCCCCTCCTGTGGTTCTAAGCAACAGACACTCAGAAGTTTTATTGCTTCTGACCATGGAGGCAGAATACAGCCATTGTGGCTGGTAGCCATCGCAAACCCTCCAAGTGCCCCTATTTTCCAGGGACAGCCCTGGATTTACAGAAGCCATTTCTGATTTGATCCCGGAATGCCTCACTTTTCCGTAGGACGTCCCTATTTTCATCAGAGAAATGTTGGAGGGTATAGAAGAAGAAGAAGAAGAAGAAGAAGAAGAAGAAGAAGAAGAAGAAGAAGAAGAAGAAGAAGAAGAAGAAGAAGAAGAGTAGTTTGGATTTGATACCCTGCTTTATCACTACCCGAAGGAGTCTCAAAGTGGCTAACATTCTCCTTTCCCTTCCTCCCCCACAACAAACACTCTGTGAGGTGAGTGGGGCTGAGAGACTTCAAAGAAGTGTGACTAGCCCAAGGTCACCCAGCAGCTGCATGTGGAGGAGCGGAGACGCGAACCCGGTTCCCCAGATTACTAGTCTACCGCTCTTAACCACTACACCACACTGGCTCTCATGCGACCCCCGAACCAAGGAGATAAGTAACTAGACAACCTTCAGAAGACACCTGACGGCAGCCCTGGATAAGGAAGTGTAAGAGAGAGGGCGTTTAATGTTTAATATTTTACTGTATTATGTATTTATACTTGCTGGAAGCTGCCCAGAGTGACTGGGGCAGCCCAGTCAGAAGATCGGGGTATGAATAGTAAAATTATTATTATGGAATAGAATGTCTATTTTTCATCAGAGAAATGTTGGAGGGTATGCACATCAACTATGCATTGTGTGTAGAAGAATTATCCCCCTTTCAACTAGCTTCTGAGAAATGCCATCAGCTGATACCAAGTCCTAGTGTGTGGGGAGAGAGAGAGAGAGAGAGAGAGAGAGAGAGAGAGAATGAAGAATTTGATCTTTAGTCATTCCTTCAGCGATGCCCATAATTTCATAAATTTAGCTCTTGCTAAAGAGCTCCCCACAATTGTCTACGCCAGGGGTCAGCAACCTTTTCCAGCCATGGGCCTCAGACCTTGTGGTGGGCCAGACTATATTTTGGGGGAAAAATATGAATGAATTCCTATGCCCCACAAATAACCCATAGATGCATTTTAAATAAAAGCACACATTCTACTCATGTAAAAACACCAGGCAGGCCCCACAAATAACCCAGAGATGCATTTTAAATAAAAGGACACATTCTACTCATGTAAAAACACGCTGATTCCCGGACCATCCGTGGGCCGGATTGAGAAGGTGATTGGGCCGCATCCAGCCCCTGGGCCATAGGTTGCCTACCCCTGGTCTAAGTGTTTCGTTATAAAAAAAATATTTAGAAGGTGCAAGGGGAGATCAATTTCTAAAATGAGATGCGCCAGCTATCTGAAAACCCCTTTCCTCATCCCAAATGTCAACCGTTTTGGTCTTTTACTCCCAAATCCCTGATATTAACCACCTTCTGCCCTATAATCCTCAGAGGTGACTGGGCAGGTGGTTCCCCCTGTTGGGCTGTGAGCTGTGACTGGGCTTTCTCTGTACCAGTTCCCCATTTGTGGAAGGTGCACCTGTCACCCTCATTATTAACATCTGGGAGGAATAATTGACAAAGCCCTACATGTCCCAGTTTACTCTGGCTTTTCATGGCGGAAAGGTACAGCTCGCAGCAGCATTGAAATGATAAGCTGTCAGAGGACGCGGCTGTGCTATTAAATGCTTTTAGATGTTCTTAATTGTTGTAGGTGGCACTGTGGGTTAAACCACAGAGCCTAGAGCTTGCCGATCAGAAGGTCGGCGGTTCGAATCCCTGCGACGGGTTGCTCGGTCCCAGCTCCTGCCAACCTAGCAGTTCAAAAGCACATCAAAGTGCAAGTAGATAAATAGGAACCGCTATAGCGGGAAGGTAAACGGCGTTTCCATGTGCTGCTCTGGTTCACCAGAAGTGGCTTTGTCATGCTGGCCACATGACCTGGAAGCTGTACGCCGGCTCCCTTGGGCAATAACGCGAGGTGAGCGCCGCAACCCCAGAGTTGGCCACGACTGGACCTAATGGTCAGGGGTCCCTTTACCTTTAATTATGTTGAAATCCTTCATTTATTACATTTATATGGTCCCTTTAAGGGGCTCAAGAGGCTGTGGTTTTCGCATAGGGTTGCCATACGTCTGGAATTTCCCGGACGTATCCAGAATACTGCAGTCAGCAGCAGTGTCCGGGCGGAAATGGGCAAAATGTCCTGGAAAATGGCAACCCCTGTCGGCAGAGTCGTTTTTGCCAATTTCACATAAAAATAGCTTAACCACTTTGTTCCGATTTTTACTGTTTAAAATATGGCAACCCTATTTTTGTGGGGTTTCGTTGTGGAGGGCTCTTTTTTTTCCTTTAATGGTTTTTTTGTGCTGTGTTACAGTTATGTGTTTTTATCATGTTGTAAACTACGTTGAGCACGGTTTGAACTGTGGAAAGGCAGCATAAAAATATGTATGTTCGTACGTACTTGGTTCTCCCTCCTCATTTTACCCTCACAACGACCCTGCGAGGTAGGTCATGCTGAGAGGCAGTGACTGGCCCAGAATTACCCAGTGAGCTTTGTGTCTGAGTGGGGATTTGGACCCGGCTCTCCCAGGTCCTCTATGTGGGACAAGAAGCTACAGTTAGAACTGGATATGGAACTACTGATTGGTTCAAAATTGGGAAAGGAGTACGACAAGGTTGTATATTGTCTCCCTGCTTATTTAACTTATATGCAGAATTCATCATGCGAAAGGCTGGACTAGATGAATCCCAAACCGGAATTAAGATTGCCGGAAGAAATATCAACAACCTCAGATATGCAGATGACACAACCTTGATGGCAGAAAGTGAGGAGGAATTAAAGAACCTTTTTAATGAGGGTGAAAGAGGAGAGCGCAAAATATGGTCTGAAGCTCAACATCAAAAAAACCCAAGATCACGGCCACTGGTCCCATCACCTCCTGGCAAATAGAAGGGGACAAAGGTCTGTATAGTCCCTTGCCGACAAAGGTTAAAGCTATGGTTTTCCCAGTAGTAATGTATGGAAGTGAGAGCTGGACCATAAAGAAGGCTGATAGCCGAAGAATGGATGCTTTTGAATTATGGTGCTGGAGGAGACTCTTGAGAGTCCCATGGACTGCAAGAAGATCAAACCTATCAATTCTGAAGGAAATCAGCCCTGAGTGCTCACTGGAAGGACAGATCGTGAAGCTGAGGCTCCAAGACTTTGGCCACCTCATGAGAAGAGAAGACTCCCTGGAAAAGACCCTGATGTTGGGAAAGATGGAGGGCACAAGGAGAAGGGGATGACAGAGGACGAGATGGTTGGACAGTGTTCTCGAAGCTACGAACATGAGTTTGACCAAACTGCGGGAGGCAGTGGAAGACAGGAGTGCCGTGAAGTGCTATGGTCCACGGGGTGACGAAGAGTCGGACACGACTAAACAACTAAACAACAACAACAACTCCCAGGTCCTACTTCAATACTCATTACACCACACATTTTAATATGTTTTCATTTCATCTTAATGGCATTTCTCTTACTAGTTCGTTGTTAGCAGATCTGGGCTCCTTCGCCTTGAAAGGACAGGATGGAAATTGATCAACCAGTGACATTTAAATGTGTTTGGAATGCTTATTGCCAAGCCGAAAATGTGCTCAGAAATCTGCTTGCTAGTCCAAAGCATTCCTGAAAATGCAACTGTTGGTGAAACACAATGCACCCATGGCCTTTTAATTGCGGAAATACGTATATTAGGGGAAACCGTGTACAAAAAAACCCCGGGTATATTAGGGGAAACACTAAATAAAACGCCAATGAATTTTCATGAGGGCGTTCGCTGATGCGGAACCGAACTTAAGATTGGGGAAAATGAGAAAGTGAGGAAACCCGAAATGGACAGATTGACATATGCAAATGTTATGCAAATCATTGTCTGGGGGTGGCAAAGCATAAGTGCAGACTAAAAACTTATCTCTCTCTCCCCCCCCCCCCTCATTGATTTCAGAATTAACCAATGTGCAATTCCCAGGACACAATTCCCTCTCAAATACTCTGAAAGTGTCTCCCGTCGCCTTAGAATTATTTCCCCCTCTACTGAGGCATTTTCTTTCTCCTCAACAATACCTTTCTAAAAAATAAAATAAAATATGTTCCACGGATTCTTGAGGAACATTCCTTCAAACAGTAGGAATGTGGGGGCCTGTGAATGATATGCATGCATGAATGGTATAGTTAATGAAAAGGATATATATATATATATATATATATATATATATATATATATATGCATACTTTCTTCTCTCTCCCTCCCAACCCCCATTCCCATCTTAAATTAATTTCACGGTGGTAAAAAGTGCTAAGCTCATAAGTCAGAAGAATGAGCAATTCTCTTAATCTACTGAATAGGTGGTGTAGCCAAGGGGGCCCCACCGTTTTGCAAGATGAATGCAGCCCTGAGAGAAGGATGAAGTAATTATTTTAAGCTGAGCTGCTTCAGTAGAGTTTATCCCCGCAGCCCCCCCCCCGCCCCGTATTCAAATGGGCTGCTGCTGGGATTTATCCCAAGGTCGCCGAACCCGACCTTTGATGCAAGGGGTCAAAGAGCAACATGGCTTCAGCCAACGTCCAGCTGCCCTGTGAGAGCCTTTGGCCGGCTGATCATCAACGGCCTGAGAAGATGATCTTCCAGACGGTCTGGGTTCACTCAGGTCTGGAGGTGGACTTAGCGACCCGAAGGTGAAAAGTGGACAGATTGCATTCTGCTTTTGGGTGCTGATGTTCTTCTTCAATTAACGCTCATTTCTGAGAGCCAGTGTGGTGTGGTGGTTAAGAGTGGTAGACTCGTAATCTGGGGACCCGGGTTCACGTCTCCGCTCCTCCACATGCAGCTGCTGGGTGACCTTGGGCTAGTCACACTTCTTTGAAGTCTCTCAGCCTCACTCACCTCACAGAGTGTTTGTTGTGGGGGAGGAAGGGAAAGGAGAATGGTAGCCGCTTTGAGACTCCTTCGGATAGTGATAAAGCAGGATATCAAATCCAAACTACTACTACTACTACTCTTCTTCTTCTTCTTCTTCTTCTTCTTCTTCTTCTTCTTCTTCTTCTTCTTCTTCTTCTTCTTCTTCTTCTTCCTCAAGAGCACCACGTGTGGTGGTCATGTGATCCTTGCTGTGGTGCTGAATGTGTGGGGACTCCAAAGATGGATGGTGTCGACTTCCTCACCCCTTATACCGCATTGGCCTGAATATACATTTCCCCCCCAAATTGCGACCATGAAAAGTTAAAGTGCGGCTTATATCCGCGGCATTATGGTATGCACCCAGAAGCGTGGGGGCAAACAGCGCCAGGAGTGCAGCGAAGCAGTGCCCATTACATGCGTAGTTCCCCATCCCCCCCCCCAAGGCCAGGAAGGGAGAGAATGAGGAAGGGGAAAGTCTGGCGGCAATTCAGTGCGGCTCCCCTACCCACTTTGCAGCCAGGAGCAGCGAGGAATGGTATTTTTTCTTTTTTTCTCTCCCCCCTCCAATTTTAAAGGTGCGGCTTATATTAGGGTGTGGGTTAAATTCAGGCCAATATGGTATGTAGGTCCTGAAAGACCTACATTGGCTCCCAGGATGTTTCCGAGCACAATTCAAAGTGTTGGTGCTGACCTTTAAATCCCTAAACGACCTCAGTCCTGTAGACCTGAAAGAGCTACTCCACCCCCTTTGTTCTGCCCGGACACTGAGGTCCAGCTCCGAGGGCCTTCTGGCAGTTCCTTCACTGCGAGAAGCGAAGCTACAGGGAACCAGGCAGAGGGCCTTCTCGGTAGTGGCACCCGCCCTGTGGAACACCCTACCATCAGATGGCAAGGAAATAAACAACTATCTGACTTTCAGAAGACATCTGAAGGCAGCCCTGTTTTATCACATTAATAATAATAATAATAATAATAATAATAATAATAATAATAATACTGGTTCTGTGGTGCACCCTCTCTATTGAAGTATTTTGTCTCTTACTGATGCCTCCTTCCACAACTGAACACTTTTTCTTGGAGAAGGCGACAGTGTGCACCCCCCCATTGACTCCGAATCCGGAAAGCTCCCATCACTAATTTGGGAAGGGGCGTCTACACGATGGTGGCTCAGTCCATAGCTATCCTGTTATTTCATAGAATCATAGAGTTGGAAGAGACCCCTGGGGTCCTCTATTCCAAGCCCTTGCAACACAGGTAACTCAACTAAAGCAGCCACGGCAGGTGGCTAAAAAACTTCCAAGGAAGGAATACGCAGAAATGGCAAAACTCACCGGAAGAATAAGAAATCAAGAAGAGAGACTTTTAAAAATAGAATGGGGAAAATTTATGGATTATTTGAGGACACACTATAAACAAATTAAAACATCAGCAGGATTGATATAAACGAGTGCAGTAAAGAATAATTGAGGGGAGGATAAAGGAAGATTTATAAATATATTTGAATTGGATAGGCCGTAATAAAAAGATGTGAAATAAATAACCACTGAAGGGAGGGGAGGGAGATGTAAATTGAATGTGTAATGATTTTGTTCTTTTCGGCTAAAATGTTTGTAAAAGTTGAAAATGAAAATGAAAATTAAAGAAACAAAACAAAACAAACCTCTGAGGAAGGAGAGTCCACAACCTCCTGACGGAGACCATTCCACTGTCAAACAGCTCTTACTGCCAGAAAGTTGGTATTTCTTATGAAATACCGTGTTTTGATGTGTTATCTCCCAAACCAGCTGGATGGGCCTGCAGGAAATCCTATAAAAGCCAAGGCCGGCTTGCATTGGCTGGGGCAAAGCAGTGCCGAAGTTAAGAGGGCATAAGAATATTAGTAGACCCTGCAGGGTCAGGACAATTGCAAGGTTGAGCCATTTCCCCTGAGGTGCTAGTTTTCTATGTGGCGGGGAAATGTTCTGTCCGGAGCAGCAGCCAGTTTCCACCTTCAGTCTGAGCTGATGCATCATGGGGACAAGTTGACCACTTCAACGGGAGCCAGGCCTAAGATAAGAGGGACAGATTCAATAGAAGAGTTCCTATGTTTAAAATGATAATAATGCAGAAGAGAGCATTTTGATCGAAGTCCAGGCTTGGGCTCCTTTCTTCTGGTCACCCAGAATCAAAGTCCTTTCCTGTTGCTAGGTAACCACACTCAGAGAGAACCATAACCAAGACTCTTACGGGCACAACTTTCTTTAAAATATGAGTACAGGCTGCTTGAAGGTGAGGTAAACTGAAACAGCTCAAGGAGGGAGAAGTTTTCTCCCAGTAAAGCTGGAACGGTGGGAAGTTTGATGCGGGTTGCATTTAAAGCTGAACCAAACCTAGGTTCCCAGTTTCCAAAATGATTTGTAGACTGAAAAACAGGTGTGATTTGAATTTCGTGTTCTTCTGAATTTTGCAGGGCAGTGCTCTAGTCAAGCCACATGCACAAATATGCATATGTCAGGGTAAAGCGTGTGCAAAAAAAGCTCATATCCATGAAATATAAGGCACCAAAATTCATTATATTAGAGGGAATTTTGTGCATCAAGCAAAATTGCATATACAGTCATACCTCGGTTTACAACCGCCTCGGTTTACAACCACCTCGGTTTACAACCACCGCGGACCCATCTGGAATGGATTAGGCAACAATAGCTTTAGGTTGGAAAGACAGAGAAAAATGGACAGTAGAGGTCTGGACTAATTATTTGTTTGAATTTATTCAGTCAGACATCGTGGCAGGAACATCACAGGAAATAACATGGAAGGCCAAGTCTACTATGATAAGGACCAGATGGAACTCCTATCTTCAATGGATAACAACTACTGGACCAGAAGACATTCAGTGGAAATTAAAGACATTGTGCCCATGGCTGAGGACAACTATTTGAACCCTTCCAATGGATTATGGGTGGGGGAGGGGGTGGGAAGGGAAAGGAAAAATGGTACGGGAAATTAAAAATTGGAAGGAGATAATATAATGTATGTAAAAATTCTCGTACTTCAATAAAAATCTTGTAAAAAAATCACTTTCCATTACTTTCAATGGGAAAGTTCGCTTCAGGTTAAGTACGCTTCAGTTTAAGTACAGACTTCCAGAACCAATTACACTCATACTGTACTTCGGGTTAAGTACGCTTCAGGTTGAGTACTCCAAGGACCCGTCTGGAACGGATTAATCCACTTTCCATTACTTTCAATGGGAAAGTTCGCTTCAGGTTAAGTACGCTTCAGGTTAAGTACAGACTTCCGGAACCAATTGTGGTTGTAAACCGAGGTACCACTGTAAAAGTGTGTAGGACTAGGAGAAATCAGCACTAACATGCTTAGGAATTTCCACGGGGAGGTTTCAAAGCAGGGAGGGGAATTCCCAAACCGACGTGGAACTGTGGAGAAACAAACATAAGATTGGGAAAATGGGAAATGAGGAGAAAATGGACAGAACTAGGCACTGCTTCTCTCCACTCAGAAGAGGTCGCTGTTGTTTGGTGTTTGGGGGGGCATGTGAACCCCAGCTGTAGGGACGCCCTTTCAGATTTCAAGATGTGCAGGGAGAAGATAATTTTGTGTAAGAGGGGCACCGCACTCAGAGCTTCAAATAACCAGGGCTGAGCCAATATGCTTCTCATAGGAACTTTGCAGAACAGCACGAAATGGCTCACTTCAGTGATCCCACCCTCATCCCTGGGGCGGCTCTGAAACGGGGCACAATATCCACCCATTTCTTGATGCCAAATAACCGAGGCCAAATCCAGCAATTGGTGATTGCATCAGGAATAGACCTTGGTGATATCATAGAATCATAGAGTTGGAAGAGACCACAAGGGTCATCCAGTCCAACCCCCTGCCAAGCAGGAAACACCATCAAAGCATTCTTGACATATGGCTGTCAAGCCTCTGCTTAAAGACCTCCAAAGAAGGAGACTCCACCACACTCCTTGGTAGCAAATCCCACTGCCAAACAGCTCTTACTGTCAGGAAGTTCTTCCTAATGTTTAGGTGGAATCTTCTTTCTTGTAGTTTGAATCCATTGCTCCGTGTCCGCTTCTCTGGAGCAGCACAAAACAACCTTTCACCCTCCTCTATATGACATCCTTTTATATATTTGAACATGGCTATCATATCACCCCTTAACCTTCTCTTCTCCAGGCTAAACATACCCAGCTCCCTAAGCCGTTCCTCATAAGGCAGCGTTTCTAGGCCTTTGACCATTTTGGTTGCCCTCCTCTGGACACGTTCCAGCTTGTCAGTATCCTTCTTGAACTGTGGTGCCCAGAACTGGACACAGTACTCCAGGTGAGGTCTGACCAGAGCAGAATACAGTGGTACTATTACTTCCCTTGATCTAGATGCTATACTCCTATTGATGCAGCCCAGAATTGCATTGGCTTTGATATGGCGCCCTGTGCAAGGCCAAAATTAGATGCCCTCTCCAGGGGACTCGCCTCACCTTCTAAAAGCCAGGTAAGAGGTGCTGGGCTTTGGGAAAGAGGCATGAGGGCTCTGCCAGGGTCCTGGAGGCCTCCCTCCCCCTTCCCAAAGCCAGCCAAAGTTTTGAGAAGGTGCCCTCCTCGGCTGCATGCCCAGACACTTACAAGTGTCCCTATTTTCCATAGGCGTCCCTGATTTAGAGAAGCTGTTTCTGCTTTGATCCCAGAATGTCCCACTTTTCCTTAGGATGTCCCTGTTTTCATTGGAGAAATGTTGGAGGGTATGGAGTTATCCGACCCCCAAGCTATCTGAAGGCGATCATGTCTAGGGAAGTTTTTTTTTTTAAAAAAAAATGTTTAATGTTTTATTATGTTTTTATATATGCTGGAAGCCGCCCAGAGGGGCTGGGGCAACCCAGTAAGATGTGTGGGGTACAAATAGTAAAATTATCGTTATGGAATGGGACGTCCCTATTTTTATAAATGTTGGAGGGTATGCACACCCAGGGCGGGCGGGCGTACGTACGGGTGGTGCTCCCCTAAAAACACTTTTGAATGCATGAAGGGGGAGAATGGGGCTGCACCTCTCATTCCTGGTCACCAGCCGCACCTCATTACTGCATTGCGGAGGGTTGGACTAGATGATCTTCGGTGGTCCCTTCCAACCCACCATTCCATGATTCTGTTATTCTACTTCTCCATCACCTACACGTGGACAGCTTGCAGAGGGAAGCCTGCTGTATGTGTGCTTTAAAACCCTGACCGCAAAGTGGGTTCAGGCAAACCATACATGTAGAACAATCTCCCCCTTTGCATGGGCGGGATTAGAAATCTCAGGATCGCGCCCTTTAAAAACATTTCAAGAAAGTTACAAGAAAGGAGATTCCAACTAAATATCAGGAAGAACTTTCTTAATATCCGGTGGGAGTATGTTCAGCAGAAACAGTTTGGGCAATATTTTACTCCTTTCATCAAGCGCTATTGTTGCCCCTGAAAAGCAAAATGGGTGAATGTTCAACGCAGGAGCAACAAGTAAAGAATGGAGACAGTATGTCATAGTGGTTGGAGTGTTAGACTAGGGCCTAGGAGACCAAGGTTCAAATCCCTGCTTAGCCATGAAGCTCACTGGGTGACCTGGGACCAGCCACACGCTCTCAGCCTAATCTGCCTCGCAGAGTTGTTGCAATGATAAATTGGGGACAAGGACAATTCTGTCCCCCCACCTTGAGTTCCTCAGAGGAAAGAATGGCAATAAATAAACACGTAAGCACATAAATAAAAATCATATTAATGATGCAATTGCCGCCATCTTCTTCATCATCACATTCGCCACACATAAGGAGCTTAATGTTTTCTAAGCAGTGTGCAGATATTAAAAGATAAGAAAATCCCTGAATGTGTGCTCAGGAAATCATTGGCCTGACACAAAAGGAAAATGGAATGAGGAGGGAAAAGGGGAGTAAGCGCAGAAGCAATTATTCCTTCACTGTTCAAGGGATGGGGCCCCATTGGTTTCCCTGTATAACTAAGAAGGTCTAATGGTTAAACTTTTTTTTTAAAAAAGCAAAAGACAAGCCTTTGGGATGCATGCCTAGTACACAGGCTCTTTGCACTGCTATTTATTTAATTATGTGCTTAAAAATTGACAGGCCCCCTTTCTGCTTGGAGGCCCCTAAGGTATCTGACAATAAAAAAAACACATCAAAAATTAAAATGCAAGGAAAGAAAAAGAGAAGAGCGGTGACAGCATCACACACACTCAGAGAGAAATAACTATCAGTAAAAACCACCAGGGCATTACGAGTTAAAACGCAGGGAAACGACAACAGTCTTAACAGCCTAATGGAAGCACAGAATATACGAAGAAGGAGTGCTGGTCCTTGCATTGGGCAGAGTGAGGCATGCAATGGGACCCCGAGTGCAGGAGGGAACACGTCAATTGTTGGATTAAAGTCTTAGCTTCCGTAGCCATGCAAGCAAACCCCTTTTGCCTTTGTACAGTGGAGCCTCGGTTTTCGAACATAATCTGTTACGGAAGTCCATTAGACTTCCATAACGTTGGAAAACTAAGGATCAAAGGGCTGTTGGTGAATGGTGAAAATGGAAAAACGTGCCTCAGAAGCCATTCGACCTCCGAGGCGTGTTCAAAAACGGAAGCATTCACTTCTGGGTTTTCGGCGTTCGGCTTCTGAAACGTTCGGCAGCCGAGACGTTCAAAAACCAAGGTTCCACCGTACCCTACTGATTTGAGAATTGAAGATCTGGGGAGAAACAGTACTCCAGTTTCATGTTCTTCATCCTCCACAGGGAGCCAGGACACAGATTTGGTGACTGAGTAGAAGAGTTGCTTCTCTGCTGCTTCAAGGAACAGCAAAAGCTTCTGACAAACTAGACACGTGTGACAAAAACACAAGGGCCATCTAGTCCAACCCCCTGCAATGCAAGAATCTCAGCTAAATCGTCCATGGCAGACGGCCACCCAACCTCTGCTTAAAAACCTCCAAGGAAGGAGAGTCCACCACCTTACAGGGGAGTCCATTTCACTGTCAAACAGCTCTTCCTGCCAAAAGGTTATTCTGAATGCTTAGTCATATGGACCATAAAGAAGGCTGATCGCCGAAGAATCGATGCTTTTGAATTATGGTGCTGGAGGAGACTCTTGAGAGTCCCATGGACTGCAAGAAGATCAAACCGATCCATTCTGAAGGAAATCAGCCCTGAGTGCTCACTGGAAGGACAGATCGTGAAGCTGAGGCTCCAATACTTTGGCCACCTCATGAGAAGAGAAGACTCCCTGGAAAAGACCCTGATGTTGGGAAAGATGGAGGGCACTAGGAGAAGGGGACGACAGAGGACGAGATGGTTGGACAGCGTTCTTGAAGCTATGAACATGAGTTTGACCAAACTGCGGGAGGCAGTGCAAGACAGGAGTGCCTGGCGTGCTCTGGTCCATGGGGTCACGAAGAGTCGGACACAAATAAACGACTAAACAACAACAACAACAGGGAGGTGGGTTGTGCCATTCCACTTCTCAAGTGACCAGGAGTGAAAGGTTTCACTTCTTCAAACTGCTCCATGGCAGATGTGGTGTGTGTGTGTGTGTGTGTGTGTGTGTGTGGTGGGTCAAGATCTGAGGTACCTCCATCTTGGCTCTCCAAAGCCATTACTTTGATTCTGAGATTGAATTGTGAGACCTGTGTCAAGTGCCAGAATAAAGCCGCCCGTTTAACGAATTTCCCGCATTTGTGTGAGTGAGGAGCAAAGACAAAAGGGATGGGAGAAGACAGACGAGAAAAGAACGGCGAGGATATTCCTGGCCAGCAACCATCTCAAATAAAAACTGATTCAGTTAATTGAGATGTGCCTTCAAGTGCTGCCGCAATTGGAAAGTAGCCAGGATCAAACGTGAATCTAATTTTCTCGGCAAACATGCTGATTCTACCCGTTGCTACATTTGCTTCCCAGATACTTCGGTGAAGGAATTGAGCTCGAACTTAACACCAGAGCCAGCTGGCTGGACATGGCTGGTGAAACCCAGAGACTTGAAACCATCTCCGTCTCCCAATGCACTTGTGGGTAGCATTGCTGGTCCTTCAACGGGGAAGGGTTGCAAAGTGTTCTTTTCCAGGGTCGTGCCCAGGATCAAAACTAGGGGGGGGGGGCAAGAGAGGGGAAGAGAGAGGGAAGGAAGGAAGGAGGGAGGGAGGGAAGAGAGGGAAGGAAGGAAGGAAGGGGTGGGAGAGAGAGAAAAAGAAAGAAAGAAAGAAAGTGGGGGGAAAGAAGGATGGAGCTCCCGCCCGCCTGCCCCCCAGCTCAGGCTGCTTCTTCCCCCCCCCCAACATTCCTGTCGCTGGCTGCAGCCACGTAGGGGGCAGAAACAGCCCGATTTCCATAACCCGCAGGGACTTTTCCCCTTCAGTTTTCGGAGGGAAAAAGTGTGGGTTATGGTCCGTAAAATACGGTAATTTTTTTTGCTTCAAGGGGGGGCAGCTGCCCCCTCTGCCCCTTGCTGGGTACGCCCATGTTCTTTTGAACTATATACATATTGCCTGGAAAGTGACAATGAAAAGAGGTTTTATGTGCCCTAATGCTGGCTAACAGACTGATACCGATGAACTGGAAGACTAGAGACATTATTCCCCTTAACCTTTGTTTGTGGCCTGTTTCCTTTTTACAAACTGTTCTTACTACAGGGACAAAGTTGCCAGGATGTAAAATAAAGAATCATAGAATTCTGGAGTTGGAAGGTACCCCCAAGGGTCATCAGGTCCAACCCCTTGCAATGAAGGAATCAAAACCGAATAACCCCTGACAGGCAGTCATCCAACCTCTGCTTAAAAACCCCCAGTGCAAACCTGATGAAAACGCAGAGAAAACCCCCTCTTCCTAAAATTGCCCCAAGCTTTTTCTCTTTGTCAAACCCTCCCCTGCTACAACTTTCCTCTTAGGCAGTGGGAAAATGCCCTGCTTCTCTCCTGGAGCAGAATCCCACCAGAACCTTGGGAATGTGTGTTTTCCGCACCCCGTGACAATCTGTCCCAGCTGGAGGGGCGGCTAAGGTTTCGGGGGGAGATCTCGGTTTGAGATTAAGTGTGGATTTGGTTCCCTGCGGTCGGAGACTGAAACTGCGGCTGCAGAAAGGAAAACTGTATCTAATTGTTAGCCCTGCTCCCCTTAGACTGGCTGTCTCAGTAACGCAGATACTTAGCCTGTGTTGAGGTCATGCATTTACTTCCAAAGAAAAAGAAAAGAGGGTGGGAGGGGGGGTGGCTTACTCTACGGGGAGGCAGCTGGGGGGGGGATTAGAACAATGCTGAAAAGGTCACCTCTGGGGATTTGGGCAAGATATGCAGCAAGTAACTGATGCCAGAGAGTGTTTTGATTGTGCTGTGCTCTCGTCATTTGCGACTTGTAAAATGTCCATCATTGTGACAAGCCGTTTGTGTCTCTGTGTGTGGAGGGAGTGGGGAAGTTGGAGAAGCCCATCAGAATGGGAGTGGGAATGGGAGCAGAGATTGCCGCAATTCGCAGGCTCAACAGAAGCCAGGAATGGAAACCTCGCGAGTGAATGCAAGTGGTCTTTGCTAATGTCTGCAAACATTATAATTGCGATATTTTCTGCATTTGCTTTGTTGTATCTCTTCCGTTGAAATTGATGATGTCGTGCGTTACATAATGGATGACGTTAGGTGGCAGTTTTCCATCTCTGCTGTACTAAGCAGTTGGTCCCTTACCTTTCTTGCCCGGATCTGGCCACAGTGATCCATGCAACGGTCACCTCCAGGCTTGATGATTGTAACTTGCTCTACGCGGAGCTGCCCTTGAAGCTGACCCAGAAACTCCAGCGGGTGCAGAATGCCGCGGCGAGGCTCCTCATGGGGTCCTTGCCACAGGATCACATTCTTCCAGAGCTTTATCAGCTGCACTGGCTCCCGGCGGAGTACAGGGTCAGATTTAAGGTGCTGGTTTTGCCCTTTAAAGCCCTATGCGGCCTAGGACCCTCGTATCTATGGGACCGCCTCTCCTGGTATGCCCCGCGGAAAACCTTACAGTCCATAAATAACAACACTTGAGGTCCTGGGCCTCAAGGAGGTTAGATTGGCCTCAACCAGGGCCAAATCTTTTTCAGCACTGGCCCCAACCTGGTGGAACGCTCTGTCGCGGGAGACCTGGGCCCTGCGGGATTTGACATCTTTCCGCAGGGCCTGCAAGATGGAGCTGTTCGGCCAAGCCTTTGGTCTGGACTCAGTCTGACCCCCCTCCCTTTCTTCCTCTTTTAAATGGAACCCTTTATACAGGATCCTGCATATAAATTTCCCCTCGGCCCTTTTGCTGGCCCATGTAGGACCAGCATGGATAGCTGGCCCTGGTGAATATTTGATGTTTCCTCCCCTTATGGTCTTGATTTATGGGCCGCCAGTAAAATGAGGCTGCATTTTAAGCTGTATTTTAAGCTGTATTTTAATCAATTGTTGTTGTTTTTACTGTATTTTATATTTGGTGTTAGCTGCCCTGAGCCCGGTCTTGGCCGGGGAGGGCGGGACATAAATAAATAAATAAATAAATAAATATTATTATTCTGGCCATAGTCAATGGCGAGGCGAACAATGCAGGAAGCCAGGCAGTAGTGGAATGGAAACAGCGCTGGTTGCGGTGAACACCATGGGACAAAAATGGCTGCCTCCTTACATCCCCAGGAGAGAGTGAGTCAGAGACAGAGACAGAGAGAGATGGAATGTCCTTGTCCTTCAAAAAGTCAGAGATAGCATGGCAAAGGAAGAAAGCCAAGTGTCATGTGCCCTGAGACATTCCTAGGGTACCAGGTGTAGACTGACTGGTAGAGATGGATGAGGAGAGTGAAATGGGGGCAGGGCAGGCTGAGACCGGGGAAAAGAGGGTGGAGAAAACAGACATTTTTCACTCCCAGGATATGTGTGCTCTGGATGGGGAAGCAGGATTCCCCCGTCCTCTCTCCGCTCCTGTGGAGAGAAGAACTTCAGTGGAATCTGGGAGGACAACAAGCAACCACTGGTGGTGGAGGAACCAGAGTCAGAAGGGGAGGGCACAACCTGGTGACCCAGGACCCAGAACAGAGCCACTCTTGCAGGGTGCATCTGCATACTTGACATTCTTGCAAGGCACTGGAGTCTTGTGAGTAAGCTCACTTTGCCTTGCCTTGAGAAGCTTGGCAGGTGGGTGTGCCAACTCATTGGGACAACTCCGTTGACTTGTTTGTCCTCATCTTGGATTCCTTAAACTTGGGACGTTGCACGTAGTCTGAGCTCTGACTCACTTCCTGTTGCCGAGCCTGTACTCTTTACTTGCCTCAATGAAGATTGCTTTCTTACTCTTGAGTAAGTGCCTTGGTCATCACAGTCTGAGTGGGGGCCAGGACACCCACTGACATGCCACTTCTGAAGTCAAGTGGTTGTGTTGGTTTGCAGGGTGAATCCTGCTGCAAAATCGCACACTGGAGCACCATTGGCACTAATTAGGATGCTGGATCCGTGCGTGGTCCCTGCCTAAACCATCCTACACAAAAGCAGCAGGGGTACGGAGGCAGTCCAGGTGAAGTAATTGCACGTGTGTTTGCCACTCGATGTTCCAGCAATAAACTCATTTTTCCCCCTCTCCCTTTTGAAAGAAAGGTAAGCTGTCTTTGCATTAAGTATGTAAATTAAAAAAAACATCTTGGAAAGAAGAACTAAAGGCAGCCAGAGAAATAGAAAAGGGACGAGATTGATTATGTGCATATTTTAAGCTGCTTGTTTCTCTGCATAAAAGAATTACAAAAGAAGCAGAAAATGTAGCACGGACAACATTCCAAGAATTTAATAAATGGAAATATTTCTCTATCCTCTTCTTTTGTTATTAAATTATAGATTAAAATAGGGAGCCTGAGCAAATATAGACACATATATCTCTTTGTGTTGAAGCTTATGCAGCGTCAAACAATTAACAAAAACCCTTGAAAGGGGCTAACAAATGGACTCGAGATACTTTCTCGTTTATCTTTTCTTTTTTTTTTTAAAAAAAAATCAAATCAAAGTTGCAAAAAGCCTGCACTTAAGTAGGACGTGGTATGCTCCAGATGTGGTTTGATGATAACTCTTATCCCATCTCTGGCCTGTGGCTACGCTGGCTGGGGCTGATGGGAGCTGGAGTTCAGAACAGCTGGATAGCTACAGGTAAAGGGAGGTTGATTGACATAATCATGTTTACAAGGACAAGTCACCACAACGTGACCATTTCTGTAGTTCTTTTGTGGAAGTGGTGGCTGGTGCCCAGTGGGATTGAAAGGGCAAAAGCTCAACAGTAGGTCAACCCAATGCCAAGCAGGTCCAACTCACTGTAGTTCCGTTCCCATTATACCACTGGAAATTGCCCCAAACCATATTGGGAAGTGGGGTTCGTTGAGGATGCTGAAGTCGTTAGGAGACCCCATTCCGGTCATAGAACTAAAATTCCCAGAGTTCCCTGAGCAGAGGGATCGATTGCTAAGTCACTCTGGGAATTGTAGCTCAAGGCATTATGCTGCCCGAGGCCAAGGTGTCACCTCCTGCCATTTGATGTACAAAAGCAACCAGCCTGGCAGAATGACTCTTACTTTGCCACTGGTAATGGAGAAGAGGAGGACTCTGCCCCTGAGGTCAGGTGCCTAGCCTAAGGGGCACACACGGCTCTGTCCACCCACCTGCCTTTCAGCATTGGCCGCCTGAGGCAGCTGCTTCACTCTGCCTCATGGTAGCACCAGCCATGGACCTCCTGGATTGGTTTGGAAGGAAGAGGGCAGGCAGGTGGGAGCTGGCTGAGGACAGACTGTAGCCCAGGCATCCCCAAACTCGGCCCTCCAGATGTTTTGGGACTACAACTCCCATCATCCCTAGCTAACAGGACCAGTGGTCAGGGGTGATGGGAGTTGTAGTCCCAAAACATCTGGAGGGCCGAGTTTCAGGGTGCCTGCTGTATCTGGTGAGGCAGGACCCCATTTGCACCCATGGACCAGCCACTGCGGCATTCAGCACAGTGAGGAAGGAGAGAAATGGAGAGCTCTTTCCAGCGCTTCCTTGTCTCCTCTTCCATCTCTCTCCCTCCTTGCCCCTAGTGCCCCTGCAAGCCTTGGCCTGTATGCCCGAATGGGGCAACCTCCACTGCCCCTTATGGGATGCTCTGTTCCTGCAAATCCAGTGACACATGGCGAGACGAGAGCTTTTTCTACTGGGAAGCAAACTGGGCCTTCTCAATGGCAGTGTCTCTATTTCACTATAAGGGGACACGTTCTTAAGACTTGAGTAGTCACAAAAAGAATTACGGGGACATCTCACTTTACGGAGACAGATTCCTGTTTGTTCAGTTAAAAGATGCCCGTGGAAACTCAGTCTTAGAAAAAATAAACATCTAGTTCTATTGCTTTAGGATGGGAAGGGGGGAAACCAGAGAGAAAAGCGAGAGTTTAGGAAGAGGCAAAGGGATTAGACGAAAGGGAAAAGGTTGCAGTTAAAACCATGAAGATGAAACGTCAGGGGCTTCTGGGAGATCTGTTCATTGAACATTCACCCTGATCTGATCTTTGAGTGACCTTTAACAATCTTCTACAGACGCTCTACAGAGTGGCCAGTGTGGTGTAGTGGTTAGAGTGTTGGACTAGGAGCTGGGAGACCAGGGTTCGAATCCACACTTGGCCATGAAACTCACTGGGTGACCACGGTGC
Source organism: Zootoca vivipara (assembly GCF_963506605.1). Lineage (NCBI taxonomy): Eukaryota > Metazoa > Chordata > Lepidosauria > Squamata > Lacertidae > Zootoca > Zootoca vivipara. The sequence goes on along the minus strand of NC_083284.1, from coordinate 5,003,073 downwards.
TGATGCCCCTCTCTGGCCCACCCCCCCGCCTCCGCCCAAGCAGGAAGAAGCAAAGCGCGCACCAAGCAGGCAAGCAAGCAAGCAAGCTGCATTTCAAGGTTTTTTAACAGGCGGCGGGGCTCGGCTTGGAAGTCGCAGGGGGGCCGTGTGACACCCCCCTCCAGAGTGGCACACGGGGCGGCCCGCCCCCAACGCACCCCCTTGCTACACCCTTGATGGTGGGAGCAAGAAGCAGAAAGAGGGAGGAGGAGCGTAGGAAGCTCTCAGACCCATTGTTCCAGGTAATGTCTACACTGACTGGCAGCCGGTCTCCACGGGTTCAGGAAAAAGACCCTCCCAGTCCTAACTGGAGATGTCAGGGACGGAACCTGAGACCTTCTACATGAAAAGCAGATGCTCTACCACTGAGCTACAGCAATTTCCCCCAAGAGAAAGAAGAGATTGGGTGCCATCAATTGACATTGTTGGCAAAGACAAACCAAGAAGAGAAGCTCAGGTTTGTCAGAGAGCAAATGCTGTGATCTTTGCTTACATTTATTTGCCCTAGCACCCAGGGCTGGCTCAGGACATTTTTCTGCCTGAGGACACAGAATCATAGAGTTGGAAGAGACCACAAGGGCCGTCCAGTCCAACCCGCTGTCAAGCATCAAAGCATTCCTGACATATGGCTGTCACGCCTCTGCTTAAAGAGACACGATCTGTCTTCTTCAACAACAACAAAAGTCCCATCCATGCACAGGACATTTACTGGAACATTGGCAAGGAGTTAGCATAGCCCAGCACACCTGTGAAGGAAGCAGGCACTCGCACAGCTCTGATCTCCAGGAGAAGAAGCGGAGAGGTGTTTGGGGACTGTTTGGAAGAGCTTCTGATCTGAAGGGCTTTCAGAGAACAGTCCTCTGTTTGAAGGTCTCCTCTGTGTGAGGGCACAGGTCTGGCTCAAGAAGATAAGAAGAGCCTGCTGGATCAGGCCAATGGCCCATCTAGTCCAGCCTCCTCTTCTAACAGTGGCTAACCCGTTGCCCCAAGGGGAAGCCAACAAGCAGGATCCAAGCACAAGAGTCCTCTCCCATACTGAGGTTTCCAGTAGCCAGTATTCAGAAGTATTGCTGCCTCCATCTGTGGTGGCAGAGCATGGCAATTGTGGCTAACAGCCATTGGCAACCTTTTCCTCCATGCATTTCTCCAACACTCTTTCAAAGACGACTAAGATGGCGGCCATCCGTACCTCCTTAAACATAAGCAACCATCAAAATTGTGAGCTGGAGGGGCCTCGAGGTTGCCCATGAATGGTTAACAGCACCTGATCAGAAGTCCAAGCAAGCACAGATGTCCACCTGAATTGCATTTTTTAAAAATTTAAATTATAGTAATTCTTTCCAAATTTGCATCTTTTACATGTAAATCCCCACCTGCCAATCATAATCAAATGAAAGCCACCTGTTTATTCGGCAATGCATAGCTAACTGTCCTAGAAAACATGGTTCTGTTTTTGGTTTTTTTAAAGAAACTAAAAGTGGTGGTTTCTAATTTCTAAGCATCGAAATTTGGTGCCCACGACCAGATTCTGCAGTGAATTCACTGGCCATAGATGCAGAAAGCAAATGATATGTGTGGGGGAGGAGAACCCCCACATCCCTGTGGTGGATCCCTGAAATCATTGCCTCTTGTTCACCTGGGACTGAAAAAATACCCCCTGTTCTGTCTTGGTTTTCTTTCTTCCTGGTTTTCGGTGAGGTTCTCCTTTGCAGGCAAAATGTTTTGCGCTCTCGCATGTCATTAAAAAGGGGAAGGGGAGGTCACTGGCCCCCAGACAAGAGAGGCCAGCGGTATTTATTCCGTCTCCCAGGAGGGGAGACCAGCTGCCCCCTCCATCGCCACCGAAGTTTGGAATATCTCACGCAGGGGGTCAATGAGGAGATGGAAAAGCAAAGCAAGCGGGGTGGGGTGGGGGGGAAGGAAAACAAAGCAAAGATGCCTGCCAAGCTCAGGCCACCAAATCACTCAAAAGAAAGCTCAGCTGTTCTGTCAGCCGCTTCCATAAGGCGTCGTAAGTGCTGCTGCCAAGAGCAGGATCCCACTGAGGGCGAGCCATTACTGACTTCCCGCAAAATGGACATCAGGGGAACAGGCAGGATCAGAGAAGGGGGTCTGTATTAAGGGGATCCCGGGTCTCAACCTCAGGACATGGGAATCCATCAAATTCCCGCCTCTCTCGGTTTCTTATTTTTCGAGTCTAAAACTCAGTTCAGTTTGTGATTTTATTCAAAAAAAGGCCCATGAAGATCCACCAACATTTTAAGGTAAAGGTAAAGGGGCCCCTGACCATCAGGTCCAGTCGTGTCCGACTCTGGGGTTGCGGCGCTCATCTCGCTCTATAGGCCAAGGGAGCCGGCGTTTGTCCGCAGACAGCTTCCGGGTCATGTGGCCATCATGACAAAGCTGCTTCTGGCAAACCAGAGCAGCACACGGAAACACCGTTTACCTTCCCGCCAGAGCGGTCCCTATTTATCTACTTGCACTTTGACGTGCTTTCGAACTCCTAGGTGGGCAGGAGCTGGGACCGAGCAACAGGAGCTCACCCCGTTGCAGGGATTCGAACTGCCCTAGACTCTGCGGTTTAACCCACAGCGCCACCTGGATTTTTCCTGATCTCTCTTTCTCTGTCTGTCTGTCTCATCTCTCTGTCTCATCTCTCTCTATTGTCTCTTTCTATCTCTACATTTATATCCCATCTTTCTTCCAAGGTGGTGACTGCTTTTAATGAAAAGCAGTCTGTTTTGCTGTTTTTATTGTAATTATCTGTATGTTTTTGAGAGGGAGGGAGAGAATTTTAACTCTATGCATGTTTAATTGCTTTTAATGACCCCCTCATGTTTTTAGCTGCTCTTATTTTTACCTGTATGCAGCTTTGGAGTCACTATGAAGGAAAATGGAGAGGTATAAATAAAATATATATCACACAGTTCCGCCCCTCTTTGTTTCATCCTCACAACAACCCTGTGAGGTAGGTTGGGCTGGGAGGCATTGACTGGCCAAGGTCGCCCATCGAGCTTCATGGTTGAGCCGGGATTCGAACCCTGGTCTCCCAGGTCCTTGTCCGACCCTCTAACCACCACATCAAACTGGCTTTCAATATATACACTGGCATGCAACTTTGCACAAAATTGCAAAGTGATTCCCACCAATATTCAGCATGTTTCAATTTTACTAAAACATGCATTTTTTTATGCCCACTTTACCCCAGTGCATGCATTTTTTCTAGGAGTTACTCAGCTGGGTAACTGCCGTGCAAGATTTGGAACGGTGTGAAGTTCGAACGAAGGATGCATTTTGGCTCACATGCCACTTGAGAAAGTGCAAAGCCGGTGGGTTCACTTTTCAATGAAAACCGGACTGAATTTCTTCCCCATCCCTAATCTTCCATTGCCCCGCCCATAGCAGAGACTCCCTCTGCACAGAATAGGCCACCCGCTGCCAGTCGGAAAGATTATGTTTTCTACCAGCTAAACTGCTGCTCCCCCTCCCTGAAGACCCCAGCAACAACCTCTGGGCAGAAGAGATGGTGATTTTACTATGTTATCCTCTCAACAACCCTTTGAGGTTTGCTCATCGATCCAAAGAGGCACGCTACCTCTATATCCTGGGCTCTCCAGCCCAAGTTCACTCTGCTCTACTGTATTCCACTTGCCTCTTGATGGATGTTTGAGCTGGCAGATTAAAGATGCTTTTCGTAACGAAGCTGCCAAACCTTGTAAATAATTAGACAGTCAGGACGACAAATCAAGCCTCCTTGTAATTCCTGGGTGTATAACAAGCCCTGATGCGCTGAAATGTTCATAAATGGATGTGAAGTTTAGTATGAGTTAGTCTCCGCACCTTTATTTTCTACCTCCGCAGTCGTAAGTGTATTGGAAGCAGCCTTAGACTAGGCCAGACTCTTCTACCCCTGTAATGTCTGCTCTGACTGTCAGCAGCTCTGCAGGGTCTCTGGCAGGCAACAGCCAGAGACTGTTGGGTGCAGCACCAGAAATCCTTTCGACCAGAGGTGTCAGGGAGGTGCAAAGGCCCCAGCTGCTGGGAATCACAATCTGCTATTGTGCAAAAGTCGTACTTGCGGCTTCCCATAAAGGGCATCTCATGGGCCACACCCAGGCCACATCCCTCACTTATGCTGCTTCACCCCCCAGTGTTTCTGTCTGGAATGAATGCGTCCTTGAACCCCGGCACTGCCTCTTGCTTGCCTGGATGTGGAATGGATGGACAAACTAGCCAGCTGTACAATGGGATGAGGTACGTCTCCTGCCCCGCCCATTTTTGCCTCTTGCCCTGCCCACCCCCCACGTGGCCCTCAGGAGGTAACCCAGAAGGGAATGGGCTGACCAAGGTTCCCCATCCCTGCTCTAAGGGGATAGGGCTTTATTACTGTGGTGCCACTGCAGAGAAGACCCTGCATCAAGTCCCTATCCAACAAACTGCACTCATCAATGAAAGCTGGGCTCTCCCACTCTCTGCTGAACTTAGGGTGTTCAAAGAGGAGCTCCATTCACTACTGTACCAAGGTCCCCACTCAGGCCAGGATCCTCAATGGGTTTAAATGTGTGTCATTTAACTGGCACATCAGATCTTAGATGCCTTTTGTCATGCACACAGCCTGGTTGAGTTCACAGCCCAAGAAGCTGGGTGACACCTGGCTTGAGAGCAGTACATGTGAAAAGGATCTAGGAGTCTTGGTAGACCACAGACTTGACATGAGTCAACAGTGTGATGCAGCAGCTAAAAAAGCCAAGGCAATTCTGGGCTGCATCAATAGGAGTATAGCATCTAGATCTAGGGAAGTAATAGTACCACTGTATTCTGCTCTGGTCAGACCCCACCTGAAGTACTGTGTCCAGTTCTGGGCACCACAGTTCAAGAAGGATACTGACAAGCTGGAATGTGTCCAGAAGAGGGCAACCAAAATGGTCAAAGGCCTGGAAACGATGCCTTACGAGGAACGGCTTAGGGAGCTGGGTATGTTTAGCCTGGAGAAGAGAAAATTAAGGGGTGATATTATAGCAATGTTCAAATATATGAAAGGATGTCATATGGAGGAGGGAGAACGGTTGTTTTCTGCTGCTCCAGAGAAGCGGACACGGAGCAACGGATTCAAACTTCAAGAAAGAAGATTCTACCTAAACATTAGGAAGAACTTCCTGACAGTAAGAGCTGTTTGGCAGTGGGATTTGCTACCAAGGAGTGTGGTGGAGTCTCCTTCTTTGGAGGTCTTTAAGCAGAGGCTTGACAGGCATATGTCAGGAATGCTTTGATGGTGTTTCCTGCTTGGCAGGGGGTTGGACTGGATGGCCCTTGTGGTCTCTTCCAACTCTATGATTCTATGATTCTAAGCTCTGACATTCCTGCTGAGAAACCTGACCGCACGCCACCAACCACAGGAAAAATGTTCCAGCGCAAGATGGATCTCAAACTGAAGGAGGCTTTTGGCTTCCCTCCTTGCTTGGAGGACGGGGCCGAGCACAGAAGACCCACCAGGGGGTCTTTATGACATAAATCTTGACAATTCCATGCGCCTGGGCCATTTCAAACCTCGCCTTGCCAAGTCTTCTCCTCGGGGGTCTGTGGGATGTGAAAGATGAACGGGAGAGGAGAACCAAACCCCGAGGAAAAGTACCAAGACACCGGGAACACTTTCCCAACATCAATAAGTGGGCTTCAAAGCGCCAGCGATTCGGCGGGCCTCCTTCTGACGCACGCATCCATGCCGGGGTGTAAAAAGATACCGCCGGAGTCCCGTCGGAACAGCCCAAATGGCGCAGGTACCGCTAAGCCAGACGTTTTTGTCAGCGGGCCTCGATAAATCAAGGGTAAAATATAACTGTTTTTACAGCATCGCTCACACAGCCTGCGTCCCAGAAGGCTTTTAGAAAGATGAATTATACAGTTACAGGGTTATGGTATGTAACAAACGATAGCCCAGGGAGAGAGAGAGAGGAGCAATGGAGAGGAAAAGAGGTTATTTCTTTTTTTCTTTCCTAAAGGGGTCTGGGAAGGGACATAAAACAAGGAGGGGCACGAGCAAAAGGGGTTATTTGTGGAGAGGAGAAAAGCACTACAGAAAAAAATATCAACAAGAACAACATTTTTAAATGGCGCTTCTTCTGAATCCTCAAAGCACTACTACCTATGACAGCAAATGTTCTGGAGTAGCTAAGAGGTGGAACTCACATGATGGCCACCAACCTAGATGGCTTTAAATGGATCAAACAAAATCATAGAGGAGTGGGCTATTGATGGCTACTACCGGTAGCTGTGGTGGTCCTGATCTGCTTTCACAGCTGGGGGCAGCAATGCTCCTGAATACCCACTGCTACGGGTAGAAGCCACAGGAGGGGAGAGTGTCCTTGTGCTTGAATTCTGCTTGTGGGTTTCCCACAGGCATCTCGTTGGGAACAGGATGCTAGATAAATGGGCCACTGGCTTGATCCAGCAGGCTCTTCTTGTGTCATAAGAACTAGAACGGTTTGAATTGGAATCGTTCACTGGCCTGTTAAGTATAATTGTTTAATTCACACTGAAAAGGAGAATGCCTGTGTGTATTGCTGAAAGGGTTAAACCAGAAAATCCCATTGAAGCTAAAGAAGAGCAAGAAGAGCTCTCTAAGCAGATTGACAATTAGCTGTTATTGTTCTCTGATAGCTTAGCATGTTGTGTTTAACCTTAGATCACATGGGAGGCTATTGAACTGCAAATCGCTATCTTGGAGACTTGGTCTTTGGGTCTTTTGTTCCCAGGCTCCATTGGAGAAGGGTCTGAAAATAACTAACCCCAAGAAGCTCAACAGCCTGAGGCTGCAATGAAGGCTAATGGAACCTGTGGAAGAGAGAGCTCTGTTTATTATTTATTATAAGTTTATTAAAGGTAAAGGTAAAGGGACCCCTGACCATTAGGTCCAGTCGTGACCGACTCTGGGGTTGCGCGCTCATCTCGCATTATTGGCCGAGGGAGCCAGCGTACAGCTTCCAGGTCATGTGGCCAGCATGACAAAGCCGCTTCTGGCAAACCAGAGCAGCACATGGAAACGCCGTTTACCTTCCCGCTGTAGCGGTTCCTATTTATCTACTTGCATTTTGACATGCCTTCGAACTGCTAGGTTGGCAGGAGCTGGGACCAAGCAACGGGAGCTCACCCCGTCACAGGGATTCGAACCGCCGACTTTCTGATCAGCAAGCCCTAGGCTCAGTGGTTTAACCACAGCGCCACCTGGGTCCCCATAAGTTTATTATAAGTTATTTTATTTTTAAGAAGATGAGCCTATGCCTTGAACAGGCATATGCCTTACAGAATTATTTGGATGTGTCTTTGATTGTTTTGTACCTGTTTTGAAGAAGGTTCTGCAAGTAAAGTTCTGAATAATACTTACAGGTCTGGAAAAAGTTTTATTCCAAAAGGAGTCAGTTTTTGTGTATCCAGTCGCTTCATGCTGTGAAATATTAATATCTGCAATAAGGTCTACATGGAGATGCTACATGGAGATGAGCCAGGGACATTTTGCATGCAAAATTGGTGCTCTTTCACTGAGCTCTGGCCCTTCCTCAATGGAGAGAGCAGGAACGTGTTCCTTAGGCTCATCCCTCCACCGTGTAACTCTGGCTGATCCTGCAGACCTTGACTTGCCGAGAACTGAAATTCTCCAGCAGGAAGCCTTTCCTGCTGATAGAGGTTCCCCATGTGGTCTAGAAATTTTCCCGGGATCTGAATCATGCAGACCATTTCTTTATTTGACAAACTTGTGAGATCGTTTTTCAAGAAAAATAAATCTTCCCAATGAAATACACACTTTTTTTAAAAAAAAGGGAAAACCAGATTAACACCAGCTAAGAAATACCATTTCACATCAGAACACAACTTAAAAACAACAACACAAAAGTTGCAATAGCTCAGCATAAACATAACTATACCAAAATCAAAACTCAGCACTACTTTTGTAAGAAAGATCAGATCAGCCACTGAGAGTCAACAAAAGAAGACGGGTCTTCAAGGCCCATTTGAAAGTACCAATGGATGACACTCGCCTAACATCACATGAAATTGAGTTCCATGAGTGTGGGGCTTCCAACAAGCCAATTTCTTTGCACTCACCAGCCTGGTTGTCTTATCAGGTGGGCATTTAACATAAAAACATTAGACGTGTCTGCTAGATCAGGACCCATCCCTCTCCCTCTTGTGTGACGGTAATTGTTTGGTGGGAAAGGATGAGGGGCTGCTCATCCAATTTGCAGATGACACCAAACTGAGAGGGATAGCTAATGCCGCGCAGAAGATAGAATCAGAATTCAATATGACTTTTACAGATTGGAGAACTGGGCCCAAACTAACAAAATGAATTTCAAGGTTCTGCACTTAGGCAGGAAGAACCAGATGCACTGATATAAGACGGGGGACACCAGTAGTTCATGTGAAAAGGATCTAGGTGGATCACAAGCTTAACATGAGTCTACAGGGTGATGCAGCAGCAACAACAAAAAGGCTAACACTATTCTAGGCTGCATCAGCAGAAGTCTAGTGACCAGATCAAGGGAAGTCATAGTACCACTCTATTCTGCCTTAGTCAGACCACACTCGGAATACTGTGTCCAATTCTGCGCACCACAATTTAATAAGGATGTTGACAAACCTGAAAGGTGTTCAGAGGTGGGCAACCAAGATGGAAACCACAATTTAAGAAGCTGGAATGTCTGCAGCTGGAACATGTGTGGGTGATTGAGATGATCAAAGGTCTGGAAACCAAGCCTTATGAGGAACGGTTGAGGGAGTTGAGTATGTTTAGCTTGGAAAAGAGGAGACTGGGAGGTGATAGGATAGCTACCTTCAAATATCTTAAGGGTTGTCACATGGAAGATGGAGCAAGCCTGTTTTCTGCTGTTCTAGAAGGTAGGATGCAAATCAATGGGTTCAAATAACAAGAAAGGAGATTCTGACGAAACAGTAGCGAGACCTTTCTGATGGTAAAAGCTTTTCAACAGTGGAACAGACTACCTGAGAAGGTGGTGAACTCTCCTTCACTGGAGGTTTTTAAACCAAGTTTGTATGCCCACCTGCCAGGGCGTGCTTCCTGCATTGTAAGAGATTGGGCTAGTTGATCTTTCAGGATCCCTTCCACGTCTCCATTTTTTTTTTGATTCTGTAAGGATGCCTGAATCGGCCTTTCACTTTTCCCTATTTTGTGGAAGCAGCAAGGAAGATGATAAAAGCCTCAGAAGAATTGCCCAGCAGGTACAGCTGAGGAGGAAGCGGAGAGAGCCAGCTGTCAGAGGAAAATGCCGACGCTGGCCGCTATGCGTCTTTCGCCATGGAAATTAGCAGCCTCTGCTACCTGTATAGACGCTAATTTGAGCTGGTACAAAACACATCGCAGCAAATCCATCCTGCTTTCCCCCAGTGCAACCCCGAGAAGCAAAGAGTAAACAAGAGCTGATCTCTCAATCCCTTCTCGTGGCACACAAGTCTTTATTATGGGAGAAAGGAGAGCAGTTTGTTGTTTTAAAAAGCGTATTATAATTGGACGCGGTGATGTCAGGGGCACAAATTAAATGTAATAGGAAATGAAAATAAAGAGAGGAGGGCTTGCAAACAAGGCTGCTGTCACTATTACGAGGCGGGCCGTGATATATGTCAGAGCATCTGTCTGCCTTGGGGACACCTGAGGGCAGAACGACACGTTACCAAGGACACAGAATTGGAGCTTAAAATGGTAGACCTGAGGTGGGTCTCCCCAGTTCCCTGCTCTCCAAATTTCAGCTCATGCTGTGCCTTCTTGATGATGTTGTGTGATGTGCACCGCGGCAGCCCAAGACATTTTGGCGTCTGAGGTGGACCCCAAAATGGCTCCCGTCCCTGCCGGGGAAGAAGGGGCAAGTGAAGATCTACAACAGGAACTACTGCCCCTGTTGAGACTACCGCCTGAGGGAGCCGCTTCACCTTGTCTCATGGCTGAACCGGCCCTGGATGTTCCCTTCCTAAGTCCCGCCCAACACAACCTCATTGGTCACTGCAGGGCAGGGGAAGGTGAGGAAATGGTAACAGTGCCAGGAAGAAGCAGATTGACAGGTGCGCCACACCTGCCAGGAAGCTAGCACAGTGGCTCCGCCCCATCCTCTGAGCCACTTCTGACGTCAGGACACAGGGCAGGACCAGCCCTAGGCAGTTTGTTGCCTAAGGCGAGGAACAAGGTGGTGCCCTCCCGATTCCATGCATAGAAGCTGCCTGGAGTGGCAGACAGATCTGTCAATCTGCTTCTTCCCCCTTGAGTGCAGCTGTCTAGCTTAGGGGATACTGGGTTGGCTGCCTAGCCCAGACCGCTCTGTTTCCACAACATCTCACTGCCACTCCCCAGAATCTGTGGCCCGAGGCAGTCCCCTTCACTCTGCCCAATGGTAGAACCAGCCCAGCGTTACAGGCTACATTGACGTAGGCATGGAATAAAGCCATGCACTTTATTCTTTCCCACTGAAACCAATGGTATTTCTTCTAACAATGCTTAGTTCTGACTGAATCATGCCCAGTGATTCATCAAATGAGCTTTTTTGATCGATCGATCGATCAATCGATCAATCAATCCTGCACTCTTTTTTTTTAAAAAAAGGGTAGTGGTGCCCCAGGCATATTTTCCTAATGGCAATTTATGATACCTAAATAGAGCCTGCATGTTCAGTTGCAGTATACCCTCAGGTATCAGAAGCTGGGGTTGGGGAAAGACACCCAGAGAGGACTCTTACTTTCTTGTCCAGTTAAGCCCCATTATGCCTGTCTTCTGTGGATTTGCCAAGTCTTTCTTAAAAGGCATTTAATTGGCCAGCGTGCCATCTTGTGGCAAGGAGTTCCACACACTGATTTGTGCAAAGAGCTCCTTCCTCTTGTTTCCTCAACCTTATGCCAGCCAATTTCACTGTGTAGTACCAAGATTTTCAGAGATGCAGAGGGAGGGAGACGTAAGAAGGGGGTGGGGGGAGAATGACAGAGAGTGGATGGGACCATTAAATGGGAGTGGGGAATGGTGGAAACCATGAAGATTTGGGCTGGCTCAGACACAAACTTGGCAGCTGCCTAGGGCAGCATCACTTGAAGGACTGGGTTATTACTACCTCAGAACCTTCTGCAACATTTAGCACTGAGAGACAGCGTGGTGTAGTGGTTAGAGTGTCGGACTAGGACTGCAGAGACCTGGCTTCAAATCTTCACTAAGCTATGAAGCTCACCGGGTGACCTTGGGCCACTCTTACTGCTTCACAGGGTTCTTGTGAGGGTAAAATGAAGAGGAGGAGATCTAGTTTTGAAACCTTGAGCTCCTTGGAGGAAAATTGGGATATAAATGTGATAGATAACATAGATAAACATTCACACCTCCCCAAAATGATGCATGAATCAAAACCTTGGCTATTGCTTTAAAACTGCACTTCTCCAGATTCTGTGTTGCAGTTCTCCAACCCCAAACACGAATAAATTAGATGAAAGCAATGCCGGAAATAACACAAACCATGTGTTAGGTATGGGAAAATAGCTTGAAAAAATGGGCATATTATGTAAAACTGCACACACAAACGTGTGCATTTGCTAGGGTGGTGTTTGCATTAAATCCCCACTTATCCATGAAGCTCCCTGGGTGTGACCTAGGGCCACTCACTGCCTCTCAGCCTAACCTACCTCACAGGGATGTGGTGGGGATTCAGTGGGGAGCAGGAGAATCACATACTCCACTCCTTGGTGGGGGGGGGGGGAGAAGGTCAGATAAAAATGCAATAAATGAAGATTAGAAGAAATGCTTTCTAAAATACTGGCCAATTTGGATGAGGACTTCCCCCCCTTTTTCTTTTAAAAAGAGCTTATGTGGAAATGTGGCAAAATGAATGTAAGATTGAAAAAAGCAGGGGGGGGGGGAATAAATGGGATGGTTTGCTTATCCCTTTCCTGAACAGGGTCTCTGTGCAAAGAATCTGGTCTAGGCTGGAGTCTAAATGACTGGCTTCCATAATTTTTTTCAAAGCTGGAGTTGGTGACCAGCTCAGCGAGAGAAGAAAACAAGCAAAACTGAAACGGTCAGGTTCTTTCATCCTGACCCTCGAGTCAGCTCTGATCATTAAGGCTATGTGCCTGTCATCTGAGGGTCTTTAACCATACGACGAGGTCATGGAATTATTGAGCCTGGAACCCAACATCTCATGGACCTTCGCTTCATTTCCTTTGGTTTCACAACAAATCCCTTGGTCTTTAGGATTGCAACGAGAAGCTTGAGGATATGACGGCGTGGCCTGATGGAAAGGTCAGGTGCTGGTTGTTAGGGGGGGAGGTCCCAGGTCCCAGTCTCTGGCATCTCTGCAGGTAGGGCTGCGATAGTCTCCTTCCTCAAACCCTGGAGAGCTGCTGCCAGTCAGAGTAGACAATACTGAGCTAGATGGACCAATGGTCTGACTCAGGGCAAGGGAGTGTCCTAGGTTCCTATGGTGTGTGTGTGTGTGTGTGTTTGGGAGGGTGACTTTATCAGAGCTTGCAATTAGGAAAGAAGAATTCAGAGGGCATTTGATCCTTCGGTGTCTCATCTTAAGACTAGAAGTCAAATTCATCACGCCAGTCCACAAACTTGCAGATTTAAGGCTTAACTTGCACAATCCATTTAGGTCATGGGACCGTCCAACCTCTGTTTAAAAACCTCCAGTGAAGGAGAGTCCATCGCTTTCCGAGAGAGCCCATTCCACTGTAATGCATTTCTGTATATTGTTTTCACTAAGATGCAATTTTTGCACGCACCTGGTTGCAGGACGTCCTTGCGAAATTTGGAAGAGTGAACATTTCAAAGGCGAGCAGAGTTTCTTTTGTGTGTGTATTGATTCAGGAAGTGTGAATTTGGGGAGTTCACCCTAAAATGTGAAGTAAACAAATTTCTCCCACATCATTACAAAAACTCACTGAGTTACCTTGGACCTGCTTCCCTCCCCTCTCCGTCTTTCTGGATAATCCCTTGCTGCAAGGATAAAAGCGGGGAAAACCCATATATATCTTTCTGAGCTCAATGGGGGGGGGGGTTGATAGAGAAGCAGAATACAAATCCAGTAAGTGAAAAGCACAATAAGGAGGGTGGGGGTGGAGCTGTCCATTTCACTTTCTCTTGGTTTCCTATATTTTCAATCTTAAATTCAGTTCTCCAGGTTTCCTCATCAGTTTGAGGTGTGTGTGTGTGTGTGTGTGTGTGTGTGTGTGTGTGTGTGTGTGTAAACTTAATGAAAAGTACCAGCATTAGGGTGTGATTTCCTCCTAATAGACACATGTTTGCATGCCATTTTCCTATAAACGCACAATTTCTCCAGATACAAAGCATCCTTAGCATGCTTGTCTTGCTCTAATATGCATCTTTATGTACACTCCACCCTAGTATATGCACTTTTGCACACAGTCCTTGGCTGGAGAACTGCAAAATTCAGAGAAGTGCACATTTTGAAGGATGGCTGTGCTTTGGAGTCCATGTGTTACTGTTTCAGAAAGTGCAGTTAGATAGGTTCACTTCGAAATGTGACCTCAATGCAATTCCCCTCCTACCACTATTTGGCAGGGGAGCCTGTGCAGGAGCTTCTGTGGTGCTCTAGAAGGAGAAAAGTCATCCTCTCCCTTTCTTGTGGACACCAGTTCCAAGGTCTTCTTCTGGCACACAGCACATTGCCACCCCGTTGTGCTTCAGAGAAGATGGCCTTGTTACCTGTCCTGACCCATTTCACACAGTTCAGCTTCCTATGTGCACAAGGAACCCCAGAGGGCCATGTGAAAGGGTACATTTGCAGGGGCAGCTGCCAGTCTTCCAGAATCAATCAGATTTGTGCAACAGTGCTTTAAGCTTATATATTTTGGCACAGTGGGGAAGGAAGACTCTGAGCACTGATGAGCTCCACAACTCCGAAAGCTTCACCCCTGCTACAAAAACCAGGTGCTCCCACATAAATACAGCGGTAGCCCATAGCTGTGTGTGAGGCCCCATGTTTGCTCACAAAAGGGTGGCATGGGAGAGCCTGGCAGTGTGGACTGGAGTTGGCTCAGTTTTGCAACGCAGCCCCCAGGGAGAAGGTACTGTATTGTGTGGTTTTTCAGCCTGTTCGCTTCGGAACACGCGAAGTCCTTCTGAGTGGCAATGAAAAAGTGAGGCCAGTCTAGAGAGTTCAGTGTAGGCAGTTTTAATTGAGTCAAGAGAATGTCTGATCAGATTAACTCGACCCATTACTTTGGTCAATACTGTTAAGTGATTCTGTAACTAGATCGCTTTCCTTTTCCTGGATCTCCGAGCAAGGGAGAAAATCGTTATGCAAAGAGAGGAGGGACCCGTTTTCTTGGTTGCACCAGCTGAAGAACAGTTAAGGGTAAGCCAAACATGTACCAACAGACTAAAGGCTGCGATCCGAAGCATGCCAACTCCGAGGGAAGCTCAGTAGGAGCCAGTGGGATTTGCTTCCAATTAGAAACCATATGCAAGCCCAGTTTGATTGCTATGGAACTTACCCACCAAATGTGCTTTTAGCATCCAAGGTTGTTCAGATCCAGTCAAATGACATCACCCACCCCTCAAAAAACGAAAAAAAAGACCATTTGCTTTGAAATGGTAATTAACTGTCACTAAGAAACATGCTAAGCTAGATTCATCTCTCTCTCTCTCTTTCTCCATTTCCTTTAATTGTGGATCGCAGGCTTAGCAAAAGACCATTCCCCAAACGCCAAACATGACCTCTCTCTTTTCCCCCAACGTGGAATGGTTTGGCTGAAATTGGGGGCGCATCACCCAGACCACTTGACACCGATTAACTGCCTCTCAACCCACTCACACTGCCCACCTTTTTTTGCCCACACAGCCAGGGGAGCTGGCGAGGGGCAAAAGGGTGGATTTAGGGCGACCTTTTCCAGGAAAGCAGGCTTTTCGGGAAGCTGACATTCCTTATGTCCGTAGGCAGTGTGGGATGGGGAGAGAGACATGCTGGATCCAGCCATTCGCGACGGAACAACGCGACCTCGCCAAGTCTGCTTTTGCGAATTCACCCTTTCAGACCTCACACCTGGTCACTTACCCACCGCCTCTCAGCTTATAGGCTTCCCCGCTGGGGTCAGCCCTGGCCGGTGGGGAGACAGAGACACCTCCAGGAGAAGGAAACGCTTCCTGGCAAATCTTTGAACCCGGCGCACAGCCGCGCATGCATGGAGACCAACCGCGCAGACCGTAGCCGACGAACGATCCGCAAATCTGGTGCTGAAAAGCCACTCCGAGGGAAGCTGGGCTTCTTTCTCCACTCACCTGTCAGGATCAGCGTGAAAATGTATAAGATCCCCTTCATCCTGGGTTAGATCCCGGGCCCTTCTTCCCGTGTGGCAAAAGCTCAGGAGGAGGGTGGGGGGATCAAAAGAGGGCAGTTCTTGACCCCTTCAATCCCAAACGCATAAGAATCCCCAAGCGCTTCGGGGGATCCAGCCTTGGTCCTGATGGGAGAGCATCTCTGCTGGGCGGCTTAGCCCTTCAGTTCCTGCCAGGGTGGCTCAGGAAGGAGCGGATGGGCTTCTCCTGCTTCTCATATCCCTCTCTAACTTCGAGATCGAGTCAAGCGAGTGGGCTCCCCCCTCCCGTCTCCTTTGCAAACTTCTCGCAGAGAGGAGAAAGGAAGAAGGGGTGTGGGGAGGATGAAAACCCTACACTCCACACGCCAACCAGTTTGGAATTCAAGGCGGAGATCCGGTACCCTATCAGGTCAAGCAGATAGGACATCCATAGCTCCTGCAGTCCGTCTTGGGTTCGGTGCGCAAAAGCAGGGAGTTGGGGGAGCAAAGAGGCCAGCCTAATTTCGGGAGCTGGATGCACCGGCTTCTTCTTCCTCCTCGCAGCTTTTCTCAGCTCTGTGCCTGCCTCTGCTCCGAAATGCTGCTTCTCTCTGCCTGGTCAGGGAACAGCTGGGGCAGCCTTAAAGGGGCAGGAGCAGAAAGAGCTTTCCAAAGGGGACGAGGAGCGCCGCTCGCCGACCACCCTCCATCACCTCCCGCGGCCGCCCCCCCTCCAGCCACTCTCCTCGGACCTTACTGCCGCGATTTGCTCCCGAGTAATTGGATAGGGACGGGCCAGGGTTTGTTCCAGAACAATGGAAGGCGGGATAACCAGGAGCAGGGAAATCGAGGCTGTAAAGTTCAAGAGCGCTGCTGGTGCTGGAGGAGAGGGAGGGGAGTTGGAGGGGGGGGGGACGGGACGGGACGACGACGCTGGGTTTGCCAGAGCGGAATTTTAATCGGTTATGTACAGTTGCTGCTTGCAAAGAATAACATGAGCGGGTAGCTCCCTCCCTTTTCTTTGTAGAGGTTCAGGAGGGCAACGGGTGCCCTTTTATAATGGTGCAGCCGATGCGAGCATCATTACTGCCTTCCTTCATTTTCTCCCTACCTGTCACCAGTCAGTTCAGCTTTGGATCAGCCTCAGAAAGGGAAGATGAAATGAACCGGTGCGGGGAGGGGTGGGGGCGTCGTCGGCGGGAGGAGGTCTGAGGAACACTACGGAGCAAAATAATTGCATGCAAATTTTCCCCCGATTTGCATTTACATTATGGTAATTTGATTTGATTTTTTTTTTATTTCAAAAAACCAATTCTCAGGGAATGGCCATTGTTGGGTTTTGAAATAAGGGCATATGAGCAGGATTCGCTCTGGCTACTTGATGCTTCCACATTGATACCTTACAAATGAGCCCAGAAGACTCGTGGCTTATGCTTTCTGCATGGATGCCTCAAATCTGCATTTCAAAGATGAAAACTGAAGAGGTTCAATAGGAGAAAAAAGTTGTTCTGAAATATGTCCGCATTTTCAATGCATAGGGATATTTGGGTTCAGTCCCTTTCGGAGGGTCTTCCGAGGGTGGCATCCTGCACAGTCAGAAAGGATGCATAATTCTGCACTCCAGATTCCTACATGAAACCCTCCATGCCCAGCTCAGTAATAGAGAGAGGAGAGCTTGCTTTCTCTCTGTGGATTTGTGGTGCCCCATTTCATTGACCATGGCTGAGGCACACAAATCTATGTTCAACTAATGACCATGCTTTATTTGCAGAGGGGGTGGAGAGAGAGGTTAGGGCATTCTAAATAAAATCCACTTCTGAAACTCTTCAGTTTAAACTAAGCCATACATACCCAGCCTAAACCACTGAGCCTCTTGGGCTTGCCGATCAGAAGGTCGGCAGTTCGAATCCCCGCGATGGGGTGAGCTCCCGTTGCTCTGTCCCAGCTCCTGCCAACCTAGCAGTTTGAAAGCATGCTAAAAAGTGCAAGTAGATAAATAGGTACCGCTCTGGTGGGAAGGTAAACGGTGTTTCCATGTGCTCTGGCTTCCGTCACGGTGTCCTGTTGCGCCAGAAGCGGTTTCGTCATGCTGGCCACATGCCTTGTCTGAGGACAAACGCTGGCTCGCTTGGCCTGAAAGTGAGATGAGAGCCGCAACCCCACAGTCGCCTTTGACTGGACTTAACCCTCCATGGGTCCTTTACCTTTACCTTTACCTAGCCTTCTAAAAATAGTAGCTTAGGTGTCTGTTCCCAAAAGGTGAGGGGGTGAAACTCTGTGGCCCCACCTCTGTCATTTGAACACTGGCTTACTCAGCTGGAGTCTTCTGACTCTGGTTCTCAAGTGGCTTTAAAAGAGAAATTCATTGGCTATTAGTCATGATGGCTCTATGCTCTGCTGCCACAGCTGGACTTAGCAATGTTTCTGAAAACCAGTTGCTGGAAACCACAGGAGGGGAGAGGGCTGTTGTATTCAGGTCTTGCTCGAAGGGTTTCCCATAATGGGCATCTGCTTGGCTTAGATGCTGGACTAGATGAGCCCTTGGCCTGATCCAGTAGCCTCTTCTTATGTTTCTGTGCCCAGGAATTGGGTGAATGGCCTGTTCTGGGATGGGTTCCAGTCTGTCCCTTCGAGTTTCAAGTGGTTTCTATGGCTAGGATTGATTCTGCCCAATTTAGGCTGATTTGCCAGCTGTCATTGTTCCTGGACCAGCAGAGCGTCGCCTCAGTTATCTCGGGGGTGTGGCTTGCAGGTGCTCCAAATGGCCCAGTAATTAGACTCGTAGAATTGTAGACTTGGACAACACCCCCAAGGTCATGTAGCCCAACCCCCTGCAATGCAGGAATCTCAGCTAAAGCATCCAGGACAGATGACCACTCAACCTCTGTGTAAAAGCTTTCAAGGAAAGGAGAGTCGAAAACCTCCTGAGGGTGACTGTTCCACTACCAAACAACTCTTACTGTCAGAAAGTCCCCCCCCCAATGTTATGTTGGGCTCTCCTTTCTTGTCACTTAAAGCCATTGGTTTGAGCCTATGAGATTGGTCTGTGTGTGGAGGAAGAAGGGAGTGGAACCTGGGAGCGAAAGAAACTCTACAAGGGGGATGAGGAGATGCTGGGCAGAGGAAGTATTCAGAAGCCTTGCTGCCTCCAACTGTGGAGGCAGAGCTTAGCCATCCATAGCCCTCTCCTCCTCCATGAATTTGTCCAATCCTCTTTTCAAGCCATTCAAGTTGGTGGCCATCACTGCTTCCTGTGGCAAGGAGTTCCATAGCTTAACCATGAGAATCTTTAAACTGTCCTGAATCTACCAACTGTCAGCTTCACTGGATATCCACGAGTTCTGGTGTTATGAGAGAGGGAGAAGAACTTTCCTCTATCGCTTTCTCCATGCAGCCTGGACAGCTCAGTTGGTTGGAGGGTGGTACTGATGACACCAAGGTTGCAGGTTCAATCCCTGTACGGGACAGCTGCGTATTCCTGCATCGTAGGGGGTTGGACTAGATGATCCTCAGGGTGCCTTCCAACTCCATAATTCCATGCCATGCACAAATTAATCACGTTTTTTCTCAATCCTGCTGAGTATCAGTTATGGTCAGCATTCTGTGCAAGGATGTCCAGAAACAGAATATGCAGCTTGATTGATTGTGTGCTTGCACAGTGCCCTTCACTATCGGATTCCCAGTTCAGAATCAAATACAAACGCCAATAAAATCAATGCAGCAAAATCAATACAATGCAGCAAGACAAACGGGTCGTCATAAAGCAGGAATTAAAAGAGGCAAAGATACAAAACTTCAAAAGCCCGACACTGAACTGATGATGGAGGAAGCGAACAGAGAGAAGTTTTTTCTTACACTCCCGTGAGACTAGAACTCGTGGGCATCCAAATATAATATTAAAGGTTGGAAAATTCGGGACTGGTAAAAGTGAACGGGGGACTTCTTCACACAACACATGTTTAAGCTTTGGAGGACAAGTTGCTGGGAATCAAGAGCAGGGAGATTGCTTTTCTGCCCAGATCCTGCTTGTAGGCTTCCCATTGGGCATCTGGCAGGTCGCTGTGAGAACAGGACGGTGGGCAAGATGGGCTTGTGAATTGGTTCTTCAGGATTCTTCTTCTTCATAGAGCTGGAAGGGACCCCGAGGGACATCCAGTCCAACCCCCTGCAAGGCAGGAATCTCGGCTCAAGCATCCATGATAGATGACCATCCAATCTCTGCTTCAAAACCTCCTGGGAAGACGAGTCCACCACCTCCCGAGGGAGACGGTCCCACTGTCAAACAAGCTCTTACTGCCAGATAGTTCTTCCTGGTGTTTTGTCAAAATCTCCTTTCTTGTAAGCCATCGGTTCGAGTCCTACCCTGACGAAACAAAATACCTGCAAGTCAAGGGAAGTTTTATTGTTTGCGGCCAAGGGCCATTTCAAATAAAATGCATGCTCAGTGGTGGCATGTTTGTGTGTGCATGCATGCACGCAAACACAAACACACTGTTGCTAAATTTGTATTCTAGGCAGGTGGAAAAGGTATGCAAGACAGCAGCTCACCTGGCTTGGTATGCGAGGCTCACCAGAAGGGGGCGCTAGTTCACTGCCACATTTTCCCAAAAAAAACTCGCATCATTATCCCTGGGACAAACAGGGTTGAAGTGAGTATTAAACCAACTCGCACCTAATTCGGGGTGGTGGAGGAGGATGTGGATAGGAGGATATCAGACCTCTGATCTGCAGAGGGTCCCAGGTTCAATCCCTGACAGCATCCTCAGGCCTGGGTGCGAATGTCACCTGCCTGAATCCCCGACTGCTGCCAGTCAGGGTAGACAATGCTGATGGGGCTTGGTATAAGGTAGTTTCTTATCTTCCTAAAGCTCCCTGTGGATAAATTTCTTTTTGTGGGCATATGAGGAACTTGATTGATAGATATGCTTTCACCACTGTTGTCATTTTTTGAGACATTGCTGGCAAATTGGATGTTTTGTTAACGCAAACATTTTCAATGCTTATTACAGTGTGTGTGTGTGTGTGTGTGTGTGTGTGTGTGTGTGGAGTTTGATTTGGAGGGCACCCTATCTTTTTATTATGGGATTTTTTCCCTTTTTTACATTATGTTCATCGTAATGGAATATCTTATTATAAGACGTGTTATTATTTCCTACTCTAGCACTTGTAAGCCATTAGTGCCAAAGAGTAGAAAAAGCAGGCTAGGATTTTTATAAGTAAATAAACACAAATGCTTTTTTAATATTTAGGAAATGTGCGATTGTTTTGTTTGTTACCACTGCCAGCCTACGTCTCCTAACTGTTCCAGGAGAGCTGTGGGCAGGAGAGAGATATTTCTGTTAAGCTCAGGGCCGGCTCTAGGTAGGCCCCCGGTGGCACGGAGCGCCAGGGCGCCGGTAGGCAGGGCGCCACGCGGCAAAGCTGCGCAGAAACCATGCTGCGCCCTGCGAGGGCGGGGGCGCCGGAGCGATCTCCGCCCCTCAGCGCCAGGGCGGCCGACCTGCTCGAGACCGCCCTGGTTAAGCTGATAGAGGTGGAAGGAACCACTAGAGCTTTTACCTTGGAGAGAAAACTCCCCATACCCCCAAATGGACCCATTCCAAATCTATGAGTTTATTATTCTTAGCTCTATTGCCTAGGAGGAGCAGCAAGGAAAAAGGGTTCTCTCAACATACAGCGTCAGGTCATTGTGACACCAGCAGCTGGGAGACTGTTTTGTTCCATTACATCTATTTAAATATCTATAACTTTCACAAAATATACCAAGGCAGCTTACAACATGACAACCTATAACTGTAATCTATTAATTGCATTTCAGTCTTCTCCAGGCTAAGCACACCCAAGAAACCTCAAGAAAAATCCTTCCTGAAGAAAGTTTGGAACAGGGCTGGAGGGCTGGCGTCAGATGCAGTCCAACACAAAGGATGCAGCGCTCCGATGCCAGTGATGTTAACTCTTTATTCGAGGAAAAGGCTTACAGCTCAGCAACACTTCCCAGCCGTTCTTGCCCCTGTGGAGCAGTTCTCAGCACATTCTCTCCCAGATGTGCCCCAAGCAGTTTCAAACTGTGTCTGTGCACCTCTGGCCTCTGTTCTGCCCTCCTCATTATTCTGCGCTTTCTTGGAAGCCACAGAGAAGGAGAGCTTGTCGCAGCCGGAGAGGGAGACTCCTTTGAATCTTTAGCAGCCTCTTAAACTCCCTCCTCCGCTTCAGCCTCAGAGTCTGAACTGCTCTCTGCCACCTGCTCGTCCTGCTCACTAAACCCTGTTGCCCCTTCAACTTCTAACACCTCCCCCCCTGCCCAATCATCTCCCTCTGACCTCTCCTCAGTGTCCCACCACCAACTCCCTGGGTCTGAGCCTTCCTCCTTTGGGGATTCCCTTGGGGGTTCCCTGGTTTGTGCCGCCCACCACTCTTCTTCGTCCTGCCCATCCCTGCCAGTATCTCACACTGGCATTAACTTATGGCAGCTTTCTCTAGCTAAGGTGGCTTTGCAAACTACCCTTTTGCCAACCTGGCTCAGCCTCTCGAGTTTTGGACGACAGCTCGCATAAGCCACAGCTATCACCAGGAGTCGTAGTCCAAAACATCTGGGTGGCACCAGGTTGGCAAAAGCTGCTCTAAACACTGGACCACACTGCAAATTTCAGAGGTCCTCACTCAGAATAATTGCACTCTGCTGCTTTTTGGTAGAAGCTGCTGCAAAATGTTTTCCTAGTATACTCAGGTCATATTAATGGCTTTCCTCTGATTGCTGCTTCCTTTTGCACTGTGACTCTTGCAGGTTAAACTCAAAACAGTTCTTTTTCTTTCTTTTTTTAAAAAAGAGCCAACAAATTGTAGATATTTGCTCTTTGCCCTGGCCTCTGGGCCACAATTGTAGTTGTAAACTAAATTAGGTGTGAGGGCCTGCACGTGGGTGGCATTTTTGCCGTCGCTGCTCCACAGATTGTTTTAGCAGATATTGATTTCGATAGGAACCACTGTTGGTAACACTTGTTTCAGGTTATTGGAAAGAAAGAGCAAAAATTCTATTCTTGCCTTGTTTTGCTTTTTGTTTTGTTTTTACAATGTAACAGCAGCTCGATCCTATCTCCAGCTATAACAGCAGGTCTCTGGAAGCAACAAAGCAGAGCCCCATGAGAGACAGCACGGTGTAGTGGTTAGAGCGTTAGACTAGGGCTGTTGAGACCAGGGCCCAAGTCTTCCCTCAAGCCATGAAGCTCGTTGGGTGATCTAGGGTCAGTTACTGTCACTCAGCCAAACCTGCCTCGCAGGATTGTTGTGAGGATAAAATGCGGAAAGGGAAAACTGTGCCTGCCACCTTCCTTGAGTTCCCCGGAGGAAGGATGGGATGTGAACATAGTAAACCAAACTTTTCATACCAAGTGGGTCACAAACATACTTTCACATGGAACCCATGGGCCACACACTGCCTTAGAATCATATAGTTGGAAGGGGCCCTAAGGGTCATCTAGTCCAACCCCGTGCAATGTTGGAATCTCAGCTTAAGCATCCATGGCAGATGGCCACCCAACCTCTGCTTAGAAACCTCCAAAGAAGGAGAGTCCACCACCTCCCAAGGGAGACCGTTCCCTTCTCATGTTATTGCTGTGAACCCCTCCATTGTAGGCTCAGGTTGTATATACAGTGGTACCTCGGTTTATGAACACAATTGGTCCCGGAAGTCTGTTCATTAACTGAAGCGTTCATAAACTGAAGCGAACTTTCCCATTGAAAGTAATGGAAAGTGGATTAATCCGTTCCAGACAGTCCGTGGAGTAACCGTTCATAAACTGAAGTGAACTTTTCCATTGAAAGTAATGGAAAGTGGATTAATCTGTTCCAGACGGGTCCGCGGAGTACTTAAACTGAAGCGTTCATAAACTGAAACATGGGTGTAATTGGTTCCGGAAGTCTGTTCATGAACTGAAGCGTTCATAAACTGAAGCGAACTTTCCCATTAAAAGTAATGGAAAGTGAATTAATCCATTCCAGATGGGTCCGCGGCGTTCATAAACCGAAAATTCATAAACCGAGGTGTTCATAAACCGAGGTTCCACTGTATGTGCAGATAAACCGCATCTCATAAAGCAGGTAGATCATGATCTACCGGTAGATCACTGGACATCTGTGGTAGATCACTGGTAGATCATTGGCTCCCCCCCCCCCAAGAAGCTGAACAACCGTGGCTCCCCTAAAAAAAAAGGCTTGACATTTTATCTCCTCCCTGAACCCCCCCCCCAAATGGGCCTTCCTCTTTCCTAAAGAAAGCTCAACAACTTTGACCTGAACCCCAAAAAGGGGGGTAGATCACTGCCAGTTTTTAACTCTGTGAGTAGATCGCAGTCTCTTGGGAGTTGGCCACCCCTGTCATAAAGACATACAACGATACATTTGCATATGCCGGTTTTTCATCTACGGACCTGGTTCTTCTTTTAAGCATGCAGATAGAATGGATCTAATAGCCATGAATGGAAAGTCCTAGTCAGCAACACACCTACAATTCCCGTGTCTGTGCACCTGTGTGTTGTTGTTGTTTTTGTGTGTGGCAGCAAAAAAACATTTTTTTAAAAAATATCACACTTCTCAGGGAGAAATGTATCCCCCACAGAAGAAGATGGTGTGCATTGTGAGAATCAATCCCCTCTCCAAAACGAAACGATGTAGGAGAGGGAAAGAAAACAACTTAAATAATTTGATTTTTTTTAAAAAGAAAAGATCCAAATTAGGAGCGGTATTGGATTTCATTTTAAAAGCAAGAGGTAAAACGTGGAATTTAGCAAGATTAATACCTAAATTGTGACAGCTTTTAAATGCTTAGCAACAAGAATTAAGACTGAGGCTTTTGAAGGGGGGTGGACAACAGCCCTCAGCATTGTATTTGCATAACAAGCAACTAAAGCTAAATGGAATGCAGTGGTAACAACAGTGAGCCACTCAAAATTCTTTTGGCTGAAATTTTATCAGAATATGAGCCTGTTGAATCTGGCCAATGGCTCTGCTTCTAGGCCACTATCCTGTTCTCACAGTGGCTGATCAGATACTTGTGGGAAACCCGCAACCAGGAGTTGAGCACAAGAGCAACTCTCCCCTCCTGTCAGGGCTGTCTCCCCCCTCCCCCCATTCCAGGAGAGCCGAGAAAGTTGCCCGAACACAAAGCACAGTGACTACAAGCTAAGGTTACCAGATGTAGGGGTGACGTGAACTGAAGGGGGCGGTGTGTGTGTGTGTGTGTGTGTGTGTGTGTGTAGCCTTAATTGGAAGCATTGCCATTCTTAGAGGGAGACGTTCGTTATCCCTCGCTGTGATCATTAAAGAATACTAACTGGTAAGAAAAGACTCCATTCACTTTGTTCTGCTTATGTACTGCCAGGGGTGGGGTGGGGGGAGGAAGCCAATTCCTTGAAGCCTGACAGGGACCCAACTTCAGGACCCTGCTTCCTTCCTGAGGTTTCCAGAAACCGGTATCCAGAAACGATAGCCATCACGACAGTAGTCACATGAATGTGTCCAATTCTCATAGACCCTTTTGAGAGATTCCTGAATTGTAGGTGGCTAGACTAGATGACCCCAGGGGTCCCTTCCAGCTCTACAATTCTATGTTTCTGTAACCCTTGGGGTCTCTTCGAACTCTACAATTCTGTCACTCTGCCCCGCAGCCAACTGCTTGTACCATCCAGACCTTACCTTCCAAGTCCCAGACTGCAGAATCCGCGACCGGCAGCCGTGTGACACCGGAAGTTGAGTTGACGTAACTTCTGGTGTCGCTTTGCCCTTCTATGGGCGCCAAAAATGGCTGCCGCCGGCTTTGAAAGTCGCTTCTACACATGTTAGGAAGTGCATCGACGCAACTTCCGGTGTCACTCTGCTCATCTATGGGCACCAAAAATGGCCGTCGCCAACACCAGAAGTCACATCTATGCACTTCCGGACATGCGTAGATGCGACTTTTGAAGCCGGCAGCAGCCATTTTGGGTGCCCATAGAAGGGCAAATCAGAAAGGAAAAAATGGTTGCCGGCAGGAGAAAATAACAGAGAAAAACGGGAGACGAAGTGATACGGGGGACCACTGGGAAAAGGTAAGTAAAAACGGGGGTTTCCCGGGGAAAACGGGGTACTTGACAGCTATGATCCAGACCCATTTGCGTTGACACAGCCAAAGAACAGCCTGCGAATTCCCCAGAACCTGGGTTTGTCCTGGAAAGGGGAAAGCGGTGTGATTGTGACCCAGAAGCCCATTGATGGGGAACACTGAAGGGATTTAGGAAGGGAGCCACTGGCAGAGTGGCAGAGGGAGCCACTGGCAGAGAAGAGTTGCTGGAAAGAGGACCATAGCAGGTGAGAGGGGATTGAAAAGCTGTCCTGCTGATGCAGCTTCTCTGATTCTGCTCCTTATGGGACGGCTTAATTAAGGACTGACTGCAGAAGATCAAACGAACATCTCCCAACACGCATATGCCACATGGTGGGAGGGGGGGGGGTCTCCTCCTTTGCGTGGAAAACTCTTGAAAACCAGCGGGGGAAACAACTGGATAATGTCACTCTCAGAAGTGCAGTCTCCCTTTGGGCAAAAGCAGGGAGGAGGAATTTGGAAGACGGCAGGTGGGCCCTGAAATGCTTGGCAGAAAGGGCAGAGATGCCTCCAGGTTCCTTCTCTCTCACTGTAGCCCTGTGGGCAAGACTTGAAGAGATCTGTCAGTCACAGGAGCTGCCTTGCCGGATCAGACAAAAGGCCCCTCTCCTCGCCGTCTAGCCTTCCTTCCTTGACTTCAGCCAGCCAGACCCTGCTGGGAAACTCACAGGGAACAGGGACATAGAAAGCTGCCTTGTACTTTAGTCAGACGCTTAGTGGTTTCTAGGCTTTCTCCATGCTTTTTTTTGGGGGGGGGGTTCCTCTCTCTGTTCTGCCTGGAGATGCTGGGGATTGAAGCTGGGCTGTGTATGTAGAATCGTAAAGTTGGAAGGGACCCCCAAGGGTCATCTAGTCCAAGCCTCTGCAATGCAGGAATCACAGCTGAATCGCCTCGGCCCAGTAAGCGTCTCCACCCCCATTGTTCAGCCCAAACACTGAGGTCCAGCTCCAAGGGCCTTCTGGCAGTTCCCTCCCTGCGAGAAGTGAGGTTGCAGGGAACCAGCATGAGACAAGTAGAAAATGTGGAGCAGCTCAGATACTTACTTGTTGAACCTGGAGGCTCCATTCCATGGGATCTTGACTAATCACAGCCAGGCTTTACTTCTGGGATGTTTGGGTCTCTTAGCTTCTTCTGCTTTCCTTTGCCTTAAAAAAAAAATGGAATTAAGTGCCTTTTGAAGCAAACACACCCCTATTACTGCCTCCCTAATTATCAGTTGTTAACGCTGATAAGAGAGCGATCAGATTTAATGGGCAAGAGATTACAGCAATTAGAGAACGGTCTTAGCCAGCAATGCAATCTAGGCCTCTCCCCCGGGCACGTATATCACTTTGGGCGTGGTGGAATATCCAAATGGGGGAGTCAGAACGGGGGGGGGGGGGAATTACTGAAGGGAACATTGGCTTGACAAAATGGAGAATGCATTCACCGCTTGTTGCCAAGCTGTGGTAAACGGGCACCCAAACGTTGGTTCTTGAGAAGTAGCTCAGTGGCAGAGCACATGTGCTGCATGAATAAGGTCCTAAGGTTAAATCGCCAGGGTTAGGAGGCAGTGGCATAGCGTGGATTATCGGTGCCTGGAACACACGTTTGTTCACTGGGGTGGGGTGGGGCATGGAGGTTGCTGACTAAACATCAGGAAGAACTTTCTGATGGTAAGAGCTGCTCGGCAGTGGAACAGACTCTCCCAGGAGGTGGTGGACTCACCTTCCTTGGGGTTTTTAAGCAGAGGTGGGATGGTCACTTGTCATTTATGACTTAGTTGAGATCCCTGAGTTGCTGGGGGTTAGACTAGATGATCCTCAGGGTCCCTTCCAACTCTACAGACAAATGGATAGATAGGTAGATAGATAGTTGTTGAAGGAAAAGGAAAAGGAAAAGGAGGAGGAGGAGGAGGAGGAGGAGGAGGAGGAGGAGGAGGAGGAGGAGGAGGAGGAGGAACTCAGGACAAAAGGGAGAAACGAGCTAAGAGGTAGGCATGTTTGGTAAATCCTCACCGTGATCAACTCCTGCCCAGAAACTGTAGAAGGACATGTGGATCCAGAATTGGCCTCCACAGTCACCTACGGACTCAATGTTAAGACCATATTCATGAAAGACAATCTCACTCAGCTGCGAGTGATTGCCAAAGAAAGAAGAACAGGTACACACACACAAAATTTGCACAGCCCACTGTAATTGTGTGAAAAGGGCAGACTGCACTATTTGTCCATCTGAGGAGGGCCAGCCCTACTATTAGGCTGGCTGATAACTGCCCTTCCAGGCTGGTGTGTCCACCTACCGCCAGTTGGCAGCCACTGAACAGAGCTCTGTTATAGGAACATAGGAAGTTGCCTCATCCTGAGTTGGACCATTGCTCCATCTAGCGCAATATCACCCACACTGAACAGCAGCTGCTCTACAGGGTTTGGGGCAGGTGTCCTGAAACTGGAGGTTCGGAGATTGAACCTGGGGCCTCCTGCTTGCAGAGCAGATGCTCTCCCACTGAGCTATGGAAGGGGCCAGGAAGCTGCCTTATACCAGGGGTCCCCAGACTTACCGGGCTTTGGGCCGGTTCCCACCGCGCCGATCGCGCGGCGGGCCGGAGGGCGGGAGAGTGCGCGCCCGTGCGGGCCGGCGGGCGGGGGAGTGCGCGCCCATGCGCATGCGCACGGGTGCTTACTGGCACGGCGGCGTGCTTCCAGGTCGGAAAAAGCGCCGGAAATCGTTTGTGCGCATGCGTATGGGCCTCCCCCGACCCGGAAGTGCACCAGAAATGACCTCTTCTGGGTCGGGAGAGGCCCATACGCATGCGCACAAATGATTTCTGGCGCTTTTTTCCGACCTGGAAGAGTGCCGCCGCGCTGCGCGCCGTAAGAGCGGGTGGCAAGCGGCGGGGGTCGTCGCGGGCCGGATTGGGAGGCCAATTGGGCCGCATCCGGCCCCCGGGCCGCAGTTTGGGGACCCTGCCTTATACTAAGTCAGGTCATTGTTCCATCTAGCCTAGCCTGTCAGGGGGGGGGGATGTTTTTGCCATTTTAGGCCAGTGGCATAGCATGGTATGAGAGGCACAGGGGAAGTTGCTCCAGGGGCAGAATTGTTAGGGGCGTGAAATTTAAACATCTGGTGCTGCCTCAATGTAGCTGTGCTCTTCCATCACTGGACTCCATTGAAAAAGGCTGCTCTGTGCGAACCAGGAAGTGACCTTTCCAGTCAACCAAATGATTCTTCTTTTCTTATCTCTGTGGCCTTTCTTATCTCCTGGGTGACATGGACACCATTAGGCAGTTGAATGTGCATGCATACTACATCAATTTCCCTCCATCCCACCCCCCAACCCCTCCACGTGGCCCCGGGCACTGGCAACCCACGCTATGCTACTGTTTCAGGCTAAGCAGAATATGCCCCCCCTGTTCGCCACAACCTCCTCCTCTTTTGCAGCCCCAGCCTCCTACATTGCAGCTCCACCCCCCCCCAATGCTCCTCGGAGGCTGGATCTCCTGCCTGAGGCCACTGCCTCACCTTGCCCCATGCGTGGGCTGGCCCCGAATGGCAGTAGCTATCTAGGATTTCGGACTGGGGATATTCCCAACCCTTTCTGGAGATAAGTCTGCTCCCTTTCTTCTTGCATATCTATGTAAGAGGAAAAGGTGAGGCTTATTCAGAGAGACCTGCTAGGGAGATGCGCCAGATGAATTCGGCAGAGAACTGCTTTCAGCAAATCTTGTGAAATTCCTCGCCTGGAGGTGGGCAGGAGGTGGGCACATGTCCAGACATCTCTGTACCCCAGAGAGGGATCCTTTGCACCCAGGCCCTTGATGTGCCCCTCACCCACCCACAGCGGCGTAGCGAGCTGCCGTGACACCTGCAACGGCAAATTGCCATGCACCCGGTGGGGGCGACATCGCTACGTAACGACGCATGCGTCGTTACGTGACGATGTATCACCGCCCCCGTGCCTCCAAACCCGCAAACCTCCAGCGCCAAACTCCAGGTTGAAAGCCTGTTCGGGGCTTTTTACCTGGAGTTTGGAGCTGGAGGTGTGCGGCTTTGGAGTCGCGGGGGGTGGCGATACCCCACCACGTAACGACCCCGTCATTATGTGGCGGGGTATCGCCGCCCCCCCAGCGACTCCAAAGCCACGCACCTCCAACTCCAAACTCCCAAAGGCCGCTTGGCGTGGCAGGGGGGGGGGATGCTGAGTGGACTTTTTACCGGGAGGCTGGAGGCTTGGCTTGGGAGTCACGGGGGTGGGGCGCCAAGTGGCACCCCCCCGCCCGAGTGGAACCCAGGACAGACCACCCCCATCGCTCCCCCCATTGCAACGCCCTTGCCCACCCACCCACCTTCCTGCTTCACTCGCGGCCACAAGTTGGTTAAGCAGGATCCAATTTGTTGTGGATAATCTTTAAGGCACAACCTTGAGTCACCCAACCATTTCTTCTGTGGAAGGAGGAAATTTGATTTAGGCTGAGAGGAAGGCAGAATTCCAGCTAAAGTCAGCAAAGATGCAGATGATAACACCGAGAGAGATGGAATAGAAATGAAGTTCTGACAGAACAGATTTTTCTTCCCCTTCTGGGCAGACTTATGGCACCCTGCGAATTGAAAGTTTTTTTTCCTTTTCCTTTTTTTTCCTTTACTGACTTTTAAAAGAGCCACACTTAATTTCTGAAGGAGAAAGGTGAGAGGACTGCTTTGAAGAATCTCCTTGCATCTGGAGGTCCTCTCCCCCCCAAATCCCTTTGCAGGTGGGACATTATTCAGTAGTGTATAGGGAGCCCAACGTTTTCCCCTCCAGAGATGGGATCCTGTGCCTTCAAGGTGAAACTTTGCTATATTATTGCACCTCAGGAAAAGCTGGGTTTTTTTTGCAGATCACCTGATGTTATAAGGCAGAGAGGCTCTGCTGGCCTGTGAGCGCTCCAGTTGGAGAACAGCCTTTACCAAAGGTGTCATGGGCTTTGAAGAAACTCGATCTCAGGACGCAAGGGAGAAACGTGCTAAGAGGAAGGCGGGCTTGGCAAATCCACGCCATGATCAACTCCCGCCTGGAAACCAACGTCCCCACTGTGGAAGGACGTGTGGATCCAGAATTGGCCTCCACAGTCACTTACGGACCCATTGTTAAAATCGTGTTTATGGAAGACAATCTTACTCGGCTACGAGTGATCGCCAAAGAAGAAGAAGAAGAAGCCATAGGGAAAATGTGTGCAACCCCTGGTGGAAAGACACTCTGCACATGTTTGGTGGCTCCACCTCCTCCTCCTCCTCCTCCTCCTCCTCCTCCTCCTCCTCCTCCTCCTCCTCCTCCTCCTCCTTCTTCTTCTTCTTCTTCTTCTTCTTCTTCTTCTTCTTCTTCTTCTTCTTCTTCTTCTTCTTCTTCTTCTTCTTCTTCTTCTTCTTCTTCTTCTTCTCATTCCAGGAATAAGACTTGCACTGGCAAGTAATGAATTAATTAATGGTTCTGTCCATTGCTACTGACAGACCCTGTTTAATTTCTGAGACAGAAATTCTCAGCCCTGCCAGGATTAAACATAGGCCCTTTCACATGCAATGCTTGAACTCTAACACTTGAGAATGGACTACCTCAGATTGTGGCAGACTCTCCTTCCTTGGAGATTTTCAAGCAGAGGTTGAAGGATCATCTGCCAGGGATATTTTAGCTGTGATTCCTGTGTTACAGGGGGGGGGGGTTGAACTTGGGATCCCTTCCAACTCTACAATTCTAACATAAGGGCATCAGAAGAGCTTGCGGGATCAGACCAGTGTCCCATCTAGTCCGACATCCACGCTGTGGGAATGTTCAGGGAGACAGGAGAGGATATATTGTTTAATTATATTCTTTCCAACTTGTGTTAACAAGTTCCACAATTTAGCAGTGTAACATTCCCCCTTTTAAACTTGTGCAGTGGATAGTGTTTGCTAGGCTTGTATAAGCCTCTAAAATAAGTTACCTGGTAATTTCCCCTTTAGTCCCTCCTTAAAGATAGACACAACACAGTCTTCTATAAAAGTATAAAAAGAGTTTACTCACTCACATTCTGTTCACAGATGGATACCAGAAGGCAGACTTAAGTTACAAAAGTAATATACCTGGAATCTATCCCATAAAGAGATAGTCCCTTTGTCCTCTCTAGAGAGCATCTTAGGCTAAGCAGATGTTGCTTCTTCGATGAATGTAGTCAGAGAGAGAGAGATGGCGGCCAGTCCTATGCTTTTGTTACCTGCACAGGTGAGTCCACGCCCGCCTCTAGTCACATGTAGAGGAAGTCTGTCCAAGCCTAGGAGGAAACAGGAAGTTCCGACTGGCAGGTCCAGGCATCCCCTTTTATGTCCACTCTAGGGTTCTTGTACTTGACTGCTCTGTGTTTCACATGCCACACTCACAGTAGCCAAATAGTTTCCTGTGGGAAAGCAGCAAGCAGAATTCACACACAAGAGCCCTCTCCCCTTCTGTGGTTTCCAGCAACTTCTGTTCAGAAGCATTGCTTCCTCCAGCTGTGGAGGCAGAGCACAGAGCTGGTAGACATCAATGGCCCTCTCCTCCATGCATTTGTCTAATCCTTTTTAAAAAGCTGTCTAGGTCGGTGGTCATCGCTTCCTCCTGTGGGAGGGAGTTCCACAGTTTCACTATGCACTGTGTGAAGAACTATTTTCTTTAATCTGTCCTGAATCTTCCACCCTCCACGATTATTTGATTCTGTGAGTCTAAGAAAAGCCGCGGGAGGGCTGAAGGGCTTTGTGCTCGAATCCTGCTTTCTGGTTTCCCACAGGCGCCAGGCTGACCATCGCTGTACTAGATGGGCAATTGGCCTGATGAAGAGCGGGATCTTTTTATGTTCTTATGATGACAGCCCAGAGGGGGGGGGGGTTTGCACTGCCAGTTTCTTTTACGTTTGCTTTCATTAGCACTGTGGAGATTTATTACAAGGGCTGCCGCTGCTGTCGATGCCACATCTGGCTTCTCTCTCTCTGCGGCTGGCAGCTGTCTTTAACAGCTCCCTGAGCAGACATGGGGAATGAAAGGGGCAAATGGCCCCACAATGCGGTTTTATGGAACGTGCAGAACCCTCTGCCGTAATTTTGCAGCCCTGCCTGGGGGAAACAACTGTCTTGACCTTCAAAGAGGCAGATTTAGGGCAGCACGTCCGATTCCACCACAGTGGGTGCCAAGCTTAGGGGGTGCAGCAAGGACCTCGCAACTCTGACATGGTGAATTGAGTGGAACAGAGGGTGGGAGGCAGAGGGGCACCAAATCTTCACTTCGCGCAGGTCACTGCTGAAATTTGGAAGACCAAAGTCCATCTCTGCCCTCACCCCTAGCTTGTAGAAACACAAGTCAGGGTGTGAGAAGAGGCAGTGATGGTCAGCAAACCAGATGGCTCTAAGAGAGAATTGGACACATTCATGAGAACTAGGTAGAGGGCTTTCTCGGTAGCCTCCCACGCTTCCTGTGGAACACCCTCCCATCAGATGTCAAGGAGATCAAGAACTACACATCCAGTCCAACCCCCTGCAATGCAGGAATCTCAACTAAAGCATCCATGACAGACGGCTATCCAACCTCTGCTGAAAAACCTCCAAGGAAGGAGAGTCCACCACCTCTTGTGAGAGTCCCTTCCACTGTGAAACAACTCTTACTGTAAGAAAGTTCTTCCTGATGTTTAGTTGGAATCTCCTTTCTTGTAACTTGAAGCCATTGGTTTGAGTCCAACCCTCTGGAGCAGAAGAAAACTATCTTGCTTCATCTTCCATGTGACAGCCCTTGAGATATTTGAAGATAGCTATTATATCTCCTCTCAGTCTCCTCTTTTCCAGGCTACCCAGCTCCTGCAACTGTTCCTCATAAGGTCTGCTTTCTAAACCCTTGATCACCTTGGTCACCCTCCTCTGCACATCTTCCAGCTTGTCAACATCCTTCTTAAATTGTGGTACCCAGAATTGGACACAGTATTCCAGGTGTGGCCTGACCAAGGCAGAATAGAGTCGGACTATTACTTCCCTTGATCTGGACACTAGACTTCTGTTGATAAAGCTCAGAATAGCATTAGGCTTCTTGTTCTTCTTTGCTGTTGCTGCATCAATTTCAGTTTCTCTCAGTTCCTTTTTGGGCCCCTCCCCATGTCAATCCTCCACATTTTCACTTCCGTCTCTGAATATTTTTATTAGAAAAACAGCCCTTGTGAGAATTCATCAGAATTTTTCCTAATATACACATTTTTGCAGATAAATTTGCTTAATATACACATTTTTTGCAAAGCAATTCCCCAAATACAATGCACCTTGTATGCCTTTGTCAGGAACACATGCATTCCATGCGCAGTTGCGCACTTTCCCCTGCTAAGTGCCTTTCTGTGCACTTTTCACCTGGCTGGAGAACTGCATTGCAAAATTTGGAGAAGTCCAAGTTTTGAAGGATAAGGTTGTGCCTCAATTCGCAGATTGTTTTGGGATGTCTCCTCCATCTCTAGTTCTCCCTCGCTGGACGTCTTTGAGCTTGTTGAAGATGCTCTCAACCTCTGGATTCCCTGCATGAAGGTTTTATTCTGCTGATGGTGTAGAAGTGCTTTGGTGTGGAATCTCAAGGCTCTAAGGTGGATGAGTGAATTTAGATCATGCATCCTCCCAGGCCTTATCTTTCTGGTTCAAGTTATCTTGCCTAGCTCAGCTTCTTATTTTATTTTATTTTTAAAGCGAGAAGGCTAGAATCACACCCCTGACTCCTTCAACGGAAGCAGAAACCCTGGCAAAGTTTAACTGCAAACCCTAAGGAGTTCAATCTGTTTCTCTCTCAGTGATGCATGTGGAGCTTCTGAAATGTGCTAATTTCACTTCCTGAAACCTGGGCTAATGATGTCTCTGCTCCAGAAACACAGGAAAGTTCCTTTCCGCCTCTCTTGCACACATGACCATATCAGGCTTTACACCAGCTCAGATTGATGGCCCATCTGCTCCGGGGATAGCCAAAGCGGAGCTCTCAAGGCGTTGCTGGATTCCGAACTCTCACCAGCCTCAGCCAGCATGACCAATGAGCTGAGATGATGATGGGAAATGGAATCCAACCAGACTG
Source organism: Zootoca vivipara (assembly GCF_963506605.1). NCBI lineage: Eukaryota > Metazoa > Chordata > Lepidosauria > Squamata > Lacertidae > Zootoca > Zootoca vivipara. The sequence continues at coordinate 4,968,549 of NC_083284.1, read as the reverse complement.
AGTACTTAGATATGATTGGTCTGCTCTGATGGACAACAGTTAACTCTTTAGTAAAGGAAACAAGGTCGACTCAGGAAGCCAAGCATGGTGAGCACAGCAAGCAACTCGTTCCAATAGATCTTGCACCTATGAGGCAGGTGTACAGACTGAAGGTTCCCGCCTCCCTACAGTTGCCTAAGTCTCCTCCTCCCATGGGTCCTTCCCTTGCAATCTGAGACTACGTCATTGTGTCTGCCTTTGCTCCTCCCTTTTCATACCTCTTCTGGTTCTGGTAGACTGGGGGTGGGTGGGAAGCTAGTCACAGCAGGAAGGGGATAACCCCTGGCTTCTTCACCAGCCTGACTCATCTCTGCCTCTTGGGCTCCCTCCTCAGAAGACATCTGAAGGCAGCCCTGTCTAGGGAATTTTTTTATGTTTGATGCTGTATTGTGTTTTCAATATTCGGTTGGGAGCCACCGAGAGTGGCTGGGGGAACCCAGCCAGATGGGAAGGGTATAGAAAATAAATTATTATTATTATTATTATTATTATTATTATTATTATTATTATTAAATTAATAGGCATTTGGGGCATGTTTCTCCAAACAGACACATTCTTCTACATAATTTTGTCTACCATATGCATTCAGGGCAAGTAATCCCCCCCCCCCGATATAATGAATTTCTGAACACCCTCTCACCTAAAAATATTCTTGTGCATACTTTTGCCCAATACAGGAGTGAAACCAAACTTTATTTCACCTGGGTCAAAGACAAGCCTCAGTTTGGCATGTCCCCCCCCCCTATTTGCATATACACACACAGACTGGGAGATTCAATGGTGCCCCCTGGAGGCTTCACTTGCGTCAAAACACTTGGGTAGCCCCCCCCCCCGTCATAGCTATGGCTCTGCCCAATATATACATTTTTGTGTTGGGAAATCCAGAGAAATGCCAGAATTGGAAGCAATGCCTGTGTTTCAGGTTGGCATTTTTTGCAGTTAGTCATACTGCATAATAAGTCAAGTCTGTCTTTCTGCTGCTCTTGTGGTGTAGTCATTACATAAAGGTAAAGGGACCCCTGACCATTAGGTCCAGTCGTGACCGACTCTGGGGTTGCGCGCTCATCTCACATTATTGGCCGAGGGATCTGGCGTATAGCTTCCAGGTCATGTGGCCAGCATGACAAAGCCACTTCTGGCAAACCAGAGCAGCGCACGGAAACACCGTTTACCTTCCCGCTGTAGCGGTTCCTATTTATCTACTTGCATTTTGACGTGCTTTCGAACTGCTAGGTTGGCAGAAGCTGGGACCAAGCAACGGGAGCTCACCCCGTCACAGGGATTCGAACCGCCGACCTTCTGATCGGCAAGCCCTAGGCTCAGTGGTTTAACCCACAGCGCCCCCTGGGTCCCTATCTGCTTCAGAAATATCTGCTACAGAAATATCTGCTTCCGAAATCTGAAGCATACTGCTTCAGAAAGCACACATGAGGTGGGTTTGCGCTAAAATGCAAACCGAACCCAGTTTCTTTCCCACCCCTGCCACGCAAAGGAGGCGTTCCACACACCAGACCTTCTCACTCTCTTGACAAAGCGCCTGCCAAAAAAAGAGAGAAAGGGGTGATTTTGCAGGGAAAGGCGGCTTTTCCTAAGGAAGCGCTGCTCATTGAGAGTAAACTGTCCCCAAATCAGCACCTTTTGCTGTGCAAAAGTTGGCCCTGGCCCTGGTTTTAACGGGAGGTCTCGGGGATTGAACCTGCAACCTTTGGCATGCAGAGCAGATGCTCTGCCACCGAGCCAGGGGCCTTCCCCACACATCCAAAGACATGTCCACCTGCCCCGCGGTGGCTGAGGATGCACAGATGGCTCAAGCTTGCTTGGAGCACCATCCTGCTCCACAGCATTGGCCAGGCTCAGCGACGCAATTAGCAAAGATTGCGTCTGCCAAGAGAGTTCGCGAGGGAAGGAGGCTCCCTCACCTCCAGAGCTCTGCACACTCCATTATTCATACATCAGGAGGAGGAAATGGGATGCGAGGCGACATTTGAAATTTGGACCCGACACGTGCTGGTTCTCAGGCTGTGTAATGCACACTCAAATACCGGCCAAAGATGGTAATATACCCCCACCCCTCTCCAAAGGGGGGAAATACCCTTCCCCAGTTCTGTGGGTTGCTTTCTCCCTGTAGATTTTTCTTGCCCACAGGATTGGACATCAGTGGATACGGCCCTCCAGTCAGACGCAGTTCTCTGTCCCTGATTTCTGGGATAGCTCAGTCAGTAGAGCATGAGAATCTCTCTTTTTTTGAATTTTTTAAATTTTATTTTACAAATATAAAATCATAACAATACAACCATACACGCCAACAGTTAAAAGATTCTTCCAAATCTCTCGACTTCCCACCTTCCCCTCCATGGGTCCTGTTATTACACCTTTTCTACTGCATCTTTTTCAATGGTCCATGTTTTCTATAACTCCATTAACTCCGTAGTATTTGCTGCATTACAAGTGTTATTGCAATCCTGCTAATGTTTTCATCTGCTTACAATGGTCTTGAAGATAAGTTATGAATTTCCCCCATTCTTTGTTGAAATTTTGGTCTTCTTGGTTCCTGAGCCTTTTCGGTCAGTTTTGCCATTTCAGCATTGAAGGAGGAGGAAGAGGAGGAGGAGGAGGAGGAGGAGGAGAAGGAGAAGGAGAAGGAGAAGGAGAAGGAGAAGGAGAAGGAGAAGGAGAAGGAGAAGGAGAAGGAGAAGGAGAAGGAGAAGAAGAAGAAGAAGAAGAAGAAGAAGAAGAAGAAGAAGAAGAAGAAGAAGAAGAAGAAGAAGAAGAAGAAGTTTGGATTTGATATCCTGCTTTATCAATACCTGAAGGAGTCTCAAAGCAGCTAACATTCTCCTTTCCCTTCCTCCCCCAGAAAGCAGGTTCTCCCCTTAAGGAGAGCATGGGTTGCGGAAGGGTTAACAAGACATTCCCTGGTCAGTAGGGGCGGGTCAGTTTGGATGACCACTGAGGGTATGTTGCTGGGGAGAATGTTATGTTGCTAATTTTGATTGACAGCCACAGCCTATATATGGGTGCAAGCAGCTTCTGCTTTCGCTTTTGGGTGCTTGCACGGATCTCCCGCCCACCCTATATTTAGGTTTTTTTTGCTGCGCTTGACGTTGCTGTGCCTGTCATGGGGTCGTCCGTATTGCTGCGGGGGCCTAGTAGGAATTTTGCCATCTGGCTGATTGGCTGGTGCCAGGTGGTTTTTGACTACTACATAGCAAACAGTCACAACTTGTAAGGTTGGCGGTTAGGCATTGGTTCAAATTGGATGGTGGAGGGGTAAGGATTTGGCTGGGCCTGCCCCTCAAAATTGCTGCTGCCTTTAGGGGTATTCCGTTAAAGGAATTCTGTGGCTCCACATGTTTGTCCGTACTCCCACTAAGGGCTAGGACCGCGCATGAGCCTCGGGGAGCACCTGGGGGAGAGGTCATAGAGCGTGGTGCCCTGCCCCAGCCTCTCTCAGAGGGTGCTTACCTATCCTGACATCCCCAGTACGCTAGGGGAGTCAGATCTGTCCCAGGCGGGGGACAGATGGCATGGGAACCAATGCCTAAGCAACCACTCACATTCAGTTGTATTTAAATAAAGTTGTGGCCAAAATTAATGCCAAAAACCAAAACTTAATTTCCGTGTGAAGTGTGAATTATTTGGTGGGAAGTCTTGGTACCTCAGCACGCAACAAACACCCTGTGACTAGCCCAAGGTCTAGAAGTGTGACTAGCCCAAGGTCACCCAGCAGCTGCATGTGGAGGAGCGGGGAATCGAACCCAGTTCACCAGATTACGAGTCCACCGCTCTTAACCACTACACCACATTGGCATAGTCTAACAGTTTAATTTGCCATTCTTCTCCGGTAGAGACTTTGTCTTCTTTCCATCTCAAGCTTGAGACTTTCAATCTTAGGGTCATGGGAGCCAACACCTAGAGGCTGAAGCCCCCACAATAAAATATTAAAAGGGACCAAGCCCCCACGAAGTTGATGGGCATTCCTGTTCAAATGGTGTGTGCACACTGTGTCATGTGATCAGTTATGTGGGGCTGGGCTTACTTGGGCCCCATATTTTATTCAAGTTTGCGCCCTACTCAGGGTTGCAGATTTGAGCCCCATTTTGGGTCAAGAGATTCCTGCACTGCAGGGGGTTGGACTAGATGACCCTTGGGGTCCCTTCCAGCTCTCCAATTCTATAATTCCATGAGCCCATCTCTGCCATAAGGTGCCCTTGCAAAAAGTGCCTGGAGCACCACTGAGAGAACAGGATGCTGGACTCGACGGGCTACTGGCTGGATCCTGCAGCCTTCCTTCCCATGTTCTTATGCGCTGCCTGGGACCTCGGCCAGGAAAGCATTGCAGATTCTCCAGTTCTAGGGCCCTGCCTGCAAATCTCCACAGCTTTAAATCTCTCTTAAGCAATTGCGAGCAGATGCTGTATTTTATACAGGATAACCATCTGGACTCAAATAAATCCCGCCGTTGCAAACTAGCCATTATTCTTTAAGGTTTCTATACTTTCTCCCTGTAAGTGCTGCTGTAATTCTAGAGAAGGGACCAGAGAAGGGAGGGACGAGGAGGAGGTGTGTGTTTGTGTGTGGAGGGAGGAGATGGTAGATTACTTAGCTGTACCCATAAATAAAAGCACTGGGGATTGTAGGATACAAAGGGATGCTCCTTTGGCTTGGGTGTTTTGCATGTGCTTCAGGGCAAGAGCCCCAATGACCGGAGAGAAAGATCACCGCAGGTCCAGATTTCCTAGATGGACAGAAGTGCCTGTCATGTGCAATTCTACTCAATATTGACCCAGAGCAGATTCCAACGTACAGTTATCAGAGTAAAAACTTAAACACGTTGCATGATTCCCAAAAAATAGACCAGAGGCAATTGTATTTTATCCAGCAGAACTTTATTTCTACTGAAGGCAAATGAGCATAATGGTCACAAATCCAATACATTCAGGATTGGCACTGTCCATAAGAAATCCAGTTGCAGCAGACTTAACTTAAACTTACAATAACTTATAATAAGACTTAAACCCTAACACTATGTACAAAACACCACACTGGAAGGAAGAGAGATAAACAGAGAAAGTGAAACTTAGGCTCCTTCTGGCCTGTTATAGTCAGCATGACCTTTGACAGAAGAGATAACAGGACCAGCAGGGCCGACTCTAAGTAGACCCCCGGTGGCGCGGTGCGCCAGGGCGCCGGGCTGGTATGCAGGGCGCCATGCGGCGAAGCTGCGCAGAAACCATGCTGCGCCCTGCGAGTGCGGGGGCGCCGGAGCGATCTCCGCCCCTCAGCACCAGGGCGCGCGACCTGCTCGAGACTGCCCTGAGGACCAGTTTAAGCCAGCTGTACTCAGCTTCTCTGAAGGAATAACCCAAACATCATGAAGTTTCTGCTTGTTACTTTCACGCACAGAAGCTTCCAGAACCCTCTTGAATGAAGTAGAATAGGAAAGATTTTTACACATCAGATCAATACAGTGGTATTGATGGGCTTTGAAGACACTCGAATTCAGGACGCAAGGGAGAAACATACTAAGAGGGAGGCATGCTTGGCAAATCCACACCATGATCAACTCCCGCCTGGAAACCAATGTCCCCACTGAGGAAGGACATCTAGTCCAACCCCCTGCAATGCAGGAATCTCAGTTCACCATCCATGGCAGATGGCCACCCAACCTTTGCTAAAAATCCTCCTGGGCTGTCACATGGAGGATGGAGCAAGCGTGTTCTCTCCTGCTCTGGAGGGTAGGACTCGAGCCAATGGCTTCAAGTTACAAGGAAGGAGATTCCGACTAAACATCAGGAAGAACTTTCTGATGGTAGGAGCTCTTTGGCAATGGAACAGACTCCCTCAGAAGGTGGGAGGTTTTTAAAGAGGGGTTGGATTGGTATTTTTCAGGGATTCGTCAGCTGTGATTTCTGCATTGCAGGAGGTTGGACTAGATGACTATAGGACTCCCAGCAAAGCCTCCTATTGCGCAGTCAGGCGGAGTCCCCCCAGCCCCCCAGGGCAGCCCCGAGTGGAATAATGACACAGGACCACGTATTTATGGGATTAAAAATTGGCCACAACTTTATTAAAATTCAGATGTAGGAAGACCTTGGCGCAGGCATTGGGCGTATATCCCTCCCAGCCCCCAGCAGGGGGTGGGGTGATCTTCAGGGTTGTCCAGCATGAGTGGGGGTTGGGCTAACTCTGGAGAACATATGTTCAAGCAGATAGCCCGCCCCCCCCGATCGCCGCCACAGGAAGGGGAGGGCAATAACCAGCCAAGTGGCATCGCCAAATGCCCCCCCTTGATGCCCGATTACGGGAACCCTGTTATCGCCGCCGCAATAGGGCGGGGGGTCACCGCCCCCACGCCCCTCCCCTTTATGTAAATGACTAAAGGATTCCGCCCAAGGCCTGCATCCGCCAAAGTTGTGACGAATTGCTACGGGAAAGGCGAAACCTGCCAATGCAGGGAAAGTCCTTTCCAGCCCTTTAACAGCGACCGGTCGTAGCAGCGCCTGCGTGCGTGTACGCCTGTGGAAGAAAAACCTGAAAAGCAAGAAGCCTGTGGAAGAAAACCTGAAAAGCAAGAAGCCTGTGGAAGTAAATATTTTTTATTTTTTTTTTATTTTTTATTTTTTATTTTTATTTTTTTCTATGGACCTGTAAAGCAAGCAAAAGGTTAGGGAGTGGAGGGTGGGAAAGCTCTGAATCCGTCGGCTGCTTCCCAAGAATGGCTCCTCTTCTTTGTGTGCAGGTAAGCCTACCTGATCCTACCTGGCCAATCCCCCTGGCACGCCCCCTTCGGCCGGATTGGTCGGCTGATGGAGTGGGCGGTGACTCCAGCCTCCAGCCTCAGGTAGGCAGTGCCAGCCTCCAAACCTCCAGGTCTGCCCTAGGGTTCCCAAGGGGGGCTGCGCGCGACTGCGCAAAATGCGCCTCCCTTTTATGTTGGGGAAGCGGTCATTCTGTGATACTTGAAAGACTGCTTTATCCCCTATAGACCATTGATAGACCCCAAGAACAGTGGGAGTCCACACTCCACAAGTTATTTAGGGCAGGGCTTTTAACAGTGTCTGCTCCTGTTCTGTGGAACGGCATTCCTGTCGAGACACAATAGGGGACATTTTTTGTTCTGTCCAACTTTGCCAGCTGGATGAAAAGGTCCTTGCAGTAGGTGCCCAATTTTTTAGGCTTTAAAAACTTGTCTTCTGTTGTTGTTTTGTGTGCTGTTTCGTAACTGTTAGCTTTTTCAAAAATCATATGCGGAAAAATGGAGGGGACAACGTATCATGTTTGGTGGAGCTGCAAAAAGGTAAAATTCTTTTGGGATATAGTGCATGAGGAAATAAAAAAGATCATCAGAATTTGCAAAGTAAAGAAACCAGAGACTTACCTATTGGTATTAAGGAAAGATATCCCAAAGGATAGGAAAACCTTTCCCCCCCCTTTTTTAATACGCTACAGTATTAGCAAGTACTGTAAATGGAAAAGTTAAGAAATCCCCTCAAAAGAGGAGTGGTTATGTAAAATGAGTGATTATATACAACTAGCAAAATTAACAGCAACTATTAGACTACAATCAAACCAAAGATTAAGGTCAGAATGGGAATGTTTTGAACAATACAGTGGTACCTCTACTTACGAATTTAATGCGTTCTGAACACACATTTGTAAGTCGAAAAAATTTGTAAGTCGAATCCCATAGGAATGCATTGGGAGAAAAAATTCATAAGTAGAAGCAACCCTATCTAAAAATTCATAAATAGAAAAAAATCCTATCTAAACTGCATCCAAGATGGCGGACAGAGCTCCATTCGTAAGTAGAAACATTCGTAAGTAGAGTTATTCGTAAGTAGAGGTACCACTGTACATGGAAAAACACTGTTCACAAAAATAAAAATTAAAATGTTGATATGCATAGATTAAGGTAATAGAGGTTCAAAAGAAGCTTATAAGAAGAATGAAGTTCGAAAGGATATCACAGATAATTTAGAAAGGAATTACAATGTAAATGCTGAATATAAATTACAATAGAAATCGGGATGGAGGTGGAGGGGAGTCAAGGTGGGTGGAGGGCAATGATATGTGTTACGTTTAAGTAATGTTTTATGTGTTTGTTCTATGTTTTTTGTTTACTTTCTGCATTGCTGGGCATTTTCTAAATAAATCTTCAGAGTTTAATTTTTTTATATAAAAAAATAATAATTTATATATTTTGTACATTGTATCGGGACAGATGTGGAGGATTATTATTACGCCATTCATAACACCATAATAGACTGCTGTCCTTCCACTGGCAGATGAAGATGGTTTAATTCCGACAGGACTTTGGAAACTTAATATTGTTGCACACACACACCCCTTCCATTTTCTTTAAGGAAAGGGCTTTAATAGTGCTGTGCAGTTTTTATTATCTGTATGATAATGGGTTTTTATGTTTTAATTCTATTAACGTTTAAAAACATATCAAAGATAATCATTAATAAGAAATTAAACTCCAATAGAATTGGAGTATTTTGTCTTTTATCTGCATCATTTTGACTTGTGGGAGCCGCTTTGTGTCTTGGTCTAGGGGAAAAAAAGGGGGAATAAAGAAACAAAATAATAATAATAATAATAATAATAATAATAATAATAATAATATACTAATTTATTATTTATACCCCGCCCATTTGGCTGGGTTTCCCCAGCCACTCTGGGCGGCTTACGACAGAATATTAAAATACAACAATCTATTAAACATTAAAAGCTTCCCTAAACAGGGCTGCCTTCAGATGTCTTCTAAAAGTCTGGTAGTTGTTTTTCTCTTCGTCATCTGGTGGGAGGGTGTTCCACAGGGCGGGTGCCACTACCGAGAAGGCCCTCTGCCTGGTTCCCTGTAGCTTCGCTTCTCGCAGTGAGGGAACCGCCAGAAGGCCCTCAGCACTGGACCTCAGTGTCCGGGCAGAACGATGGGGGTGGAGATGCTCCTTCAGGTCTACTGGGCCGAGGCCATAATGATAATAATAATGATAACAGACACTTTTTTCGGGAAGAAGGGTAGTGTTATAAAAAATTATAACCTGTGCATGACCCCAGCCCACCTGAACCTTGCCCCATTGCCACACTGATTCAAAAGACACACATGGACAACGATGGGTTAACTGGGACAGTTTATTCAAACCTCCAGAAGTGTCACCTTTTACATAATCCCAGGGATCATCCTTGCGTGACCTGGGGGAAAACACCTGCCAGATGGACCCCAACCCCTCGGCAATCGCCAGGAACGGCCCCACCTCAACTCCCATCTATACTGATCAAACAAAGGGAAACCCATCAGCAATGGGAGGAGAACAATTGACATTTCATCATATGAAGAAATAGCTGTATCAACACCCAGTTAATCCCCTAAGCACCCATTTTCCTTGTCTTTCCCGTCCCTCCCAGTCCAGGGGTTTTCACGTGGGGCAGGAGGGTATAAAAGGGAGATCCACCATTCTTTGAGGCAGGGACCCTACAGCTGTAGTTCTTTCTTTTCTGTAATAAAAGGATCAGTTTGTTTTTCCTGACAGCATCGAGTGGTCTCTGTCATTTCCCGGCGGAGCTGAACTTAGTGCAAATTTTGGAGCTTCCGACCAGCGTCTGTCCTTCCTAAAAGGATGCGCATTTTAGGGGCATTTTTACCATAACAGATGGCGAGCCAGGCAAAAATCGTGTTTGGCGCATGCACAGAAAGCATCGCTTCGACAACTGAAGACTTTGACTTACGAAGACGGCTGCGGAACGGATCGTCTTCGTAAGTTGAGGCACCACTGTATGTGAGAATTCAGTGGTCACTGGTGGTGGGTGAATGCCATACATACCTCCTTGAGAAAAACAAAGCATATTTGATTCCCTTTAAAGGGAAGCAAGGTAGCTCTGTGGTAGAAAATCAGTTTTGCATGCAGAACACAAGAACTTAAAAGGGGCCACAACTCCCCCCTTCATCTCTGAGCCTCAGGCTCCCCAGTCTAAAGTGCAGTGCTCCAGCCACTACACCACACTGCCCCTTAATATACCTCTCAAAAGCTTCAAGAAAAATGCAGGGAGCAAAACCAACCCCTGTATATGGCGTTTATTGACCTGACTAAGGCATTTGACACTGTAAATCGTAATGCCCTGTGGATTGTCCTTCTGAAAATTGGCTGCCCAGATAAATTTGTGAACATTCTTTGGCTCCTCCATGATAATACGACGGCAGCAATCACAGAAAACAATGGCTCTCAAAGTGAACCATTCACAGAGGGATCAGGCGTTAAACAGGGTTGTGTTATTGCCCCAACTCTATTCATTATTTTCATTGCCACGATCCTACACTTGGTCGAAGGGAAACTCCCTACTGGGGTAGAAATCATATATCGAACAGATGGAAAGCTCTTTAACTTGAGTAGGCTGAAAGCAAAAAGTAAGGCTCCCATAACGTTTGTCATAGAGCTTCAGTATGCTGATGACAACGTAGTGTGTGCACATTCAGAAGATAACCTCCAAACCATCCTAAATATCTTTGCAGAAGCTTACAGAAAGCTTGGCTTATCGCTCAATATCCAAAAAACCAAAGTGCTGCACTAACAAGCACAAAACAACCCCTTTGCAGACCCACAAATCCAACTTAATGGTGTAACATTGGAAAATGTCGGTCACTTCTCCTACCTGGGCAGTTATCTTTCCACAAGGGCTGACATCGATACCGAAATCTAGCATCTCCTGAGCTCTGCGAGTGCAGCTTTCTCCCAATTGAAGTACAGGGTGTTTGAGGACCCGAACATTCACAGGGAAACCAAAATGCTTGTTTACAAAGCTATTGTACTACAAAGCTATTGTACTACCAACTTTACTGCATGCTTGTGAAACATGGACCACTTATAAATGCCATCTCCAACTCCTCGAAAGATTCCATCAACTGAGTCTCCAAAAAAATTTACACATTACTTGGGAAGACAGGTGAACTAATGCCAGTGTTCCAGAAGAAACAAAGATCACCAGTGTTGAAGCAATGATTCTTCAACATCAACTTCGTTGTTCTGGTCATGTTGTGTGGATGCCTGATTCGACTTCCAAAGCAACTACTCTATTCCCAACTTGAATGGAAAGTGAAACAGTGGACAACAAAATAGTTTTAAAGACACTCTCAAGGCAAATCTTTTAAGCACTGACAACTGGGAAACACTGGCCTGTGAGAGCTCCAATTGGAGAACAGCCTTTCCCAAAGGTGTCATGGGCTTTGAAGATGCTCAGACTCGGACCGAAAGGGAGAAACATGCTAAGAGGAAGGCATGCTTGGCAAATCCACACAGTGATCAACTCCCGCCTGGAAACCTATGTCCCCACTGTGGAAGGACGTGTGGATCCGGAATTGGCCTCCACAGTCACTTATGGACTCACTGTTAAGACCATTTTAATGGAAGACAATCTTACTTGGCTACGAGTGATCACCAAAGAAGGAGAATATGCTTACTCTCAAACATGGCTGCTCTTTTGGAGACCTCTAGAAAAATGTAGATTAATACAATGCATATACAAGGAAATTAAAATCAGCATGTGCCGAGGGGTCAAATCCAGTTGGAGTATTGCATCTGATAATACTCCCATATATGAGAAACAGCCTGGTGTATCTCATCTCTCCCGTTCCAATCTGTTTAAGCTCTGTGTTCAGACAGGATATACTTCCCTGTTCTGGGTTCCCCTGCCCTGCCTTCTAAATATGTTTTACATGTGTTATTAACTTCTATCTGGATGCTTTACTTTAAATTAACTAAAGATTACAGTCGGGAGTTGGAAAAGGTACCAAAATGTGCAGCTAAATTGATCAGGATGGTGGAGGGTGATCTTTTCCTATGAAGGCTTAAAAACTAGCTGGGACACTTTAGTGGAGGGGGGAAATAGAAGGCAGCTGTAGCAGATTATTTGAATATATATATATATATATATATATATATATATATATATATATACCTTGAGTGTTCAGCAGAGAGCATTTTGAGAAAAACAATATATTTGAAAAGAGCTTCCCCGATGAAAGGGGGAGAAAGAGATGGCTCTGCATTTCACCTGCGGGACTCACCGACACAGGATGTTGCTAGGAACTCGGGATGGACAGATCAGCCTATGCCTAGGCTGTTTCAGCTTTGCATGCATTCATACACAAGTCTGTTCCATTTCTGCATTTACCCGCAATTATTATTGTGGTTTTTTATATTAAAAAAGGTCAGAACATAAAACAATTCATATTTAACTAAGTACTTGAATACATATTTTGGGCAATGTATTTTCTCACAAAATATGCATGCTGAATGGAGCAATTTTTCATTTGCTCTGCTAGGCATGCATATTTTGTGAGGAAATATATTGCAAACATTTAAGGTGACGGGAGGGAGAAAGGAAGGCAGATGAAGGAGATTACCAGGCTTATGCTGGTAGACCAGAAGGTGTGTGTGTATGTGTGTGTGGGGTGCATTTATTCATTTATTTTTAATTCCCTAATGCGAGCTGGAAGTGAGACCTGGACCATAAAGAAGGCTCATCACCGAAGAATTGATGCTTTTGAATTATGGTGCTGGAGGAGACTCTTGAGAGTCCCATGGACTGCAAGAAGATCAAACCTATCCATTCTTAAGGAAATCAGCCCTGAGTGCTCACTGGAAGGATAGATCGTGAAGCTGAGGCTCCAATACTTTGGCCACCTCATGAGAAGAGAAGACTCCCTGGAAAAGACCCTGATGTTGGGAAAGATGGAGAGCACAAGGAGAAGGGGACGACAGAGGACGAGATGGTTGGACAGCGTTCTCGAAGCTACAAACATGAGTCTGACCAAACTGCGGGAGGCAGTGGAAGACAGGAGTGCCTGGCGTGCTCTGGTCTATGGGGTCACGAAGAGTCGGACATGACTAAACAACAAAACAACAACAACAATTCCCTAATGCAGGTTATCAGCTTCGTTTGGTTGTTGTTGTTGTTGTTGTTGTTGTTGTTGTTGTTGTTGTTCAGAAACAGTTTTCCTCCTATTGTTTTGAATGCAAAAGAAATGAAATATGCCAGTTCCATATCTGGCAAAGATTGCTCCATATTCTGAGGTTGTGTTGTGGGAACGTCAGCAGCAAAAAAGGCTAATGCTGTTCTAGGCTGCATCAACAGAAGTCTAATGTCCAGATCAAAGGAAACCATAGTCTTGCTCTCTTCTGCCTTGGTCAGAGCACACCTGGAATTTTGTGCCCAATTCTGGGTGCCACAATTTAAGAAGGATGTTGACAAGCTGGAACATGTGCAGAGGAGGGCAACCAAAATGATCAAGGGTCTGGAAACCAAGCCTTATGAGGAACGGTTGAAGGATCTGGGTATTTTTAGCCTGGAAAAGAGGAGATATGATAGCCATCTTCCAATTCCTTAAGGGCTGTCACACGGAGGAGTTAACATGCTTGCTTTCTCCTGCTCTGGAGGGTAGGATTCGAACCCATGGCTTCAAGTTACAAGAAAGGAGATTCTGGCTGTACATCCGGAATAACTTTCTGACAGGAAGAGCCGTTTGACAGTGGAACCGTCTCCCAAGAAACGTGGTGGACTTTCCTTCCTTGAAGGTTTTTAAGCAGAGGTTGGGTGGTCACCTGTCAATTGATACTTTACTTGAGATTCCTGCATTGCAGGGGGTTGGACTAGAGGACCTCTGGGGTCCCTCCCATCTCTGCCATTCTACCATCCTGTGAAAATACGGGTCCCAGCACAGCAGAATCGCTGCATTTACTATGGAAAAAAAATCTGCCCTGCATTAGCAGTCCGCTGTGTCCATCGTTCCCAGAGGGCTGCTGACAGGCCAGATCTATCTCCTTGAATATTTTCTCTCAGCCCAAGAAAGGCTTTATTTTTTTATTTTACTTTTATCAGAGCAAATCTGCCTCTTTAAGAGAATGGAGGCATAAACACTCCAATTAAAATCTTTATCGGTCCAAACAAAAGAAGCCCCAAACCGGAGCGTAATGTCCTGCCTCAAGTCTCTCCGTCCCCTGCAGATGCCCGCTAAGATACGCAGCGGAAAAGATTGGCGAAATAAGCCCAGGAAACACGCTGTTCTTTTGCTTGGCTGTCGGCTAATTGCGCTGGCTTTTCTGTCCTTCCCTGGGCCTCCCTCCACCCTGCTAGTTCCCGAGTGCTGGGGGAAATCATTAGAGGAAAGGCCAGGAGGTTAAGCAGAGAGAAATCACATCGCATTTGGTGTAGAGGCAAAGTGGTTTGCGCAGGGAGCAAAAAGGACGGCTGCAAAATCCTGGCGCGTTTCCTGCCAGCTCCGGCTCTGATCTCTCCCCGTTTTTGTTGTCGCCTTCCATCCTGAGCCTGGCGGGAGCCTGGTCCTCGATGGAGACAATAGAAAATGATTAATAAATACGCAATTAGATGAAGAAGAAAAAAGGAGGAATGGAGAGACAGGGAATTTCCATATATTCCCGAATATCTTAAACGGCCTTGGTCCAGTATACCTGAAGGAGCGTCTCCTTCTGAGATCCAGCGCCGAGGGCCTTCTGGCAGTTCCCTCGTTGCGAGAAGCCAAGTTACAGGGAACCAGGCAGAGGGCCTTCTCGGTAGTGGCACCCACCCTGTGGAATGCCCTCCCACCAGAGGTCAAAGAGAACAACAATTACCAGACCTTTAGAAGGCATCTTAAAGCAGCCCTGTTTAGGGAAGCTTTTAATGTTTGATGGATTTCTGTATTCTAATATTTTGTTGGAAGCCGCCCAGAGTGGCTGGGGGAACCTGGCCAGATGGGCGGGGTATAAATAATAAATTATTATTATTATTATTATTATTATTATTATTATTATTATTATTATTATATTGAGTCAGGAGGTGCATGAGAACATAAGAAGTATGAGTGGCCCATCTAGCCCAACCTCCTCTTCTCCATAGCTGTCCACTTTCAGATTTGAAAATAAGGGATCAACAGCCTCACCTTGTCCCTGGGACAGTCTACGGCAGGGGTCCCCAAACTTACCCGGCTTTGGGCCGGATGCCCACTGCGCCGATTGTGTGGTGGGCTGGAGGGTGGGGGAGCACATGGCTGTGCGCGCACATGCACAAACGCTATTTCTGGCACACTCGCAACCTGGAAAGCGCCGGAATGACCGCTTCTCCAACATAAAGGGGAGGCGCATTTTGCGCAGTCGCGTGCAGCCCCCAGCTGGGATCCCTGAGGCAGTCCTGGAAGTTTGGAGGCTGGCACTGCCCACCTTAATAAAGGACAAAAGTGGTAAGGACCTAACAGAAGCAGAAGACATCAAGAAGAGGTGGCAAGAATACACAGAGGAATTATAGCAGAAAGATATGGAGGTTTCGTACACCCCAGGTAGTGTGGCTGCTGACCTTGAGCCAGACATCTTGGAGAGTGAAGTCAAATGGGCCTTAGAAAGCACTGCTAATAACAAGGCCAGTGGAAGTGATGATATTCCAGCTGAACTATTTAAAATTTTAAAAGATGATGCTGTTAAGGTGCTACACCCAATATGCCAGCAAGTTTGGAAAACTCAGCAATGGCCAGAGGATTGGAGAAGATCAGTCTACATCCCAATTCCAAAGAAGGGCAGTGCCAAAGAATGCGCCAACTACCGCACAATTGCACTCATTTCACACGCTAGCAAGGTTATGCTTAAAATTCTACAAGGCAGGCTTAGGCAGTATGTGGACCGAGAACTCCCAGAAGTGCAAGCTGGATTTCAAATGGGCAGAGGAACCAGAGACCAAATAGCAAACATGCGCTGGATTATGGAGAAAGCTAGAGAGTTCCAGAAAAACGTCTACTTCTGCTTCATTGACTATGCAAAAGCCTTTGACTGTGTCGACCACAGCAAACTATGGCAAGTTCTTAAAGAAATGGGAGTGCCTGATCACCTCATCTGTCTCCTGAGAAATCTCTATGTGGGAGAAGAAGCTACAGTTAGAACTGGATATGGAACAACTGATTGGTTCAAAATTGGGAAAGGAGTACGACAAGGTTGTATATTGTCTCCCTGCTTATTTAACTTATATGCAGAATTCATCATGCGAAAGGCTGGACTAGATGAATCCCAAGCCGGAATTAAGATTGCCGGAAGAAATATCAACAACCTCAGATATGCAGATGACACAACCTTGATGGCAGAAAGTGAGGAGGAATTAAAGAACCTTTTAATGAGGGTGAAAGAGGAGAGCGCAAAATATGGTCTGAAGCTCAACATCAAAAAAACCAAGATCATGGCCACTGGTCCCATCACCTCCTGGCAAATAGAAGGGGAAGAAATGGAGGAAGTGAGAGATTTTACTTTCTTGGGCTCCTTGATCACTGCAGATGGTGACAGCAGTCACGAAATTAAAAGACGCCTGCTTCTTGGGAGAAAAGCAATGACAAACCTAGACAGCATCTTAAAAAGCAGAGACATCACCTTGCCGACAAAGGTCCGTATAGTTAAAGCTATGGTTTTCCCAGTAGTGATGTATGGAAGTGAGAGCTGGACCATAAAGAAGGTTGATCGCCGAAGAATTGATGCTTTTGAATTATGGTGCTGGAGGAGACTCTTGAGAGTCCCATGGACTGCAAGAAGATCAAACCTATCCATTCTGAAGGAAATCAGCCCTGAGTGCTCACTGGAAGGACAGATCGTGAAGCTGAGGCTCCAATACTTTGGCCACCTCATGAGAAGAGAAGAATCCTTGGAAAAGACCTTGATGTTGGGAAAGATGGAGGGCACTAGGAGAAGGGGACGACAGAGGACAAGATGGTTGGACAGTGTTCTCGAAGCTACGAACATGAGTTTGACCAAACTGCGGGAGGCAGTGCAAGACAGGAGTGCCTGGCGTGCTATGGTCCATGGGGTCACGAAGAGTCGGACACGACTAAACAACTAAACAACAACAACTGCCCACCTGAGGCTGGAGGCTGGAGTCACCGCCCACTCAGTCAGCCGACCAATCCGGCCGAAGGGAGGCGTGCCAGGGGGATCGGCCAGGTAGGATCAGGTAGGCTTACCTGCACACAAAGAAGAGGAGCCATTCTTGGGAAGCAGCCGACAGATTCAGAGCTTTCCCACCCTCCACTCCCTAACTTTATGCTTGCTTTACAGGTTATTTACTCCCACAGGCTTCTTGCTTTACAGGTTTTTCTTCCACAGGCGTACACGCACGCAGGCGCTGCTACGACCGGCCGCTGTTAAAGGGCTGGAAAGGAATTTCCCTGCATTGGCAGGTTCCGCCTTTCCCGTAGCAATTCGTCACAACTTTGGCGGATGCAGGCCTTGGGCAGAATCCTTTAGTCATTTACATAAAGGGGAGGGGCGTGGGGGCGGTGACCCCCCGCCCTGTCGCGGCGGCGATAACAGGGTTCCCGTAAACGGGCCTCAAGGGGGGGGGGAATTGGCGATGCCACTTGGCTGATTATTGCCCTCCCCTTCCAGCGGCAGCAATCGGGGCGGGCGGGCTATCTGCTTGAACATATGTTAGCCCAACCCCCACTCATGCTGGACAACCCTGAAGATCACCCCACCCCCGGCTGGAGGCTTGGGGGGACATACACCCAATGCCTGCGCCAAGGTCTTCCTACATCTGAATTTTAATAAAGTTGTGGTCTGGGGACCCCTAGTCTACGGTATATCTAACAATCCAGGATAGCAGTGGGAAACGGCGCTGGAATAAGGGAATTTCCAGCAAATAAAGGGGCCAACCAGATGCCTGTGGGGAACTCACAATCAGGATTCGAACACAAGAGCCCTCTCCTCTCCTGTAGCTTCCAGCAACTGGTGTTCAGAAGCATTGCTGCTACCTCCAGCTGCGACGGCAGAGAAGAGGCATCCTCACTTCTAGCCATTGGAAAAAAATGTATTTCTACTTTTCAGATTCATACATTTCACTGATTTTACAATCATTTTGACATTTCAAAACTTGGCTTCCTTTCCCCTCTTCCTGCGATTCTTTAAGTTTATTTTTAGTACCTTCTGCATATCCAAATTAACTTAATTTGTTCATTTGTTCATCTTCTTTAAATATATACTCTTCAGAGACTGAAGGTTATTACGGTACAATAATCCTGCCAGTGTTTTTATCTGTTTGCAATTTATCTGCAAATATTCAATAAACCATTTCCATTCTTTTATAAAAAGTTTGTTATCTTGATTTCTCATTCTTCTATAAATTTTTGTATCCATTCTTCCTTTACTGGGACTTCTGCTTCTTTCCATTTTGGGGCAAGTAACATTCTTGCCACTGTAGTAGCATACATGAATAAGTTTCTAAACATTTTAGGTAGTTCTGTCCCTATAATTTCCCAAGAGAAAAGCTTCTCTCTCTCTTTTTTAAACGAATGTTATTTTAAACATCCTTTTCATTTCATTTTGTATCATTTCCCAGTAAGCCTTAACCTTACTACAAGACCACCACATCTGATAAAAAGAACCTTCCTTCTCTTTACATTTTTAACACTAATTTGATTTAGATTTATACATTTTTGCCAGTTTACTCAGTGTTAGATACCATCCATAAATCATTTTCATATACTGTAATTTTCTCTTAGACCATAACATGCTGTAAATTTTATATCCACATTCCACAATCATTTCCATGTTCCATGTCTATATTATGACCGATATCTCTTGCCCAGTGTATCACTGAGGATTTTACTTGCTCATCCTTTGCCTCCCATTCCAATAATATTTAATACATTTTAGACAGCACTTTTACATTTTACATTCCAACAGGTCTCTCTCCAGTTGTGATATTTGTTCCCCAAATGGCACTTCTAGCCATTAGTAGTCCTCTCCTCTTCCCTGAATTTGTCTAATCCTTTTTTAAAAACCATCCAGGTTGATGGCCATCATTGTCTTCTGTGGCACAGAGTTCCACAGTTTAACTGTGAAAAAGTACTTTCTTTTATCTGTCCTGAATCTTCCAGCATTTAGTTTCGCAATTCAGTCTTATCCACTCTGACTGGCAGCAGTGCTCCAGGCGTTGATTCCTAGCCCTAACCTAGAGACACCAGAAGTTGAACTTGGGACCTTTCCGCATGCAAAGCATGGGCTCAACCATTGAGGCACAACCTTTCATGCCATCTTACGATTTTCCTTACATTTTTGTTATATGCCACCTTTCCCACCATGGAACAGGATGGGTGACACCTGGCTTGAGAGCAGTACATGTGAAAAGGACCTAGGAGTCTTGGTAGACCACAGACTTGACATGAGTCAGCAGTGTGATGCAGCAGCTAAAAAAGCCAATGCAATTCTGGGCTGCATCAATAGGAGTATAGCATCTAGATCAAGGGAAGTAATAGTACCACTGTATTCCGCTCTGGTGAGACCTCACCTGGAATACTGTGTCCAGTTCTGGGCACCACAGTTCAAGAAGGATACTGACAAGCTGGAACGTGTCCAGAAGAGGGCAACCAAAATGGTCAAAGGCCTGGAAACGATGCCTTATGAGGAACGGCTTAGGGAGCTGGGTATGTTTAGCCTGGAGAAGAGAAGGTTAAGGGGTGATATGATAGCCATGTTCAAATATATGAAAGGATGTCATATGGAGGAGGGAGAAAGATTGTTTTCTGCTGCTCCAGAGAAGCGGACACGGAGCAATGGATTCACACTTCAAGAAAGAAGATTCCACCTAAACATTAGGAGGAACTTCCTGACAGTAAGAGCTGTTCGGCAGTGGAATTTGCTACCAAGGAGTGTGGTGGAGTCTCCTTCTTTGGAGATCTTTAAGCAGAGGCTTGACAGGCATATGTCAAGAATGCTTTGATGGTGTTTCCTGCTCGGCAGGGGGTTGGACTGGATGGCCCTTGTGGTCTCTTCCAACTCTATGATTCTATGATTCTGTGAATACATGGTTCTCTCGCTCCTTGCTTAATCCCCACAACCACTGGCGTAGGAAGCTGCTCGGGCACTCGGAGCGGCAAACATGACGCGCACCCGGGGGGTGAGGTGTCACTACGTAGCTCGCGCTGCCCCCCAAAAGATGGAGCTAGGAGCGGGCCGCCCCCCCTCTCCCCCCTTGCTACGCCCCTGCCCACAACAACCCTGTGAGGTGGGTTAGGCTGACGGGCAGTGACTCACCCAAAGTCACCCAGTGAGCTTCATGACCAAGTGATGATTTGAACCCTGGTCTCCCAGGCCCTAGTCGGGCACTCTAACCACTGCATCATACTGTCTGAAAAAGGCTAGGTGGATTTTGAAGACTTAAGCTGATGCTGGGGTGAGATCAGTGCTGCCTGCATGCTTGCAACTGCAGTCAAGGGGTACGTTTTTTTGCAGCAGCCAAAAAGGCTAATGCTATTCTAGGTTGCATCAACAGAAGTGTAATATCCAGATCAAGGGAGGGAATAGTACCACTCTGCCTTGGTCAGACCACACTTGGAGTCCTGTGTCCAATTCTGGGCACCACAATTTAAGAAGGATATTGACAAGCTGGAATGTGCGCAGAGGATGATCAAGGGTCTGGAAACCAAGCCTTATGAGGAACGGTTGAAGGAGCTGGGTAAGTTTAGCCCGGAAAAGAGACTGAGAGGAGATATGAGAGCCATCTTCTAATATCTAAAGTGCTGTCACGGGGAAGACGGAGCAAGCTTGTGTTCTCCTGCTCTGGAGAGCAGGACCTGAACCATTTCAAGTTAGAAGAAAGGAGATACTGACTAAACATCAGGAAGAACTTTCTGATGGGGAAGAGCTCTTTGGCAATGGAACAGACTCCCTCAGAAGGTGCAATACTCTCCTTTCTTGGAGGTTTTTTAAAGTAGGGGCTGGACGGCCATCTGTGATCTATGATCTAGTTCAGATTCCTGCATTGCAGGGGGTTGGACTAGATGACCCTTGGGATCCCTTCCAATTCTACAATTCTATTATTTTATGTGTTTGCTGTGTGTTTTCTAATGCATTTCAGGGGGTTGGACTAGGTGACCCTTGGGGTCCCGACCATACAATTCTATGATTCAATGGGCTTCTGGATCAGGGCAATCATCTTTTCAGATTCAGCCAAACTCTTTCAGTTGTAAAAATGGTCTTCTTATTGACCCATGGGGTTCTTCTTTACAGCCACTTTGCTTCAAGCCTGAGCTTTAACTGCTGCAAACCACCTTGCTTATTTTAGACAAGAAGGCATCGATGTTTTGAGATCAATAGATGCATGTAAGAATTTCAGTGGGAAATGTTGATTTCTGCTAGTGATGGGCAGAACTCTCCCGAGTTTGATTCAGAATTGGCCGTCTTGCCAAGTTTTCTCCAAAGCTTCTGTCTCATCATGTTGCCTGAGGAAGTTGCTGTGCGCATGAACTTCCCTGCATGGCCCTGGGAAATGTATGCTGCTTCAATCGCAGGCGCAACTTGGGATGGAGGAGAGATTTGATTCAGTGCGCATATGAAGCTTACCAAATTTGCACATTCAATCGTGGCTAGTGGCCTGGTCCCCCATGAATTTGTCTAATCCTCTCTGAAAGCCATGACACATTGTGGTTGTGAATCCCACCATTTTAACTCTTTGCTGCTATGTGACAAAGCACGCCCATTTGTCTGTCCTGAATCCAAGCATCGCAGAATCAGCCCCAGGATCTATGGATAATGGAGGGTATACAAATTTAATAAATCTTCAATAATAATTGGGTTCCTTCCAACTCTATTGCGTAGTCCAAACTCTGCAATGCAGGAATCTTATTTATTTATTGCATTTATATTCCACCTTTGCCTCCAAGCAGCTCAAAAAGATGTGTATGGTTCTCCCTGCCTCCGCATTCAAACCCTGTGAGGTGGGTTAGGCTGAGAGGCAGGGATTGGCCCAAGGTCACAGCCCGTGAGTCTCATGGCCGAGTGGGGATTTGAACCCTGATCCCGCAGGTCTTAGTCAACGCTCTAAACAATGCACCACACTGGCTCCACCATGATTTGGCTTTGCTGGATGTCCACAAGTTCTAACATTATGAGAGAGTGAGAAGCATAGAAACATAGAATCACAGAGCTGCAATGCAGGAATCTCAACTAGTGTCACAGTCTGGTTTACGGGCGGTCGAAGTCCCGGCTGAGGACGTCGGGACCGGGGGCAAGACGTCGGGGTGGGAGCAGGAACGAGAGTCAAGAAGCCAAGGGTCCGAGGATCAGGAACCAGGAGTCAAGGAG
Source organism: Zootoca vivipara (assembly GCF_963506605.1). Lineage (NCBI taxonomy): Eukaryota > Metazoa > Chordata > Lepidosauria > Squamata > Lacertidae > Zootoca > Zootoca vivipara. The sequence continues at coordinate 4,946,401 of NC_083284.1, read as the reverse complement.
CCAAGGGTCTGAGGAGCAGGAAGCAAGGAGTCAGGAAGCCAAGGGTCCGAGGATCAGGCAGGGCCGGCGCGTCCATTCAGGCGACCTAGGCAGCTGCCTAGGGCGCCAGAATGGAGGGGGTGCTGGTCAGCCTGCCCGCCGCCCCCTGGTGCTAAGCCACTTCAGGCCGCTCTCCGGAGGCGCGCGACTCGGGATAGCGGCCTGAAGCCACTCTACAGCTGACAGGCGCAGCGAATTGGCCTCAGACTCGTGCTCCTGCGCGCCTCTGGAGCTTTGTGCGGGGAGCGCGAGCCTGCGGCCACCTCGCTGCACCTGTCAGCTGTAGAGCGGCTTCAGGCCGCTATCCCGAGGCACGTCCGTGCCTCCGGAGAGCGGCCTGAAGCTGCTGTACAGGCTACAGCTGACAGGCGCAGCGAGGTGGCCCCAGGCTCGCGCTCCCGCATGAATCTCCGGAGGCGCGCGGGAGCAGGAGCCTGGGACCACCTCCCCACGCCTCTCAGCTGTTTTTTATTTTATTTATATTTTTTCTACTTTTTATTTTTTCTATTTTCTATTTTTTATTTTTTCTATTTTTTATTTTCTATTTTCTATATTTCTATTTTCTCTATTTTTTAAAGTTTTTAAAGTTTTTTTTAATGAAGGTGATCTCGTCTAGGGTGCAAAAAACCCTAGCACCGGCCCTGGGATCAGGAACCAGGAGTCAAGGGTCTGAGGATCAGGAAGCAAGGAGTCAGGAAGCCAAGGGACCGAGGATCAGGGAGTAAGGAGTCAAAAAGCCCAAGGCAGGAAGTGTGTTGCTGTGGCAAAGAGCCAAAGGGAAATACCTTATATCCCTTCCCACCAGGTGCTGTGCGTTACCAATTGGCTTCACCTGTGCGGCCGCGCCTTGCCTCTTCAGAACAAACTTAGGAAAGCCCCAGTCCTGGTCACAGGGCCTAGCTCCTGCACGCACTCCTGACAACTAGATCATACATGACAGATGGCCATCCAGCCTCTGCTTAAGAAAATCTCTAATGAAGGAGAGTCCACCACCTTCCAAAGGAATTCGTTCAAACTGCCACCATGCCTTGCTACTGCTGCCACCACCTGCTCTGCCACCACCGTTTGCCCTGCCACATCAACTGACAGCGGAGAAGCGGTGCCAATTTTTTGCAAGATTGGGCTGATTTTAGGTGAGCTCTTGCCCCAAATTGGCGCAATCTTGTTGGAAATCGGCACCAATGGTGGTAGTGTTTTTCTGCTGTAGGTGGGCCACATGCCATCTGGTGGGGTCTTCTTCTGCCTGAGGCAGTGGCCCAAGCCTGCCTAATGGCTGGGCTGGCTCTGCTTCTGAATGAATACCAGTTTTGGGAACCGCAGGAGGAGAGAGTTGCTCTTGTGCTCGGATCCTGCTTGCCGGTTTGCCACAGGCAACTGCTCAGCCACTGTGAGGACAGGGTGCTGGACTAGATGGGCCACTGGCCTGATCCTGCAGGCTCTCCTTACAGTTTGTTCTTAAAGGCAGGCGCAGCCCTGCCGCTCTCACACATTTCCCATTTCCTAGAGGGATCTCAGGATCCTGGAAAAGCTCATGCCTGAAATGGAACCAGAAGAGCTGGCCCAGGCTGCTTCCTTTTCTGCAGCCCCAAATGACACTTTTGCATTTCCAAGATATCAGTTTCAAAGGCAACACTTTCCCCTTGAAGGTAGGCGATAAGAGAGTTTTCGTCCTACCTTGCCAGCCCCTTTAAGAGGCAAGGCTTGAAGTTGTTACTATAAGGCAAAAGAAAAGGAGAGGGGAAAGTGCAAGGCTTTGATACCGTCTCAACTTTATTCTTTCTAGAACTTCGCTAAAGAAACGCAGGGCAGACAAAAGAAGGCACTTCTGCACACAACGACCGGTGGATTTAAAAAGAGACAAAGGAAGTCCTTTGCAAAGGGATATGTCTAGTGTCGGCTGCTAGGCATGGTAGGTAAGTAGAGCCCCCAGGTTCTGAAGAAGCCTACCTCAGAATACCAGTGGCTAGCAGCAGTTTGGTGTTAGTTTCATGCCAGGGGGGCATCCAGCCAGGCACTCCAGAATACAGATAAATGGTTTATGTTAATGGGAGCGCAGACAGCGACCCAGAGTTTTTAATTCTGCCCCCCCCCAAACAAGTTACAAACCTCAAATCTCAGCCGAGAGAGAGGCAGTGTGGTGTAGTGGTTGGAGTGTTGGGCTAGGACTTGGGAGCAGCGGCAAAGCAAGCTGATCGGGCGCCTGGGGCGGCGTGCGTGCCCTGCGCCCAGGGCTGGGGCCACCACCTGCGGGGGTGGGGCAAGCTGGGGCAGGACTCTCCGTGGGGCCTCCGAGGAGTCTGCCTGCCTCCTCCCACTCAGCCGCCCTACAGCTGAGGGGGGGGCAGCGGGCGGACTATTTGGGGCAGCACGGAGCCTGTGGGCACCCAAGCCACCACGTCACTCTCGGGAGAGATGTGTGGCTCGGGCGCGCTGCAGGCCCCGCGATGAGTGCCGCCTGGCATTTGTCACCCCCCTCAGTGGGGACACCTGGGGCAGCCTGACACCACCGCCCCCCTTCCTCCACCCCTGCTTGGGAGACCCGGGGGCGGATCTGCACTCATGGTTTTTAACATTAAGGAAGGGTTTTGAAAGCACATGACGTCCTACTTTTTACGATCATAACGCGTTATTACCTTGTCTTTTCATCACTTAATTTTAAATCGTTTTATGCTGCTCTATTTGTGAAACACTGCTCATATGTTCCTACGTGCTTTTACTGCATTCAAACTCCGACACACACACCCGCGCCAATGGTATTCGAGGGGCAGATCACAAAGGAAACAGAGGGCGGGAGAATTAAAATGTGACAGGAGCTGAGGGTGGAGCAGAGCAACCAGCGACCAGGGAAGAAGCAACATTTTGGAAACTGGCGTGGCGTTAGTTTGAAATGGATTTGGAAATGCGTATAATGTTGTAGTTTTAGAGATTATTTTAAGATTAAGGATCAATATGAAAGAATGGTAGTTAATGGTTAGATTTAAAATAAGTATGGATAGATATAAAATATGTTTTAAAAGTTAGGAAATAGAAATCGCTAAAGTTGAAATACAGTGAAATGCAGTATGGGGGGATATGAGGAAGTCACCCCAAAATGATTAGAAAGGATGAAAAATTGTGGAAGGTATATTTTCTTTTATATGTTCTTGTTTTTGTTTGTAATGTTGTGTTTTCTTTGTTGTTGTTGTTGTTGTTGTTGTTGTTGTTGTGTTATTTGTTGTTTATATATTTGTTTTCATAAAAGCAATAAAAAATTTTGAAGGGAAAAAAAGGAAACTGGTGCGGCAGGGGATTCCCTACATTTGACATGGGGGAAAACACACCAAGGTAAAAAACATTTTAATTAACAAGCGTGTCCTGACATTTTTGAACAACATATCGTTTGTATAGGTGGAAATAAACAGGTCAGTGTAGATCCAGCCCAGGTTTCGAATTCCTACTCAGCCATGAAGCTCACTGGGTGATTTGGGGCTAGTCTCTGCATCTCAACCTGGCCTACCTCACAGGGTTGTAGCGGGGATGGAATGAGGAGGGGGAGAGTCATGTACATCACGTCCTAGGAGAAAAAGGCAGGATGCAAATGCAATAAATCAATCAATCAAAAAACCACCTTATCTGGCAGTCAGCTAAAGAACTAGCTTGGGGGTGGGGAACCTCTGGCCCTCCAGTCCTTTCAGTCTGGCCCCTCGGACTCTCCCCAGACCACCCCCTCGCCCCCGCTTGCTGATCCTGAGTTTTCATCTGTCTGGAACATGTCCTTGAAGCCTTACAGTGCTTCTCGCTTGTCTGGATTGAAGATCTCTATCTGCGTGAGAGTATGTAGAAACCAGCCTATTGTACAAGGAGAAAATTCTTAAGAGTTGCTCCACCCTTTTTTGCCTTTGGCTCCACTGACCCCTGGAATGTGGCCCCTGGAAGGTTGCCTAAGTGGGAAACCGGCTCTCAAGCTGCAAGAGGTCTTCTACCCCTGGCTTATCTCTTCCAATGAGTGACAGCCTCCGTCTCAACTCTTGTGATAGTTATCTACAAGCACTGAGAAATGAGGAAAGAATAACTCTTAATTAACGGTAATTAAGTGCTGAATAGATTCCAGCATTGTAGTCGGTTTGGCGGCTTCCATATCAACAGAGGGGACCACAGCACAGCAGCAGAGCACGTGCTCGGATTGCAGAAGGCGCCAGGTTCAATGCCAGCAAAAGGTCCTTGAGTCCCAGTGCTGGAGAATGAATAGCTGTTAATCAAGAGCGGACGGAATTGGGCTGGATTCTCGATGGACTGACGCTTTAGAAAGTAGAAGGGAGATTGCTTGAAGCCAGAGCTGTCTGCTTATTGGCCTGCCTTTAGGGAGGTGTGGCAGCTCAGGGGCAAAGCACATGCTTGGCATGCAGAAGGGCCCAGGATAATCTCCAGTGCAGTGAGGAACACAAGAACCTCCCTTGCACCACAGCAGACAAACTCAACATATGTCAGGGACTGGACTGAGGCATCTTCCTGAACCTCCCAAGAAGAGGACAGTATAGATTTAGAACAATGGTTTGCAGAAGGTCATAGTTCAGAGGCTGCAGAAGGGAGAAGCTGGGAAATATTGGGAGAGGAGCAGCAGGAAGTAGCACCAGGGGAGAGACAGCTGACAGACTCAGTGACCGCCAGGGGCGGAAGAAGGGGGCTGCGGTGGGTGCGGGCCGCCCCCGGGTGTCACCACTGAGGGGGGTGACAAAATGCTGGGCGGCACTCACTGTGGGGCCTGCAGCGCGCCAGAGCCACGCGTCTCTCCTGGGAGTGACACGGTGGCTTGGGAACCCGCAGGTTCCGCACTGCCCCAAATGGACCTCCCACCGCCTCCCCCTCAGCTGTAGGGCAGCTGAGTGGGAGGAGGCAGGCAGACTCCTCGGAGGCCCCGCAGAGCAGCCTGCCCTGGCTCACCCCACCCCACAGGCAGCTGGCCCCACCCCTGGGCACAGGGCACGCATGCTGCCCCAGGCACCCGGTTGGCTTGCTCTGCCACTGCTGACCGCCCCCCTCTCCCAGGACCCAGCGTGCATTGAGAGTAGTAGAACAGAAAGCTCAGAGGCAGAAAGCACAGACCAGCAACACCATTACCCGAGAGGCGTCACCACCTCTCTCTGTGAATATTGAATAAAACACCATGGTAAGAACGTCTTGTTTTCCCATTTCTGGCTGCCAGCCATGAGGGAGGGGGATCCGGTTCCCTGAAGCCTGACAACATAATGTAAAAACACATGCAGAGCCCTGAAGCAGGATCAGGCCCAAAGCCCACCTAGTCCAGTATCCGGTTCTGTATGCCGATGGGAAGCCCGCAAGCAAGAGCTGAGCAGACCTTCCGAGTGCCCCTATTTTTCAGGGACAGCCCCAGATTTACAGAAGCTGTCCCGGTTTCTGATTTGATCCCAGAATGTCCTGCTTTTCCTTAGGACGTCTCTATCTTCTAAGGCCAGCCTTGCTGGTGGGGCAGTTATACAAGCGTCCCCTGATGAGGGATATCACTGTCGGGTCCAGGACGAAGCTAGCCAACCAGTTGGCCTGTCCCTCTTCCAGACGTTCCCTCCGTTTAATGGCTGCCGTCTCCGCCTAATGCGAGCGCCTGTTTGCTTTTCCTCTTCTTGCCCATCTGGGTGCGGGGTGTCATCCCTTTTATTTGTTAATGATGGAGGACATTAGTCCAGGCAGTGAGAGGATTTGTGAGGCAAACTGTTGTTATGTTTTACGGCTTCCACAGAAGTGCCGTGACCTCTATTACTTCTTTGTTTTATGGCAGCCAGTACGAAAGAAAGAAAGAAAGAAAGAAAAGATCCTCTTTAGATTTATGTGCCGTGTTAAGGAAAAGTGCTTTGTTCATTCGGTGGTGAGTCCATGTCTCTGTGTGTCGCTGAATCATACGGTTGTATCTTCCTGCGTTTACACCATGCAAGATTCCCAAAGTTTGCCAGCTCTGGTCTATTTGAATGCTGAGAATAAGCCCAAATCAACACACCGTGCTCAACCTTATGCATTTCCCCTCCACACATTTACTTACTTACTTACTTACTTACTTACTTACTTACTTACTTACTTACTTACTTGTTTGTTTATAAAAGTCAGCAGTAGATTTTACCAATTCTTTTCCAAATTACAACGCAATACTCCACAAATTATTACAAATCAATACCAAATCAATACAATTTTAATTAAATGACTTCCCATTTGCCATTGTTGACACGACCTTAGCTTCTAATATTACAATTAAAAAGACGGCAGTAGAGCCTGTGATCTACAATAGTCAGCTGGAACCACTCGCATTGGCATGGTGCGGGCAGAAGGAAGGAAGGATTAACCGTTTTATCCCTGGCCATTTTCCCACTCAAAATCTCTCCACTCCCACTGCCCACATCACCCAGGAGAAAATAGACTGTTAATATCGTTTTAGATTAGATTTTATATTTGCATATATAGTGTTGATCCTATCAATGATGTTTTTAAATGATTCCCCCCCCAATGGTTTTAGCGGTTTTTGTTTTTATCTGTAAGCTGCCTCAAGTTCCACCAGGGGAAAAGGTGGGGTATGTATAAATAAGTTAATAACAATACCAACAACAATAATTCCACCTCTCTATAGGACAAAAAGAAGCTGGAAGAGCTGGTGAACCGGGTTCGTGTCTCCGCTCCTCCACATGCAGCTGCTGGGTGACCTTGGGCTAGTCACACTTCTCTGAAGTCTCTCAGCCCCACTCACCTAACAGAGTGTTTGTTGTGGGAGAGGAAGGGAAAGGAGAATGTTGGCCACTTTGAGACTCCTTCGGGTAGTGATAAAGCGGGGTATCAAATCCAAACTCTTCTTCATCATCATCATGAGAAATTCCTCCAAGAAGCTCTAAGGGTCATCCATGATTCTCTCCTTCCTCATTTAATCCCCATAACAACCCTTTGAGGTAGGTTAGGCTGGCAAAAGGGCACCCATGGCACAGCGAGGATTTGAACCCTAGTCTCCCAGGCCCTTTCCGCCTCTCTAATCACCACACCACACTGGCTCTCACTTAATGACTCAATTCGTCCGGTCTCAAATCCAGCTTGCAACATTTCCATGTCCGTTTGTGATTTTTCCAAAAATGAAAATTCATCAGTGTTTTAATGTGAGCTTCTCCCAACGAACTCGTGTTTGCATGCTGTTTCCACCAATATACATTTTTGCCAAGCAATTTCCTCTAATGAAATACGTTATCGTACATTACAGTCACTGATACATGTATTTTTATGGACACTTCAGCCCATGCATTTAAGTACTCGCTTCTCGGCTGGCACTGCAAAATTCGGGGTAGCGCACATTTGTAAAGGATTTTGGTCTGTGCATCGTTCAGAAGGCACAAATGAGCTTGAATTTAAATATGAACTGTACTGAATTGCTCCCCCATTCCTAGTAACAGAGCATGGTGCTCCTGCTCCGGAAAAGCTGCCTTGAGAGAGAACCTGTCTGAATCCCGTGCAACAAGTACGTAATAAGCTTTCATTTATTTACAGAAAATAATAATATAATGGCTTAGGAAAGCCCTCAGGCAAACTTTGGCCCATCCCAACCACCTCACCGTCTCCATCGCCTATGCCATTGAAGAGATTGAGTCTATAGCTTGAGTGCATGTGTGCTGGTGTAAAGGGCTTTTTAATGTTTTAATAACAAATATTACAAGATATCTTTCCTCATGCCCGTTGCCTGCTGAGCCATCACGCTGAGAGACCATATTTATGGCACTGTAAAGCACAATGAAGGCGGCAGTGCCGGGAATACTAATCGCCTAAAGTTTATTACGCCAAGCCTGAATGCTTCATTTTAATTGCATGGAAACATTTAATTTGTTAGATGGCGTGTCATGTAGCTTTCCTCAGGCACCAGTAACTTATAGCCACACTGGGGCAATCTACCAGACTAGGAGAGGTTATAAAATGAAATGGATATTTTTTGGCATCCTTTTTTCTTTTTTTTACTTGACTCCATTTTTCTTTCTTTGCATATGTGTGTGTGTGTGTGTGTGTGTGTGTGTGTGTGATTGCAAGACCTTCTGTTTCTTGGGGTTATGAGACATCTCCTAGTAATGATAAGAGGTTAAGCAAAGCAGCATCTTCAACTACAAGCTTATTCAGTACTAGCTGACCCGGCCACGCATTGCTGTGGTTCTTTCCTGTGATCCCCCACCCCACCCTGTCCGAATCCATGACGTATCCTGCCCCTCCTCCCTCCACCCCGGCTCATCCCTGTGTTTCGGTAGGATACCCTTCCCTCTTTTGTCCCTGGGGAGTGTTGGCCCCTCCCCCCTGTATCTCCATACCTTGGCCCCCACCCTTCGAAAAGGAACTGTTAGGTTCTGGGTTCTATTTCCCAGCATGCACTTTTGTCTGAACCCTCTGTTGTCCCTGGGGAGTGTTGGCCCCTACCCCCGGTATCTTCCTACATTGGCCCCCAGCCTTGGAGAAGGAGCTGTCAGTTTCTGGGTTCCATTTCCCAGTATTTACTTTTGTCTGAGCCCTCTGTTGTCCCCTCCCCCCTGTATCTCCATACATTGGCCCCTGCGCACACATCGTGAACATTTCTATCGGGGGTGATGATGCGCCCTGGGACCCAGAGAACTACTTAAAGAATCCCAACCCGGGGCGGGGGGGTCAAATAGTGAAGCCCCATAGCCCTGTAGCAACAGACAGGCCCAGACAGAAGGAGGGGGGTCATATGGGCCACTTGGCGCGGGCCTCCGGATCTAAAGGGGGCCTCGGTCAGCATATTCACAATCATTAAAATGAAAAAAGTAACAAAAGGCTTCAAAAAAAGTATAGTATCCAGATCAAGGGAAGGAATAGTGGTGCTCAATTCTGCCTTCGGAGCACGCTACCTTGAATCCAGTTTTGGGTACCATAGTTTAAGAAGGATGCTGACCAAAATGACCAAGTGTTACGAGGAATAGTTAAGAGAGCTGGTCATGTTTAGCTCCAGAGGGGACGACCCGAACCAATGGCTTCAAATTACAAGAAAGGAGATTCCGACTAAACATTACTGATGGTCTTCTTCTTCTTTGGCGATCACTCGTAGCCGAGTAAGATTGTCTTCCATAAACGTGGTTTTAACAGTGAGTCCGTAAGTGACCGTGGAGACCAATTCTGGATCCACACGTCCTTCCACAGTGGGGACATTGGTTCCTGGGCAGAAGTTGATCACGGTGTGGATTTACCAAGCGTGCCTTCCTCTTAGCATGTTTCTCCCTTGCATCCGGAGCTCAAGTGTCTTCAAAGCCTACGACACCTTTGGTAAAGGCTGTTCTCCAACTGGAGCGCTCGCAGGCCCGTGTTTCCCAGTAATTGGTGTTTATACTACATTTTTTAAGATTTGCCTTGAGAGTGTCTTTAAACCTCTTTTGCTGACCACCAGCATTTCACTTTCCATTTTAAAGTTTAGAATTGAGTAGTTGTTTTGGAAGACGATAAACAGGCATCTGAGCAGTATGACCAGTCCAGCGAAGTTGATGTTGAAAAATCATTGCTTCGACACTGGTGATCTTTGCTTCTTCCAGTACACTGGCATTAGTTCGCCTATCTTCCCAAGTGATGTGTAATTTTTTTCAGAAGACACCATTGATGGAATCTTTCAAGAAGTTGGAGCTTTACTGATGGCAAGAGCGGTTTGACTGGGGAAGGGACTCAGGAAGCGATGGACACTCCATCACTGGAGCTTTCTGGACAGAAGTTGGAAGGCCACCTGCCAGGGATTCTTTAGATGTGATTTGTGCATTGCAGGGGGTTGGACTAGATGACCCTTGGGGTCCCTTCCAATTTTACAATTCTATGATAGGAACTTTGGAGCAGCTTTGATGCACATCTTGGATGTATCACTGTGGATCGAAGCTCATCTTCTGGTTCGAGAGGCTTATAGGAGCGTTGGAAGCTGCCTTATGCTGTGTTAGAACATTGTTCCATCCAGCTCAGTATTGTCTACAGTCTACACCATGGGGAGGCAAACTAAGGCCCAGGGGCTGGATCCGGCCCAATTGCCTTCTCAATCCGGCCCACAGACGGTCCGGGAATCAGTGTGTTTTTACATGAGTGGAATGTGTCCTTTTATTTAAAATGCATCTCTGGGTTATTTGTGGGGCATAGGAATTCGTTCATTTCCCCCCCAAAATATAGTCCGGCCCCCCACAAGGTCTGAGGGATACTGGACCGGCCCCCTGCTGTAAAAGTTTGCTGACCCCTGGTCTACACTCTACACCAGGCATCCCCAAACTTCGGCCCTCCATATGTTTTGGACTACAATTCCCATCATCCTTGACCACTGGTCCTGTTAGCTAGGGATCATGGAAGTTGTAGGCCAAAACATCTGGAGGGCCGCAGTTTGGAGATGCCTGCTCTACACTGACTGGCAGTAGCTCGCCAGGGTTCCAGGCAGGATTCTTTTCCTTCTCTACCTCTGGCTCTGGTCAGACCCCACCTGGAGTACTGTGTCCAGTTCTGGGCACCACAGTTCAAGAAGGATACAGAAAAGCTGGAACGTGTCCAGAAGAGGGCAACCAAAATGGTCAAAGGCCTGGAAACGATGCCTTATGAGGAATGGCTTAGGAGCTGGGTATGTTTAGCCTGGAGAAGAGAAGGTTAAGGGGTGATATGATAGCCATGTTCAAATATATGAAAGGGTGTCATATAGAGGAGGGAGAAAGGTTGTTTTCTGCTGCTCCAGAGAAGCGGACACGGAGCAATGGATTCAAGATACAAGAAAGTAGATTCCACCTAAACATTAGGAAGAACTTCCTGACAGTAAGAGCTGTTCGGCAGTGGAATTTGCTACCAAGGAGTGTGGTGGAGTCTCCTTCTTTGGAGGTCTTTAAGCGGAGGCTTGACAGGCATATGTCAAGAATGCTTTGATGGTGTTTCCTGCTTGGCAGGGGGTTGGACTGGATGGCCCTTGTGGTCTCTTCCAACTCTGTGATTCTATGATTCTACCTGGAGATGCCAGGTAAAGCCCAGGCAGGTTAAGCCCTGACACATAGGGGAGCTGTCCAGCAAATTCAGCAATGTTAGCAGAAAACCAGAGGGGGAAATGCTTAGCAGGAGAGGAGGTGTCCTGGCAGCTGCTAGAGCAAGGGGCAGCCCCATGAAGCTGTTCCATCAGCAGTTTCTGCAGATCTGGTCTTGGATGTGCCCTGATAAGTGAGTAAAACTGAACCAAAGACCACAGACTCAGGATTACTGTATGGCTGGAATGAATGAAACAGTTTATTGACACACAATGCTCAACTCAAGAACAGACGAGGATTAATATTTGTTGGTCTACAATACAGGGGCAGTAAAAACATCCACTCAAACAGCCCAGGAGGGAATAGTACAGAGATGAGGAAATAATAGTTAAAGAATGCTATAATAATGGCGTTGACAGAGCAATTATGACAAGCAATTTGAATATGAATCCTAAGCCTTCATCTCCCTGGGAAAGAAAAAAAACAAAACCCTCTCCTTTAAAGCATCACATAGCATCCTAAAATCCTTGTAAAATAGTCTAGCATTCTGAAATAAAGAGCATAGCTAGCCAGCCAGTTGCAGCTGGTCGAAAGATCCTTTCCTCTCTAAGAACAGAAAGGGAGGTGGAAGGTGGAAGAGGAGAAAGGAAAATAAAAAAAAGGAAGGAGAGCAGAGAAAAGTGAAAGTCTCAGAGAGGAAGGGACTTTGAACATCTGGACATCTCCTTCCAAGTTGATCAGTCCTAGGACCAGATCTTTGCCTCCTTTACATCGTTTCACTGGTAGAGATGGCCGTTGAGGACAATTCCCCCTTTCCTACGTGCAGAGAATCTTTCCAGGGGAAAGTGCGACTGACATCCACGCTATCTGCCGTCACCCTCAGCACACCGTCACTTTGACACATTTCATATCAGCATCTTCTTCGAAATGTTATGATTCCACCATCTGTTCTGACACCTGTTGACGATCCCTTTGGCCTCTTATCAGGCACGGCGTTTCCCCCCTTATCACCAACGCGGGTGCCAAGGCCTCATGCCGGCTGATGCTCTGCTTCAGCAAAAGGTCCAAGTGGCCTGTGCAGAGCAGGTCTCATCCACTGCTGTCATTCATTCAGCTTTTTTAGCTGCTGCATCACACTGCTGACTCATGTCAAGTTTGTGGTCTACCAAGACTCCTAGATCCTTTTCACATGTACTGCTCTCAAGCCAGGTGTCTCCCATCCTGTATTTGTGCCTTTCATTTTTTTTGCCCAAGTGTAGTACTTTACATTTCTCCTTGTTAAAATTCATCTTGTTTGCTTTGGCCCAGTTGTCTAATCTGTTAAGGTCATTTTGAAGTGTGATCCTGTCCTCTGGGGTATAAGCCACCCCTCCCAATTTGGTGTCATCTGCAAACTTGCTCAGGATGCCCTCAAGCCCATCATCCAAGTCATTGATAAAGATGTTGAATAAGATTGGGCCCAAGACAGAACCCTGTGGCACCCCACTAGTCACTACTCTCCAGGATGAGGAGGAGCCATTGATGAGCACCCTTTGGGTTCGGTCAGTCAGCCAGTTAAAAATCCACTGAATGGTAGCATTGTCTAGCCCGCATTTTACCAGCTTCTTTACAAGAATATCATGGGGCACCTTGTCAAAGGCCTTGCTGAAATCAAGATAGGCTACATCCACAGCGTTCCCTTCATCTACCAGGCTTGTAATTCTGTCAAAAAATGAGATCATATTAGTCTGACATGACTTATTTTTCAGAAACCCATGCTGACTTTTAGTGATCACAGAGTTTCTTTCTAGGTGCTCACAGACAGTTTGCTTAATGATCTGCTCTAGAATCTTTCCTGGTATTGATGTCAGGCTGACTGGGCGGTAATTGTTTGGGTCCTCTCTGTACATCCTGTCTGTACATCATTCAGTCCGGACACTGAGGTCCAGCTCCGGGGGAACCAGGCCTGGGGTCTTCTCGGTGGTGGCACCCGCCCTGTGGAATGCCCTCCCCCCCCCAGATGTCAAGGAAATAAACAACTATCTGACTTTTAGAAGACATCTGAAGGCAGCCCTGTTTAGGGAAGTTTCTAATATTTGATGTTTTATCATGTTTTTAATCTGGGAGCCACCCAGAGTGGCTGGGGAAACCCAGCCAGATGGGTGGGGTATAAATCATAAGTTGTTGTTGTTGTTAAGGGAGGGGCAATTATTGGTTTGTTACTCCTTTTATATTAACTATGGATCTTGTGGTTTTTATATTGTAGTTTTGTGTGGCGAACTGCCCTGAGATTCGTGGATGAAGGGTGATAGACAAATTTAGCAAATAATAATAATAATAATAATGCTGTGGATGTGCCCTTAATCCAGGCATGCTCATTTCACAAGTGATCTGAGAAATGTTCCATTTTGCCCTCGGGTAGTTGTATCCATGTTCCAGAACACTGATGCGAGAAACTGATCCAAGAACTGGGACCACGCGAGCAGATGTAACATCGGCAGCAGCCCCTTTCGGCAGACGAGAGCTGGTAAATATCTTCCCGGAGCAGAGATTTGCTTGACAAGCAGAGATATGCCGGCAAGTAAGCAGGCAAAATCCCTGGCGAGTCTTGTGCTGTCTGCCAAGGCAGCTAAAGGAAGCCTTGAGTGACTCAGAGGAGGATCCCAGCACAAACAAAGTCTACCTTGGGGCTCTCACAAATCGTCTTTGTTTGCAAAATGTCACAGCCAAGGTTGCCATGCGGCCGGGCCCTTTTCAGCCCATCAACATGCAGCAGCCGCTCTTTGACAGAAGGCTGGTAGGAGGTTGCCGTCTGTCTGGAAATAGGGATGGAGGAGGAGGAGGAGCAATACAGCACTTTAGACACGTTTTCCTCAATTGGAAAGGCGGGGAAAGAGCTCTCAGGGAACGCAGCAACGAGATGTTGCAGGCTGCACCAGCATGGTTCAAGGAGATGAACGCACAATGCCGGATATTCTGGGAAACCTGCGAAGACGGAGAAAGCATTTCTGGATCCCTGGCTACTCCTCTGTGAACGCTGAGGAGCTGCGATGCTTAAAACTGCACTGCTTCCAGGAACAGTTCCCTGCGTGTGTGCAATCACACACATGCTGAAAGATGGTGATTTATTCACAGATTCGTATGCAGTTCTTAGCGCTTAAGCAAGGATTATTGGCGGTTCTCACACCCAACATTAAAAATATATACTTGTGCTTCTTCTCTCAGTGTTGGCTCCTGCGGCGGCTACACATACAATGAACGAATACACAAGCAAATAAACGAGGCTCCAGTTGTGTTGCTTCTTAAATCTAGTGTTAGGGATGGGGAACTTGTGCCCTTCAGAACTTGTTGGACTACAACTCCCATCTGTGGGATGTAACATAAGCAGTCAAGTACAACACTTCCTGTTTGCCCAGAGAGGACACACAGTGGGGGTGTTACTCCTGCCAAGAGAACTTCCTGTTACACCTGTCTGGAGCATCCTCCCCCTGCATGTGACCAGGTAGATGGGCGTGACCCTGGGAGACCCCATAAAAGGGCCGGTCACACAGCCATCTTTCTCTTCTTGTTCTCTTATTCACTTACACCAGTGTGGTGTAGTGGTTAAGAGTGGTAGACTCGTAATCTGGGGAACCGGGTTCGCGTCTCCGCTCCTCCACACGCAGCGGCTGGGTGACCTTGGACTAGTCACACTTCTCTGAAGTCTCTCAGCCCCACTCACCTCACAGAGTGTTTGTTGTGGGGGAGGAAGGGAAAGGAGAATGTTAGCCACTTTGAGACTCCTTCGGGTAGTGAATAATAATAATAATAATAATAATAATAATAATAATAATAATAATAAACAATTTTATTTATACCCTGCCCTGCCCAGTCAAAACCGGGCTCAGGGCAGCTCACACCAATAAAATTACAATAAAACATAAAAAGCAATTAATTAAAATACAGTATTAAAATTTAAAAAGCAGCCTCATTTTAAGTAGTCAATAAATCCACACCATGAGGGAGGAAAACACAGGGGTCAGACTAAGTCCAACCCAAAGGCCAGGCGGAACAGCTCTGTCTTGCAGGCCCTGCAAAAAGATGACAAATCCCGCAGGGCCCTGGTCTCCTGTGAAAGAGCGTTCCACCAAGTTGGGGCCAATACGGAAAAGCCCCTGGCCCTAGTAGAGGCCAATCTAGCCACCTTATGGCTTGGGATCTCCAGAATATTGTTGTTTGTGGACCTTAAGGTCCTCCGCGGGACATAGCAGGAGAGGCGGTCCCGTAGGTACAAGGGTCCCAAGCCGCATAGGGCTTTAAAGGTCAAAACCAGCACCTTAAACCTGATCCTGTACTCCACCGGGAGCCAGTGCAGCTGGTAAAGCACTGGATGAATGTGATCCCGCGGCCGGGACCCCGTAAGGAGCCTTGCCGCGGCATTCTGCACCCGCTGGAGTTTCTGGGTCAGCTTCAAGGGCAGCCCCGTGTAGAGCGAGTTACAATAATCAAGCCTGGAGGAGACCGTTGCATGGATCACTGTGGCCAGATCAGGGCGAGAGAGGTAAGGGACCAACTGCTTGATCCGGCGGAGATGGAAAAATGCCACCTTTGCTGTGGCTGCAACCTGCGCCTCCATGGAAAGGGAGGCGTCGAAGGTTACACCCAAACTCTTGACAGAAGGCGCTGGCACTAATTGAGCCCCTGCAAGAGATGGGAGTTGGTCCCCCAACCCCATGTCGTCCCGACCCAGCCAGAGGACCTCTGTCTTCGAAGGATTTAGCTTCAGTCAGCTCCCCCGTAGCCATCCAGCCACAGCTTCCAAGCACCTGATCAGTGTGTCCGGGGCCGAGGCAGGACGGCTGTCCATCAACAGATGGATCTGGGTGTCATCAGCATACTGATGACAACCCAGCCCAAAACTCCGGACAATTTGGGCAAGGGGGCGCATAAAGATATTAAAAAGCATCGGGGAAAGGATTGCGCCTTGCGGGACTCCACACACCAAGGAGTGCCGCAGCGACAACTCCCTCCCTAGTGCCACCCTCTGTCCCCGACCTGAGATAAAGGAATGCAGCCATTGTTGGACTGTGCCCTGAATCCCCACGTCGGCAAGGCAGGATATCAAATCCAAACTCCTCCTCCTCCTCCTCCTCCTCTTCCTCTTCCTGATGTATTTTGCTGTCTGCTGGCTCTCAGCCAGCAGCACATTGGCTTATCCCCATATGGGATGAACTCAAACTCTCTTCTGTAGCGACAAGCTAAAGCCTGCCTTCAGGGAAACTACTATGAAATGAATGTAAGTAAACTTCTTATCATTACTTTTAAAAGAAGACTGTTGTGTCTTTATTCTTTGTAAGAGGGAACAAAGGGGATTTACCAGGAACAAACCCAATCTGGACGAGCCAGACTGGATTGCTTATGTAAAGGGATTCAAATGAATTTACCAATTAGCTTCCTGCTATATACAGGGGAATGTACTCTGCTACAGACTCACTAGCGTGAGTGAGGAAGGATAATATTTAATCAATTTATCCTCTCCTAGTATCCACAACATTGCCACACCATCTTCATCCCTGACCATTGCACATGCTGGTGTGAGGCTGATGGGAGTTGGAGTCCGCCAACAACAGGAGGGCGGCCAGTAACACCCCCCCCCCCAATTCAGTTATCTCCTGCTTGGACTACTGCAACACACTCTACGTGGGGCTACCTTTGAAGGTGACCCGGAAACTACAACTAACCCAGAATGTGGCAGCTAGACTGGTGACTGGGAGTGGCTGTCGAGACCACATAACACCGGTACTGAAAGACCTACATTGGCTCCCAGTACGTTTCCGAGCACAATTCAAAGTGTTGGTGTTGACCTTTAAAGCCCTAAATGGCCTCAGCCCAGTATACCTAAAATAGCATCTCCACCCCCATCATTCAGCCCGGACACTGAGGTCCAGCTCCGAGGGCCTTCTGGCGGTTCCCTCCCTGTGAGAAGTGAGGTTTCTCCTCGGTGGGTCTTCTCGGTGGTGGCGCCCACCCTGTGGAATGCCCTCCAATCAGATGTTAAGAAAATAAACAACTACTGGATCCGACTTTTAGAAGACACCTGAAGGCAGTCCTGTTTAGGGTGGTTTTTAATGTTTTATTGCTTTATTATTATTAATAATAATGTTCTCTTGGGAGCCGCCCAGAGTGGCTGGGGAAACCCAGCCAGATGGGCGGGGTATAAATAATGAAACATTAAAGACTTCCCTAAACAGGGCTGCCTTCAGGTGTCTTCTAAAGTCAAGTTCTAAATGGCCTCAGCCCTGTATACTTGAAGGAGCGTCTCCACCCCCATCGTTCAGCCCGGACACTGAGGTCCAGCTCCCAGGGCCTTCTGGCAGTTCCCTCACTGTGAGAAGTGAGGTTACAGGGAACCAGGCAGAGGGCCTTCTCGGTGGTGGTACCCACCCTGTGGAACGCCCTCCAATCAGATGTCAAGGAAATAAATAACTATCTAACTTTTAGAAGGCATCTGAAGGCAACACTGTTTAGGGTTTTTAATGTCTGGTGTTTTATTGTATTTTAAATATTTTGTTGGAAGCCGCCCAGAGTGTTGGAAACCCAGCTAGATGGGCAGGACATGAATGAATGAATGAATGAATGAATATTATTATTACTGTATTGATGTAAGGATGAGAAGTCGCCAAGATAAATAAATAGATTTTGATGTAAATTGTATGTTATATGATCTGAATGTAAATCAATGTAAAATAATAAACATTCTTTTTTTAAAAAAAAAACCCTGAGTTAGATGGACCAAGGGTTTGACTCAGTTGTTGTTGTTTAGTCATTTAGTCGTGTCCGACTCTTCGTGACCCCATGGACCAGAGCACGCCAGGCACTCCTGTCTTGCACTGCCTCCCACAGTTTGGTCAAACTCATGTTCGTAGCTTCGAGAACACTGTCCAACCATCTCGTCCTCTGTTGTCCCCTTCTCCTAGTGCCCTCAATCTTTCCCAACATCAGGGTCTTTTCCAGGGAGTCTTCTCTTCTCATGAGGTGGCCAAAGTATTGGAGCCTCAGCTTCACGATCTGTCCTTCCAGTGAGCGCTCAGGGCTGATTTCCTTCAGAATGGATAAGTTTGATCTTCTTGCAGTCCATGGGACTCTCAAGAGTCTCCTCCAGCACCATAATTCAAAAGCATCAATTCTTCGGCGATCAGCCTTCTTTATGGTCCAGCTCTCACTTCCATACATCACTACTGGGAAAACCATAGCTTTAACTATACAGACCTTTGTAGGCAAGGTGATGTCTCTGCTTTTTAAGATGCTGTCTAGGTTTGTCATTGCTTTTCTCCCAAGAAGCAGGCATCTTTTACTTTCGTGACTGCTGTCACCATCTGCAGTGATCAAGGAGCCCAGTAGGAGGTATCTTTCTATGTTCCTTTGTGGAGCTTAACCTGGGCTATTTCCTTCCCCCTTTGGTGAGTTCAGCCCTTTCTGTCTGACTGCAAGAAGGCAGAACTGCCCAGTGCTTGTCTCTTTAAGAGCCCGGAGCTACAATTTTTCCTGAAAGTATTCAGCCCAGGTACATTTGCAGGGATACCTGGGCCTTTGGTGTGTGAGAGTTAAATTGAGACACACAGAGAGAAGGAGATCTCCACGTGAGGTGCATTTCAGGCAAATATTTGGCAGATCATCTTGTTTCCCTAAATGTACAGTGCAGTCTAATCACAAGCGAAATTGCTGTGAATTAACATTTAAATGTCAAAAGGCAGCATACCAAAGGCGTTCTCTCCAGAACAGGGTGCCTTGCTAAGCTGGTTTCTGTTATTCTCATTTTGTTTTGTTAAATGCTTTTTGTGGAAGGGTAATGGAGATTCGTTCCCCCGCCCCACCTCCCTCTCCTGTTGCTGCATGAGCCAGGCCTCATCCTGGAAACACAGACAGGCCCCCTGAGGGACTGTTTTTGCCCACCTGGGCAGCAGAGTGCAAGGGTGTGCCTCACCCTCATATGATTATAGACTCAGTGCATTTAATTAAACCACTTACAGACTGCTCCCCCCAAGTGGCGTAGCATTGGGGGGGGCACAGGGGCAGTTGCTCCGGGTGCAAAATTGTTAGGGGTGCAAAATTTCAACACTTGGTGCTGTCTCAGTATAGCTGTGCATTTCTGTTGCTGTGGTCCGTTGAAAAGGGCTTCTCCATGCGAACCAGGAAGTGACCTTTTCAGACAACGGAATGGCTCTTCTTTTCTTATCTCTGTGGCTACAGTCTCCTGGGTGACACGTATCCCAGTAGGCAGTTGAATGCGCAGGCATACTCTGTCCGTTTCCCTCCCACCCCCAATCTGTGTTGCCCCGGGCACTGGCAACCCATGCTATACCACTGCACTCCCCTATAAATCTCAAAAAATGAACTAGTCATTTTAGAGTTGGAAGGGATCTTCCAGGCCACCTAGCTTGACACTCCCTCCCCATTTGGAAACTTTCCCTTTGACTAATGCCCTTTTCCTTTGATAGATGACATAGATGGGGTCCCCCTATCTGTTACAGAACATAAAATTCCTTTGTAGAGTCCACCTGGCTTGCTTGATCGAAAGAGGCAATTTCAGCTGGAGCTGAAAGCTCTTTCCTGAATCAGTGACTCACGATGTCCTATAAAACATACACTAAAATGTCATAATGACCTATTGCTATTATTCCTTCCCTAAATTTTACTGGTGGGGTCTGGAGAAGCTGCTTTGAAGGGCTTGTCCTGCAGATCTTTTTTTACTCTTTCTTTCTTTCTTTCTTTCTTTCTTTCTTTCTTTCTTTCTTTCTTTCTTTCTTTCTTTCTTTCTCTCTTTCTCGCTTTCTCGCTTTCTCGCTTTCTCTCCCCTTTATTGACATTCATAGATATCCTACAGTATCTGAAATCCACACATACAAAGAAAAAATAACCTTACATAAATTTATAGTTAAATATTAAATTACTCTTTCCACATATTTTCTAACTAAACCAAGATAAAATAGGATAAAGTAAAGTAAAATAAAATATAAAATAAAATAAAGCAGACTTCCCATCATTTCCCAATGTAATTAACATTTGTAAGTAGCAGTAGTAGTAGTAGTAAATCTTTATTACGGTCACCGACCAGCACAAAATGTTCGTAATATTGAATGTACTTATAATTACTACCTTACTCTTAATATATTTTCTAATACTTTCTTACAACATGTTGTACCACTTTTCCTTATTTCTTATTGTTTACTTTATACAAGGGTCATTCGAACGCTGCCATAGATGTTATATCACTGTTACATTTTTGTAAATATCTCTTGAACAGTTCCCATTTTTGGATAAATGTTTGTTTTGTGTTACCCCTTAGTTTATTTGTCAATAGAGCCATTTCTGCGCAATCTAATAATTTTTTCTGCCATTCCCTTCATATTGGTACTTTCCCCCCTTTCCAGTTTGATGCAATTAGTAATCGGGCGGCGGCTGTTGCGTATAAGAAGATTTCTCTTATATTTTTTGGGATATCTCTACCTAAAATTCCCAATAGGAAGGCTTATGGCTGATCGTTGTTTACTCTCGTACATTATGGGAAGTGGCATGGGAGCTGTTTGACCGTGGCTTCACCTCGTGGCACCTCATGGCACTGCCACAGCATTTAAAAGACCCAGCATTATTTTGCAGATTTTGCAGAGCCTCTCCGTTCCATCATTTGTCATTTGTCAGAGCGAGGATGGACAGGAGCCTCAGAGGCACAGAAGTCGAAGCTGACAGGCTACAGACAGTTGTCAATCATCTCATTTCTACATGTCTCCTTTTTAGTTGCCTTCAATTAGTCATATTTGATCTACTGAGGTTAAGAGGATATTTTGCTTAGCTGCTCCCTGTGTTTTACATCGCGGGATTCCCTTTATATTTCTGCAGCTGATTTTTGCATGCAACGTTTATTTTGATGCTAAAGAGGATGGTCTGTTGAATTGTTATTTGCATTTTTACAAAATGTGGAATTTTTATTTGTTATTTAGCATATGTCTTATATCTAGGATCCTTAAACTGCTTAGAGATTTGTTCAAAGAGAAGGTGTATATTAATTTCCCAAATACTAATACTGTACTAGTGCTGCTGATGACAACAATATAAGCAGACTGGAGTCAGGGTTATGTGAATCTTTTTATATTTGAAAGCATAACGCTGGTGGTCAACAAAAGAGGTTCAAAGACTGTCTCAAGGCAAATCTTTAAAAATGTAGTATAAACACTGACAACGGGGAAACACTGGCCTGCGAGCGCTCCAGTTGGAGAACAGCCTTTACCAAAAGTGTCATGGGCTTTGAAGAAACTCGAACTGAGAACGCAAAGGAGAAACGTGCTAAGAGGAAGGCACGCTTGGCAAATCCACACCGTGATCAACTCCCGCCTGGAAACCAACGTCCCCACTGTGGAAGGATGTGTGGACCCAGAATTGGCCTCCACAGTCACTTACGGACTGATTGTTTATGGAAGACAATCTTACTCGGCTACGAGTGATCGCCAAAGAGAGTCATAGAGTTGGAAGAGACCACAAGGGCCATCCAGTCCAACCCCCTGCCAAGCAGGAAACACCATCAAAGCATTCCTGACACATGGCCGTCAAGCCTCCGCTTAAAGACCTCCAAAGAAGGAGACTCCACCACACTCCTTGGCAAAGAGAGAAGAGAAAGAGAGAAGAGATTTCTGTAACAGGCCCATGGGTATAATTAAACACACACATGCAGTACTTCCAAATGGACTGCAAGCTATTTATAGCTAACCACGCTAGGCTGTCATGCAGTGATATCATCTGTCACTCAAGCCGCATCTTTCTGAGAACACCTGCAAAAGAAACTTGTGAGCATTTGACTCTCCACTTTCCTAAGTGCCTCTGGTTGGCTGGCTATTATTTCCTGCTTATCCCTTTAGGGTGCAAAAATGTAGGACCACGATCCTTTCCCAGAAACTACTCCTATTTATTATAAAGAGGCAGAGACAACACAGAGAGTTTTAGATACGTTTTGCATTCACAATTTACGCGGAGTCAATAGATCTGGGACTTGCCTTTCTCTGTGATCACATGAGATGCCGGCCTCAGTTTCTGTAGGCTGGTAAATTGAGGGAGGGGGGAGCAAAGGAAGCTGCACTCTTGGCAGTCGAGGAATTGAGAGCAAATTCAATTGGTCCGTAATGCAAGATCATCTGGGAAACTGGAGAATGTCTAATAGGTGGCTGAAGGCAGGCTCAGGGCAGGGGGCGGCTGGGTGTGTGTTTGTGTCAGCCTTTGAGAAACAGCACAGAAGCAAGATGAAATAAGCAGCTAAACCTGGAAATTGGCCAGCTCTCACTGGGGTCTTAACTGGGGTCAATCAGGGACGCAATAGGTAAAGTAAAGGTAAAAGGTGAAGGACCCCTGGATGGTTAAGTCCAGCCAAAGCAACTGTGGGATACGGCACTCATCTCGCTTTTCAGGCCGAGGGAGCCGGCGTTTGTCCACAGACGGCTTTCCATATCATGTGGCGAGCATGACTAAACCGCTTCTGGTGCAATGGGACACTGATGAATACCAGAGCGCACGGAAATGCTATTTACCTTCCCACCATAGCGGTACCTATTAATCTACTTGCGCTGGTATGCTTTTGAACTGCTAGGTTAGCAGGAGTTCGGACAGAGCAACAGGAGCTCAACCCGTCGTGCGGATTCGAACCACCGACCTTCTGATCAGCGAGCCCAAGAGGTTTAGATCTTTGGTATGCGTAGCTAGTGGACAGGTCCATTTCCAGAGGAGGATTTAGGGGAGCACGACTGGTTCAGTCGTAGTGGGCACAGAGCCCCGGGGGTGCCACTGAGGATGGCACAACTATGATTGAGAATGGAGCGTTAAGAGGCCAGGGGTGCCAAATGTTGGCATTGCACAGGGCGCCACTGAAACATGAGACCCCAAGGTCTGCCACTCCCATTTCCTTGTTTGTAATAATTGTCTACGAGTGTGTCATACCAGGAAGTGATGGCTCCGGGATTTTGGCAGCCTTTGCACATAGCACACCTAACGATTCTTCCCTCATACCAAAAGAATAGATGGAATATGCATGGTGGAATTGAGAAGTCTCTCTTGCTGGATTTGATTCTCTTGGATACTTTATGTCAGTGGTTTCCAAACTGGGTGGTAATGCCCTTGGTAGGGGAGATTATCTAGGGGTGTGTGTGTGTGCCAGAAGTGTAAATGACCATCAGACTTCGAAAAGCTAGTATCACTGTGACAAGTTCATCAGTTTTGTTGAATTAACTAAACCGCTTTAACTGGAATTTGAATAAATCTGCCATTAATTGGTACAATTAATTGAATTTTATTGTGTGATTGCCTTTCTTAGCGGGTCGGGCAAACCACTCTTCTGAATAATGCTTTCTTTAGCGTAGGGTGTGTGTGTGTGTGTGTGTGTGCGTGCGTGCGCGGGATGAGTTTATGGAATCAAGAGGACAGTGGCCTGAAAATTTTGGGAACCACTGCATTAATCATTTAAAGTGTCACAAAACTCTTTGCTCTTTTTTGCTACAACCCACCCCGACTGCTGCATCTCTGCAACATCTCTAAAGGCCAAACTGCTTTTTTGGGTAGAGACATGTTTCCCCCTGCAGAGCTAATAACAGCTTTGGGGAAACGAGGTGGGGGAATCCAGGAAATGACACTAAAATGGAGATTTAAACACCTACCGTGTTTCTCCAAAAATAAGACACATTCTTATATTTATTTTTCCTCAAAAAAACACACTATTGCTTATTTTCAGGGGATGCCTTTTTTAAAAATTAAGTATGATACAGTTTAACCTACACGGTTAAACTGCCTATCACTATGGCTTATTTTCGGGGTATGGCTTATATTCCTTTAATGCTTAAAAATCCTGCTATGGCTTATTTTATGGCTACGTCTTATTTTAGGAGAAACAGGGTACCACCACTTCCCTGGTCTTCAAGGCAGCCACGTGGAGCTGCAAATTAGTAAACACAACCACCCCCCAAAAAAACCAAATATGCATATATTCTTTTTCTGTGTTCCTGAAACATCTGCCAATCAATTTCAGTGGGTGACCCCAAGTCCTAGCCTTATGCACCAAAGCCTAAAGCTTTTTCTTTGAGTCCCTGATATAATGCAATTATGAGTATTGTTGGGGGGGGGTCAGTGTGTATGAAACCCTGGGCCCCTTGGAAAGCTGTGATGCAAAGCTGTGAGGCTGAAATGTATGAGCTGGAACCTGGTGAACAGGTCAGGCTCATCCCTTAGCCGCTCAACTAAGTACCACCTTCTGCATCTTTAAAGAGTGAGCTCTGTTGCCGTAGAAACCAAAGGATGGGCCTTTCCCCACCCATCCTCACCTGGCTGGTAGGGAGAGAGCAGGGAGTCAGCTGATGCTGGAAGCTGGTTAATCCTCTTGGTTGTGTCTGAAGCTTTGAACTGAGGGATTCCCTGGAAGCCTGATGGGGAAGCCAGATGGATTGCGAGTCCTTTCATTCTGTGCTCAGTTTGTATCTGCAGCTCTTTCAACCTGTGCTCAGTCTGCATCAACCGTACGATCTGCAATACGATTGCAGGGGTTCGGTTCCAAGGGGTTCACGTATCCACAAAAACACCTATACTTGAAACACTCCTTTGCAACTGCCGTGCTTTTAAGCTCTCTGCCTTGTTCACTGGCTGAGAAGGCTGGTTCGGTGTGCTGGCTCTGGGATGCTCTCACAAGCTCTTGTGTGGCTGTCTGAATGCTTGTGAGATCCCACAGAGCTGTCCCCAGTTGCTTCCAGAGCTGGCTCGTGGAGAGGGTTTTGCCTGGTAATCAGGGCAGAGAGCTCAAAAGCTCTTTTTGCACTGGGGGGAAACTTGTGCGCATTTAATTTGCGCCATTTCAACCAGCCTGCCTTCAGCCATGCAAGGCTGAAATCACACGAGTTGTGCGTAAGATACAATTGTACAGTGTGTGTCATAGCTGCCAAGTACCCCGTTTTTCCCGGGAAACCCCCATTTTTACTTACCTTTTCCCGGTGGTCCCCCCGTATCACATCGTCTCCCGTTTTTCTCCGTTATTTTCTCCTGCCGGCGGCCATTTTTTCTTCTTCCTGATTTGCCCTTCTATGGGCACAAAAAATGGCCGCTGCCGGCTTCAAAAGTAGCTTCTACGCATGACCGGAAGTGTGTCAACACAACTTCTGGTGTCGCCCCGCCCATCTATGGGCACAAAAAATGGCCGCCGCCGATACCGGAAGTCGCATTGACGCACTTCCGGTCATGCGTGGAAGCTACTTTTGAAGCCGGCAGCGGCCATTTTTGGTGCCCATAGAAGGGCAAAACGACACCGGAAGTTACGTCGACGCAACTTCCGGTGTCACACGGCTGCCGGTCCCAGATTCTTGGAAGGTAAGGTGTGTGTCCCAATAAATCCATAAATCAGTTTCCACTGACTGTCATTGCAAGGAAACTGGACCCTCAGTAAGAGCCCAGAATCCCTGAAGTCTCTTGCCATTCAGAAATTGAGCACGTAAATACTTTTTTAAAAAATTGGAAGTTGATTTTTGGGAAGAAACTGCCCCCCCCCCAGCATTTTGTGAAGATGGTGTTTCAATGAATATCTAAGGGAGCTTCTGTTTCTCAGCAAAACCTTGCCGACATCTCTAGGACACAGATGCAGCATTACCATTTTGGAAATAAAGGAACTTTGGGCTTCACTAAGGCATGGTTGGTATCAACGACAAAAGACAATTTGGGTCTTACGATTTATGTCATAGTGTAAACCAGAGTGTTTCTGAATTACCGGTCTACTTTATTCTCTGACACTCCTCCGCCCCCTTCTTCCCCATTTACAGACACATACATCTTAATGAATTTTACTCCATCAATTTTTGGATGGCACTTTTATTTTTAGTGAACACCCAGTAAATTTTTTCGTGGGATTGGCAAGTTGAAAGGAAGAGGAGGGGCGGGGGGGGATGTCATTGAGAAGGAACGACAAGGGCAGAATCCACCAGTGAACAAGTGGAATGGGGGACAGATCAACTAAATCAGCGCCTCCAAAAATGATCATAATATCCAAGCCACTGGTCCTTATGGAGTAGCCTCTTGTCTTTTGAGTAGGAAAAAAAATAGAGCTTCTGCATAAGATCTGGGGTGACAGTTGTGGTTGGCTGGTGATAGAATACTGGACAATTTCTGAGCACTTAGAGAATCATAGAACCATAGAATTGGAAGGGACACGACGAGGGTCATCTAGTTCAACCTTCTGTAGTGCCAGGAATATTTTGCCCAGCATGGAGTTCGAACCCATAGCCCTGAAATTCAAAGTCTCATGCTCTACTGACTGTTGTTCCTAGATTGACTAGGAGTTGCCTGGTGTTGCTGAACCTCCAGCAAAGCTGATGAAATAAATCCTGTTGCTTCTAAATCTCTCTCCCATTGAGGATGTCTGCTGGAATGGCTGCCTCTGAGTACCTGTTTCTGGGAATCACAGTTGGGGAGGAGCATTATTGCACCCAGGTTCAGCTTGTAGGTTTCCTGTGGGCATCCAGTTGGCCGCAATGAGAACAGGATGATAGACCATCATAGAATCACAGAACTGCAGTGGTGGAAGGGGTCCCAAGGGTCATCTTAATCCAACCCCCTGCAATGCAGGAATCACAGCTAAAGAATCCATGATAGATGGCCATCCAGCCTCTTCATGAAAGCCTCAAACGAAGCAGAGCACAACCTTACACCATCGAGAGTCCCTTACACCAGGGGTCCCCAGACTTACCCGCCTTCGGGCCGGAGGGCGGGAGAGTGCGCGCGCAGTGGGCCGGAGGGTGGGGGAGTGCACGCCAGTGTGCATGCGCACACCCATTTGCTGGCGCGGTGGCGCGCTTCCAGGCCGGAAAAATCGCCGAAAATTGTTTGTGCGCATGCGTATGGCCTCCCCCGACCCGGAAGTGCACCTCCCCTGACCCGGAAGTGCACCGGAAATGACCTCTTCTGGGTCGGGAGAGGCCCATACGCATGCGCAGAAACGATTTTTGGCAATTTTTTCCCGATCTGGAAGTGCGCCGCCGCGCAGCGCGCTGCAAGAGCGGGCGGCGGCAGCGGGCGGCGAGGGGCGTCGCGGGCCGGATAGGGAGGCCAATTGGGCCACATCCGGCCCGGGGGCCATAGTCTGGGGACCCCTGCCTTACACCATCAAACAGCTCTTACTATCAGAAAGTTCTTCCTAAGTCGGAATCTCCTTTTTAATAATTTGAATCCATTGCTTCAGGTCTTCCCTCCTGGAGCAGGAGAAAATAACCTCGCTCCATTTCCCCATGTGACAACCCTTCAGATATTTAAAGATGACTTTCATACCCACCTGTCAGTCTCCTCTTCTTCAGGCTAAACATACCCAGCTCCTTCAACCATTCCTCATAAGGCTTGGTTTCCAGACCCTTGATCACCTTGGTCGCCCTCCTCTGCACACCTCCCAGCTTGCCAACATCCTCCTTAAGCTGTGGTGTCCAGAACTGGACGCAGGATTCCAGGATCTGACCAAGGCAGAATAGAGTGGTACTACGACTTCCATTGATTCTTCTGTTGATGCAGTCTAGAACCATATTGTGACCTGATCCAGCAAGACTCTTCTTATTCTCTTAATTTATACTACAGGACATTTATTGCTCAGAAGTGGACTAGCATTGCTGAGCCTTCACACTTCAGGCGGGTTCCCTGGTCTAGAACCCAATGCAGCCGTCCCCAAGCCCAGCTGCATCTCTCGAGGGAAAGTGGAGCTGTATTTGAAGCTGGTCACTCCAAGTAAGGGTTAAATGGGAGATCAAGAAGAGACCTCCATCTATACACACACACACACAGACAGACACACACACACACACACACACACACACACACCGTCCCTCTGTTGACAGCCGCTTAGTGCTGCTGGAAAGGGGGGGGGGTGAGCACAGAAGTGGAGCGGGCAATTGAGACGTGGGAACATTAGCCGCATCGAGCGAGTGACCCATGACGGCATGGTGGAGGCCTGCCTTTTGTCCCGCTCTGCCAAATATTTCTTTCGGGAGTGAAATGCGCAGGAAACATACTCCCAAATGATCGCTGTTGAGAATAGGATGGGCTGAGGGGGAAAGGAAGGCATTGTAGGTGGAGAGCAAATTACCCGGGCAATTCATCGCGCAATTTCAAGGATGTGCTGCAGGGATAATATATTCTGAGTGGTGAGAAATTTCGTTTAATTCTCTCTCTCTCCTTGTGGAGTGTCTTCCCCACTATTTTGATTCACACCCTCTTCCACCTCCCTCCCTCCCCATCTTGCCTTCTTCTCCTTGACTGACTTGTAGCCTGGCCTGCCTGTGGATGTACCCCAAGAGCCGAAAGGAACGGCTACCCCAAACCCTCCTCTACAAATGTCAGTGTCTAATCCTCCCCCAGATATTGCCAGCATGCTGAATATTCTTCACAAGGTTGGCGCTTCCCAGGTGACATCCATTTCATCTGGAAGCCAGGGTGATGGAGGCAGGGTGGTGTCGTTGTCACAGTGTCGCATTGGGACCTGGGAGAGACCAGGGTTCAAATCCCCACTCAGCCATGAAGCTTTCACCGGGTGACCTTGTGCCAGTTGCTACGTCTCAGCCTAACCTGCCTTTCAGGGTTGTTGTGGGGATGAAACGAGGAGAGGGAGAACCATGTACATCTGTAACCAACCTTTGCACTCTTGTGGCCTCCAACTTCTCCCATAGCATTCAGGTTGCCCCAGTGATAAGATGTTGTGGACTTTCACTTCCCTGACGGAACCTGCAATGTCAACATTCTATCGCAAAATCTCAAGGTCTGCCTCTCCCCATGTCAGCCACCCTAGACAGACCCTGAGATCATCCTCTAAGGCCCTTCTTCACTTGCCTCCTCCATGAGACCCAGAGGACAGCAAAACAAGAACGGGGCCTTTTCTGCAGTGGCTCCCCATTTGTTTGGGTGCTCTCCCCAGGGAGGCTCACCTCGTGCCTTCATTACATAACTTTAGGCGTCTGGTGACAATGTTCCTCTTCTCCTAGGTCTTCAGCTGATTGAACAATCTTTGGCCTTTTAAGCTGTGTATATAGTTGGGGGGGCATTGTTTCATTTGTTGTTACGCTATGTGTTTTCGTTTTTGTGTACTGTAAACACCCTGTGCACCTTGAATGGAGGGTGCCTAGAAATTCAACTGTTAGAATACTGGAGTGGAAAGCCCAGTATTCTTGTGATGCGGCTGCCCTCCGTGACAGAAGACAGCACACATTTTTATTAGTAAGTAAATAAATCACATTGCTGACACACATCCTGCCCCTTATGAATGTTTATGAGCATTCCATCACATCAGAATAGTGCAGGAGCTGTTCACCAACAAAAGAAGGATTGTTGGCTACTTTGCATGTTAGCAGGATGCGAGTGGCGCTGTGGTTAAACCACTGAGCCTAGGGCTTGCCGATCAGAAGGTCGGCAGTTCGAATCCCCGCAACGGGGTGAGCTCCCGTTGCTCGGTCCCTGCTCCTGCCAACCTAGCAGAAATCATGAAGTGCAAGTAGATAAATAGGTAAACGGCGTTTCCATGCGCTGCTCTGGTTCGCCAGAAGTGGCTTAGTCATGCTGGCCACATGACCCAGAAGCTGTACGCTGGCTCCCTTGGCTAGTATAGCGAGGTGAGCACCGCAATAATAATAATAATAATAATAATAATAATAATAATAATAATAATAATTTATTATTTATACCCCGCCCATCTGGCCGGGTTCCCCCAGCCACTCTGGGCGGCTTCCAACAAAACAGAAATTCTAAAATACAGAAATCCATCAAACATTAAAATACAGAGATCCATCAAACATTAAAAGCTTCCCTAAACAGGGCTGCCTTGAGATGCCTTCTAAAGGTCTGGTAATTGTTGTTCTCTTTGACCTCTAGTGGGAGGGCATTCCACAGGGTGGGAGCCACTACCGAAAAGGCCCTCTGCCTGGTTCCCTGTAACTTGGCTTCTCGTAGTGAGGGAACCGCCAGAAGGCCCTCGGAGCTGGACCTCAGTGTCCGGGCAGAACGATGGGGGTGGAGACGCTCCTTCAGGTATACCGCAACTCCAGAGTCATCCACAACTGGACCTAACGGTCAGGGGTCCCTTTACCTTGCATGCTAGCAGTGCTCAGACAGGGTTTCCGAATCCCGGTGTGTCAGCGCTTGTTGCCAAAAATGCTAAATGTTTTGTGACTCTGTGAAAGTAGCTGAAACTCTTTTTCTCTGCAACCATCTCTGATCCTCTGATCTTTTTGTAGCTAAGAATAGGCCGCATTTTGATTCCGCTTGGCTAGGAGGTACCTGCAAGCTCACATGTTCTTTACTTCTTAGAAAGGAAAGAAAAGACTTCTCTCATGAATAGCTAATTGCTTACCTGTTTCTGATCTCAAATTCAAATTCAGAAACTCACTGAACTGAGAGGGATTAGAGAGGCATCAATATTAGAATCCTAAGCAAAGCCATGGTGGGCGGAGGGTTCCGTGCCCCTCAGTTTGAAAGCCTGTGAAATGGGGACGCGAGATTGGCTACCTGAACGGATGCCAATAATTCTTCCACACCTTCGGTTTTGTTTAAAGTAAAATGTCCCGGTGAATTTGGAGGATCCTGCCCAGCTCAAGGAGTTTCGAGGGATGTCCCAGAGGTTTTAATAAGCAAAACCAAATTTCTTGATGTGGATGGAGGGAGGGAGGAATTTGCACTTTCTGACCTGGGAACCGCATGTCAAGATGTGCTAGGAGAAAGTCCCTTACGCCGTAGGAGGAGGGGAGATTGTGGGCACCACGAGCCCTCACACGTGCTGGGGGGATGGCTGCCATCCTCCCAGCCCATTGGCTGGCTCCCAGACACTCTGCTCCCTTGGCGCGTCCAATCCGGACACTCCAGGGGGGGCGTGGCTTGCCTGTTTAAGCAAGCGCGTGGCCGAGATTCTTTCTGAAAGGTTACAGGTGTGTGTGTGGGGGGGGGAGGTTGCTGCCATCACCTCCCCCAAAATGCCAAAGGGTACTCCCTTAAGGAGTCCGGGGGCGTGGCCATGTCTGAAGCCGTGGTAGGTAAGGGCCAAGGGCCCGCCCCCTAGCGGTGGCCCCAGGGTGAGTTCCTAGTTAATCTGCATCGCAGGGCTCACCCAACGGTGGTTAACCCTTCACAGACTGCCAGCAGAGCAGGCTGGAGTCAGATATAGACAGTTAGATCGAATGCCCCTAAGCCAATACCTCTCTACATCCGTAATCAATAAAGTGGTGGCCTTTTCACGCCCATTAACCGTATGCAATGTGTCCTGTGTCTTTATTTACTCTGGGAGGGATCGGGGTATCGAAACACAATTGGCTGTTGGTGTAATTTGGAAAAATGGGTGAAATTACACTAAGCGCTTAGTCCACGTCTTCAGCAGCCCGCCCCAACATCTGGATTCTGCTTTGAGTTAGCACACCAGCTGCACAGTCCAAGGCTAAATGCCTGGAGCAGGACTCACCCCCTCCCTTTCTTCAAGGCATGTGCAGAGGTCTTATACCAAAGCTGCATTCAGCAGCCTTGGCACAAGCGTTTTGCTCAGTGCAAGCTGTCAAGCTGGAGGTTACATGCTGTATGGTTCAGAATAGCATGGAGCTAGCATGGTAAAACTGCAAGTGGATCTCTCTCTATACTTGTGTCTGTACAAGGTTTACTTCTAAGACCAGAAGAACTATAGTATTGATTGATTCATGGAGTACCAGCATCTCTTAAAGTTTAGGCAGCTAGGGTGTTTATGCTTGTCTTGTGCCATGAGCCAAAAACCACTTTATACTCTAAACTGAACAGAGTGGGGAAGGAATTTTTTTAACCAGGAACTTTTGAAAAGGCTGGGTGTTGGAAAGCAGGGAAATTCTGATGGAAGACTCCGCTGGAACAATTTTTGCACAAGTCCGGTCACCTTTCCTGGTGGGCGGCATGGCAGACAGGCTTCCGGGATCCAACTGTGATCTGGCTGTCCCGGCCGCATCCCCGGCACTGGGCAGGGCCACGCCCTGTTTGGCGCTGCTGACCAATCAGCACCGGGAAGGGGTGTGGCCACGGGAATTTTAACCATGGCCCAGCTGGGCTGCACCTTCTCTTTCACCCTTTCACCAGATCTCCCGATTCACCTGCCCTCAGGTTGATCAGGTGACAGATTTTTTGGGGGGGTTACACAATGCGCTCCCTGCATAGCTGCCAAGTCTCCCGTATTCCCCGGGAAACCCCCATTTTTCCAGCTGTCCCCAGCCGAAAAACGGATTTTTTTGTTTTCCCCCGGTTTATTCTGGCGCGGCGGCCATTTTGGAACTGGGCGGAGCATGCTCAGAAGCGACTTTTGATGCTGCTTTGCCCAGTTCCAAAATGGCTGCAGCGTGACTTCTGGTGCGGCGGCCATTTTGGAACAGGGCAGAGCAGCATCAAAAGTAGCTTCTGAGCATGCTCCGCCCAGTTCCAAAATGGCGGCAGCGCTACTTCCGGTCTGCTACTTCCGGTCCATTCCCTTATTTCTCAGGCCTGAACTTGGCAGCTATGTGAAGAGGGTGGTGGTAGTGGAATTTGCATCACCACAAACCTGGTGAATTCTGGCCCCGTTTTTTTCTAGAAAAAAAGGCACTGCTCATATGTATTCACTTACCAACACCCAAGTGATGGATGGGGAACCTCAGGTATCGGTTGTCCTGGCCTCTCTGGGCTGTGGGATTCTCCCCAAGCCACCCACCCACCCACAGGCCAGGCCAGGCCAGGGGGGTTCTCAGACACTTATAATGGAGAAAGTGCTTCTTTATATATCATTATGTATCACTTCCCAGACCACTTTTATTACCTTACAAGACCACCACATATAATCAAAGGTGCCTTCTTTTTCTTTACATTTCCAGCAGATATAATGAGTTGAAAAAATGTTCAAATTAACTTTCATTAAAAAACCAGAGGCTTTTAAAATTAGGAATTGTAGGTGCTGATATTCCCTACTAGAGCGGAATGGCAAATTAAGCTGTTGGACTATGCCAAAATGGCAAAACTGACCGGAAAGCTCAGGAACCAAGAAGACCAAAACTTTAACAAAGAATGGGGAAAGTTTACAGCTTATCTTGGAGACCACTGTAAGCAGATGAAAACATTAGCAGGACTGCAATAACACTTGTAATGTAGCGAGTACTATGGAGGTAATGGAGTTATATAAAATATGGACTATTGAAAAAGATGCAGTAAAAAAGGTTAATAATAGGACCCAAGGAGGGGAAGTTGAGAGGTCCAGTGATTCGGAGGAATCTTTAAATGTGGATGTGTATAGTTGTATTGTTATAATTTTATATTTGTAAAATCCAATAAAAAAATATTATTTTTACAAAAGAGAAAGTGCTTCTTTGCACAATGCATAAACTACGGAACTCCCTGCCACAGGAGGCAGTGGTGGCCACCAAGCTAGATGGCTTTAAAAAGGATTAGACACATTCACGGAGGAGAGGACTATTGATGCCCACAAGCCATGATGGCTCTGCTCAGCTACAGGCTGCAATTCTTCAGAATACCCATTACTGGAAACTACAGGAGGGGAGAGTGCTGCTCTTGTGTTCGAATCCTGCTGGCGGATTTCCCACAGACATCTGGTTGGTCACGGTGAGAACAGGGTGCTAGGCTGAATGGACCACAGGCCTGATCCAGCAGCGCTCTTATGTTCTTAACGCCCCATACTTTCCTGGGAGGAGGAGGGAGAGACGTGTGGGTTTTGTGTGTCTCAGTAGAACCCCCATGACTTCCTTATGCCTGGAATGTAGCCTACTGCAGACAGAGGCATTACCCTGCCCACTTTTGCATCTGACCCCTCTCACCACTGCTATGTGGCCCTCAGGACAATGACCATGAGGAAATGTGGCCCTTGAGCTGCAAAGCAGGTTCTCCCCTTAGGGAGAGCATGGGTTGCGGAAGGGTTAACAAGACCTTCCCTGGTCAGTAGGGGCGGGTCAGTTTGGATGGCCACTGAGGGTTTGTTGCTGGGGAGAATGTTATGTTGCTAATTTTGATTGACAGCCACAGCAAGCAGGTTGCGCTTTCGCTTTTGGGTGCTTGCAACGGATCTCCCGCCTGCAAACCCTATATTTAGGTGGTTTTTTTTTGCCGTGCTTGACGTTGCTGTGCCTGTCATGGGGTCGTCCGTATTGCTGTGGGGGCCTAGTAGGAATTTTGCCATCTGGCTGATTGGCTGGTGCCAGGTGGTTTTTCATACCTGCCAAGTTCCCGTCAGAGAAATAAGGGACCGGGCCGGAAATAGCAGACCGGAAGTTGCGCTGCTGCCATTTTGGAACTGGGCAAAGCAGCATCAAAAGTCGCTTCTGAGCATGCTCCGCCTAGTTCCAAAATGGCCGCCGCGCCAAAATAAACCGGGGAAAAACAAAAAAAATCCATTTTTCAGCTAGGAACAGCTGGAAAACGGGGATTTCCCGGGGAAAACGGGAGACTTGGCAGCTATGTCAGGTTTTTGTTTACTACATAGCAAACTGTCACAACTTGTAAGGTTGGCGGTTAGGCATTGGTTCTAATTGGATGGTGGAGGGGTAAGGATTTGGCTGGGCCTGCCCCTCAAAATTGCTGCTGCCTTTAGGGGTATTCCGTTAAAGGAATCCTGGGGCTCCGCATGTTTGCCCGTACCCCCATTAAGAGCTAGGACCGCGCATGAGCCTCGGGGAGCACCTGGGGGAGAGGTCATAGGGCGTGGTGCCCTGCCCCAGCCTCTCTCAGAGGGTGCTTACCTATCCTGACTTCCCCAGTACGCTAGGGGAGTCAGATCCGTCCCAGGCGGGGGACAGATGGCATGGGAACCAATGCCTAAGCAACCACTCACGTTCAGTTGTATTTAAATAAAGTTGTGGCCAAAATTAATGCCAAAAACCAAAACTTAATTTCCGTGTGAAGTGTGAATTATTTGGTGGGAAGTCTTGGTACCTCAGCACGCAAAGACTCCCTGCTTCTGCATAGCGCAAACAACAGAACTCGATGAACCAGCCTATCTTCCCGGCTCGCTTTGGGGACGGTCAAAAAAACTGAGGCCGGTGCTATGTTTCTAGCAGACAGAATGAGAAAGAAAGGAGGGAAAGGAGGGAGATTGAGGGTGATGCCTGCCTGGGAGTGGTTCTGTGAAGATATCCTTGAATAGCTATAATTGCATGCAGCTGGCAGTAAAGCCAGGTGGCTGGACCCCTCTTGCTTTCCTGCGGAGAATCGTGCCACGCATGGAAAACGGAAAGTGCCCCTTGCGCTCGCCTTGCCGCCGGTCCATCTTTGTCTCAGACAGTGTACATCTGGATCCGGAGACATCCCCAAAGGCTTTATCTCATGGAATAAAAAGGACCAGCGAGTCCTCCTCTGGGGAGAGCGCCCTCCCTTTCCTCGGGAAGCCAAGGAGGCTTAATGCAAAGGCAGCGGGTATCTGCCGTGCCAGCTGGGAGCATGAGTGCGCCACGGCCAGGGGAGAGAGAGAAAAAAAATCTCAGTGAAGCAGAAAATAGGATCGGCTTCTGCCACCGCTGGACCTCGGCGAGAGCCAAAAACGCTGGTGGGAGTTCCTGTGCCTTTCCTTTTAAAAACAAAACAAAAAGCCTTTTCAGGTTTGGATAGCCAGGAAGCAGCAAATTCTTGCAGGATTTAGAATCTATAGCTTGCGGATTTCAGCACAGGGTCTCCAGAGACACACCTACGCCCCACTTTTGCCTGCTCTCTTTTTATTGATTGATTGAAACTATTTTTTTTTCAGCACAAACATTCCCAGGGTGAGGCATGAGAACTCAGCACAATAATATAAAATGAGAACAGATAAAACACATTACTAAAACCAACTTGGAAGCATCTTGTTGTCGTTTAGTCGTTTAGTCGTGTCCGAAGCATCTTATTCCTCCATAAATGACTTGTGGGTATATGGCTGGCCTAAGGCTCCCAAATCTGTGTTTGACAGGCCTGCCACAACCCCATAACACGTAATCTAATCCCTTCCAGACACCAAGGTACTCAGGGACTGAGGAGGGTGCCCACTATGTCTCTGCATCATCCATGTTCTCGCCTCACTTCCCCCTTGTCGGTCTTCACCTGGGGAGTTATATGCCAGCCCCTCTCTGCACTGGATATCATTGGAGCCTACAGGCCAACATGGAGATGCAGCAGAAATGTCCTGTGTCAAAGGAGGATGCCTGGTGTGTCTCTAATTGAGTCACTCCCCCCAGGCTTGGCTTTTTCCAACAGGTAGACCAGCTCTGAACAATAATCGACAGATAATCTCAGAGGATGGGCGTGTCCCAGGGCAAGTAAGATCTACAGTGGTACCTCGGTTTATGAACACAATTGGTTCCGGAAGTCTGTTCATAAACTGAAGCGAACTTTCCCATTGAAAGTAATGGAAAGTGGATTAATCCGTTCCAGAGGGGTCCGCGGAGTACTCAACCTGAAGCGTACTTAACCCGAAGCACGGGCGTAATTGGTTCCGGAAGTCTGCTCATAAACTGAAGCGTTCATAAACTGAAGCGAACTTTCTCATTGAAAGTAATGGAAAGTGAATTAATCTGTTCCAGATGGGTCCGCGGCGTTCGTAAACCGAAAATTCGTTAAACGAGGTGTTCATAAACTGAGCTTCCACTGTACACTCATAGCTTAAGACTGCTAAACAGTGTTCAACTGGAGCCTACAGATGCAACAAGTTCACCAAGCGATATTCCGTATAAGCAGCCAGTTCAGGTGTTGTCATGATCACAAGGTTTTGGAAAGAAAGACGCTCAGACTTGGGCTTTGAATACATGCAGAAAGGCAGAGCTAAAAGCGTTCCTTTTTCTGCTGTTGAGCCTCTGGAAACCAGTTGCTGGAAAATATTAGTGAAAATAACTAAGAAAGATGCATACAGAATCATAAAATAAAAGATTTGTAGAATTGGAAGGGAACCCCAAGGGTCCTCTAGTCCAACCCCATGCAATTCAGCAATCTCAGCTAAAGCATCCGAGACAGATGGCCATCCAAATTCTGCTTAAAAACCTCCAAGGAAGGAGAGTCCACAACCTCCCAAGGGAGAATGTTCCACAGTCAAACAGCTCTTACTGTCAAAAAGTTATTCTAGATGTTGAGTTGGAATCTCCATTCTTGTAACTTGAAGCCATGGGTTCGAGTCCTACCCACCAGAGCAGGAGAAAACAAGCTTGCTCCATATTTGGTGAAATTGTTTTGTAAAAAAGAAGAAGTATATTAGACAAAATTGTTTACAAAAAATGTGTATAATAGAAGAAATGCACACAAAGATGTTGATAAATCTTCAGTATGGTTTCACACACACACCCCAAAAAAATTCAAACTGGTGTGGGAATGTGGAGAGCTGAGCTTTAAGACTGGGAAAATTACAAAAACTGAAACCGATTGATTCGCCATTTCCTAATGTGGGCGCTTGTTAGGAGGGACACCCTCTTTGCTGATGAACAAAGAATTCACCCTCTTATTCTTGAAGGTTTTGAGAGGGTTAAAGCGTATGGAAAGACCAAGATAAGCCAATGCCAGGGGTGCTTGCTAGGAAGAAATCGGGTTTAAATTCCTGGGTGATCTGAGTCCACTCTTCCCTGCGGCATTTTTTCAAGAGCTGCTTGGCAGGCTCATCTGATCACCATGAAACGTGGAGGAATAGACAGCCCTGCAAATGTCACAATTCCCCATGGATGACAAAACTGCGAAGGATAAACATGCAAGGCTCATCTGCAGGTTGGCAAGACCGCCGCCCAAGTTTGCATTGGGCGCCTGGCAACTTTTTGGAAACTCAAAACGAAAGCGAGTTTGTGCTTGGAAAAGGAGAACCCCCAGAGGGCTGCTCTGGTCTGTTTCAGCAATAAATTGGACAAGGAGCAATGGAACACCGTTGGACATGCATGCATATTTCTGGGATGACAGAGGTGTCCTCATTAAAAGGCATAGGGCCTGCCATAGAAATAGAGGAGAAATCCAATCCAGCTCTCATTTATAGGCTAAGAATTGTACTTTTAATGCAACATGGAAACTGAAACACAGCAATCATAGAGTTGGAAGAGACCACAAGGGCCATCCAGTCCAACCCCCTGCCAAGCAGGAAACACCATCAAAGCATTCCTGACATATGCCTGTCAATGCTTAAAGACCTCCAAAGAAGGAGACTTCGCCACACTCCTTGGCAGCAAATTCCACTGCCGAACAGCTCTTACTGTCAGGAAGTTCTTCCTAATGTATAGGTGGAATCTTCTTTCTTGTAGTCTGAATCCATTGCTCCGTGTCCGCTTCTCTGGAGCAGCAGAAAACAACCTTTCACCCTCCTCTATATGACATCCTTTTATATATTTGAACATGGCTATCATATCACCCCTTAACCTTCTCTTCTCCAGACTAAACATACCCAGCTCCCTAAGCCGTTCCTCACAAGGCATTGTTTCGAGGCCTTTGACCGTTTTGGTTGCCCTCCTCTGGTCCTAATAAAGCTTTTGGGCCTGATGTTGTCTATCCCTGTTTTACAGAATCGTGGCTGACATCCAAAACCAGGTTTCACATTTTGAAATAGTGGCAGATTTCTAAAACGCCCGTTGCAGACAGCACACATTACACTTCCCCCCTTGCTTCCAAGGCTAGCATGAGAGTGGGCTCACATCTTTCATCTGTTCAAAGAAAACTCCATCTCCATCCCCCCCCCCGTCTCCTGCCTCCCACACCTCACCCCCTCCTTAATATCCCTTGTTTTCTCTTTCCTGAAGAAGATGCTGCCTATAATTACAGAGCATGTTGGAATGGAGGTGCGATGGAGCAGAGCTTTCAATGTTTGTGCTTTGTCATATAAAATGACACAAATTATTATTTCGTCTTCCCGGTTAATAATGCACAGAATACTTGCCGATTTGAATGCAGCCGTGTTTACAGTGCTGAGTTAGAGGACAAAGGATGCCTTTTCTGTTGTTGTTGTTGTTCTGCTTTGAAATCGGGCGTCTGGGGGAGAGGCAATTCCAATGGAAAGCTTGCCAGCAGGACCCGAACTGGCATGGTAGAAAACATCAGGCACCGGCCCACTAGCGTTGCCACCTCTGGCTGGCGAAAATACGAGACAGGTCAGGCAAAATAAAAGACAGGTTGGGGAGATGGGGGACACACATACTCTCATGATGCCAAATCTTTCCCCCACCTTTTGTAGAGTTGAGTTCCCCACGTTTGGCCTCCCCTGTCCCTCACCACCCTGGCTCTGCTCTTCCCTTTGACTCACGTAGACGCGCCCGTACAAGAAATCATGGAATTTTTTTACGCCCTTCACGATTGCCAGACCCTCCTTGTCAATCTGTGAGTAGTTTCGTTCGGCTGCAGCAAGCGTCTGGGAGAAGTATGCCACCGGCACCTCTCTTCCATCCAGGAGTTGGTGTCCCAGGACAGCGCCGATGCCATAGGGAGAGGTGTCGCATGCCAGCACCACTGGCAGCCTCTCGTCGAAGTGTGCTAAGACCGAG
The DNA here is from genome assembly GCF_963506605.1 of Zootoca vivipara. NCBI lineage: Eukaryota > Metazoa > Chordata > Lepidosauria > Squamata > Lacertidae > Zootoca > Zootoca vivipara. Next base: position 4,906,944 of record NC_083284.1, on the reverse strand, counting down.
TTCGAGACGAGCAAGTCCTTGACTGCCTGGAATGCGGCCCTTTGTCGCTGGCCCCACACCCAAGGGGCCCTTTTATCTAGGAGTCTGTGTAGGGGCTCCGCTACCGCTGCCTTATGGGGAAGGAAGGCATGGTAAAAGTTCAATAGTCCCAAGAATGACTGAAGTTCGGGCTTGCTCTTGGGCGCTGGGGCCTCACAAATGGCCCGTACCTTGTCACCGGTTGGATGGACCCCTTCTGCGTCCACCTTAAATCCCAGAAAGTCCACCTGCGGCACTCCCAGTAAACACTTTTCCCGCTTCACCTTGAGGCCCGCCGTCTGGAAACGGTGCAGGACGGAGCGGAGGCGGTCCTCAAATTCCTCTGGTGTGGGCCCGGCGATCAGTACATCATCGAAGAAGGGGGTGACGCCAGGAATCCCTTTAAGGAGAGAGTCCATTAGATTCTGGAATATGCCTGGTGCCACGCTAACGCCAAATTGCAGCCGCTTTACTCTGAATGCCCCTCTGTGCGTCACGATCGTCTGAGCCTCTGCTGTGGCTTTGTCCACAGGCAACTGTTGATACGCTTGGGCCAAGTCCAGTTTGCCAAAGATTTTTGACCCAGCCAGGGTGGCGAGGACATGGCTGACCACTGGCACTGGGTATGCATGGGCCGTGAGAGCCTTGTTTATGGTGCATTTGTAGTCTGCACAGATGCGGACCGAACCGTTAGGCTTGACGGGTGTGACAATTGGAGTTTCCCAGGGGGCGTTGGGCACCGGCTCCAGCACTCCTTGCTCCACGAGCCGGTCCAATTCCTCGTCTATGCGGGGTTTCAGGGCGAACGGGACCCGGCGGGCCTTGTGCCTGATGGGTCGTACAGCGGGGTCTAGCTGTAGGGCAATGGGGGGTCCTGTATATCGTCCCAATGCCCCATCGAAAACCCCTGGAAACTCTTTGCATATGGCGTCCACGTCCACTTGTAAGCTAGTGCGGTTCACCCCGGTAACGGCTAGCCCCAGAGGTCCAAACCATGCCAGTCCCAGTAAGCTAACGTAGGGGCCCTTAACTACCAGCAAGTCCAATTGTTGCTTTCGCCCTCGATATTGCACCCTGAAGGTCCCCACCCCCATAGTAGGGACCTTACGTTTCTGGAAGTCCCGGAGGGTGAATGGGGCCGGCCTTAGTTTGGGACCCCCATTAGGGCACAGTTCCCTTAATGTTCGGGCCGAGATTATGGATAGAGTTGAACCCGTGTCCAGCTCCATACGGCATGGGGCTCCCTCTATCTGTACCTCTATATAAATTTTCTCTGTGCTGGGATGGGGCAACTGGAATACCTGGTAGTCCGTGATCTCCGTCGAGTTGCCTTGGTGCATGGTGCCGTGTGACCTGGGGCTCCTGGGTCGGTCATCTGATGCTTGTCAACGTGTGAGTCGAGCCCGACACACCCGGGCGATGTGTCCTAATTTTCTGCACTGCCTGCACTCTGCGTTGCGGAAACGACAGGTCCTCCTCTCGTGGTTCTCCCCGCAGCTTGCACAGTTCCCTCCTTCTCGTCGAGGCTGCTGTGGTGTGTGTGCTGCTTGAGTGCGCCGCTGTACTCTGTGTACTTCCTCCCTGTCAGATTCGGATTCGTCGGTGAGGTCTTCGTGGTAGACCCTCGGTTGGGATGGCGGGGCCGGTCGTGCCTCTTGCGTTGACCTCTCGGCGGCTTCGGTTGCCAGGGCTTCCTCCAGAGCAATCTGGAACGTGAGGTCTTTTTTGGCGTAGAGGCGTCGTTGCAACATCTCGTCCCTCAGGCCACCGACGAGGCGGTCACGAAGCATGTTCTCCAATTCTGAGAAGTTGCATAACCGGGCGGCTTGGCGGAGGGAGGTCACAAACCCAGTTATGGTTTCGCCCGGGGCTTGCCGCTTTGCGTAGAAGGCATTTCGGCAAGCTACCACCGAGGGCTGTGGTGAGAAGTGCTCCTTCAGCCGTTCCATTATTGTTTTGTAAGAGACGGTAGCGACATCTCTAGCTGCAAGGAGAGCCCGGGCGATTTCAAAGTCTCCTCTCCACAGACGCTGAAGAATGTCGCCCTCTTCATGGCATCGTTGGTGACTTCTTTCGCTTGCAGGAGGAAGTTGAAACGGGCGGCGTACCCTTCCCAGTCTCCTGATGCTGGTTTGAATGGCGAGAAGCTGCTGTCGGTTGCCATTCTGGGTTCCTTGGGTCCTGGAGCTGAAGCCTGGATGCACGGTGCGATGCAGCGGTGCAGCAGGTGGCGGTGCTGCGGTGCAGTGCGTGGTGGCGGTCAGCTCAGCAGGATCCCACCTTCGTCGCCAGTGAAATATACTCGGAGTCGAGAGTGAATTTCATGCTCTTTATTCAGCTCATAGTCATCAAGGAGGAGAAGAGAAGACGAATCGCTCTTTTCCCAAAACCATCTGCTTATATACATTATTTACACAATGGGCCTTGCGTGATTGGCTACTTCAGGGCTACACCTGTGGGCCAATTATATTGTGGATTGACTTCTGCCTGCAGCCTGATTGGCTGCTCCTACAGGCCAATCAGGTAGCAGATTCACTTCTGCCAGCCGCCTGATTGGCTGCTCCAGCAGGCCAATCAGGTTGCGGATTCACTTCCACCTGGAGTTGGATTGGGTAGCTCCCGCTGATTCTGAATCCTATTGTTCTAGGATTCAGCTCAGTACAGAACACCCACCTTTTGTAGAGTTGAGTTCCCCACGTTTGGCCTCCCCTGTCCCTCACCACCCTGGCTCTGCTCTTCCCTTTGACTCACGTAGACGGGCAGAGGCCAGAGGTAGATGGCTGTTGTAGCTCTGTGAGCTTCCAGCCATGGCAGAGCTCAGTGGAGGGAGAAGGCAGCCAGCCAGCCAAGTTTCAGGGGGGTACTTGCCTGGAGGCAGAGTCCGTAGACAAGGTCCAGTCCAGATAACATGCCCCCGTGTATAAGACGGCCCCTGTTTTTGAGGATGCAAAATTAAGAAAATGGGGGGGGGGGTTGCCCAGAGTTGTTGAGCTTCTTTTTGTGAGCTGCCACTCACAAGAGTAGCCTATCATCTGTCTCTCCGCACCGGCAGAAACCGCCAATCGCACGCCCTAGCGCCTGCTCTAGTGCCAGGGACACCAAAATGCTTGTTTACAAAGCTATTGTACTACCAACCTTACTGTATGCTTGTGAAACATGGACCACTTATAAATGCCATCTCCAACTTCTCGAAAGATAACGAAAAATCTTACACATCACTTGGGAAGACGAGAGAACTAATATCACTGTACCGGATGAAGCAAAGATCACCAGTGTTGAAGCAATGATTCTTCAACGTCAACTTCATTGGACTGGTCATGTTGGGCGGATGCCTGAGTATCGTCTTCCAAAGCAACTACTCTATTTCAAACTTAAAAATGGAAAGTGTAATGCTAGTGGTCAACAAAAGAGGTTTAAAGACACACTCAAGGCAAATCTTTAAAAATGTAGTATAAACACCAACAACTGGGAAACACTGGCCTGCGAGCGCTCCAGTTGGAGAACAGTCTTTATCAAAGGTGTCATGGACTTTGAAGACACTCGAACTCAGAACGCAAGGGAGGAACATGCTAAGAGGAAGGCCTGCTTGGCAAATCCACCCCGTGATCAACTCCTGCCCAGGAACAAATGTCCCCACTGTAGAAGGACGTGTGGGTCCAGAATTGGCCTCCACAGTCACTTACTGACTCATTTGTTAAAACCATGTTTATGGAAGACAATCTTACTCAGCTACGAGGGATCGAAGAAGAAGAAGAAGAAGAAGAAGAAGAAGAAGAAGAAGAAGAAGAAGAAGAAGAAGAAGAAGGAGAAGGAGAAGAAGAAGCCAACCTACACCAGCCACCAATAACACACCAAATAGCCGCTTACAATCTCTGCCTTGCGGCAGCAACCTATCACACATCCACCCTATGCCCTATCCATGTATAAGACAACAGTTAAGTTATGAAATTAGTTTAAGTGTTGTTGTTGTTGATTGATTGATTGAATTTATATACGACCCAGGGTCTCAGGACATTTCACAGAAAAGATCAACATAAAAACCACAATATATATAATCAAAAATAACAACCCAATAGCATCCCCCCAAAAAAGACCCACATTTTAAATTAGAGATGCATTTAATTAGAAATGCGGGTGGCACTGTGGTCTAAACCACTGAGCCTCTTGGGCTTGACGATCAGAAGGTCGGCGGTTCGAATCCCTGTGACGGGGTGAGCTCCTGTTGCTCTGTCCCAGCTCCTGCCAACCTAGCAGTTCGAAAGCACACTAGTGCAAGTAGATAAATAGGTACCCCTGCGACGGGAAGATAAATGGTGTTTCCGTGCGCTCTTCTTTCTGTCACGGTGTTCCATTGTGCCAGAAGCGGTTTAGTCCTGCCGGCCACATGATGCGTAAAGCTGTCTGTGGACCAATGCCGGATCCCTCGGCCTGAAAGCGAGATGAGTGCCGCAACTCCATAGTCGCCTTTGACTGGACTTAACCATACAGGGGTCCTCTACCTTTTTACCTTTAAGATGTCAATCAAATCAACCAAAGGCCTGGTTAAAATAGAACGTTTTTGATTGGGGCCTAAAGGGGTATAATGAAGGTGCCAGGTGAGTGTCTCTGGAGAGAGCATACCACAGATGGGAAGCCACTGCAGAAAAGGCCCTGCAGAAAAGGCATTGCCACCCTCTGGACCTTTCAAGGAGGAGGCACAGAAGGTGAGTCCAGGTAGCTTCATATGGAAAGAGGTGGTCCTTGAGGTTGGATGAAGAACTTTCTTTTATCTGCCCTAGACCACCCAAAATTCAGCTACTTTGGATGTCCACAAGAGACAGAGGAAAACTTTTCTCTGTCCAGTTTCACCACACCATGCATATAATTTTTGCAAACTTTCACCATGTCACCTTTTGCTCACCTTTTCTTTCAACTAAAAATGGTAAATTCAACCCTCTGCTTCGGGCTGATTGCAAGCCAGTGTACAGATTCTCAGCAATTCATTTCCAGAACCATATCCCCGTCCCTTTTAAGCATCTGGCTTTAAATAACCAGACGGGCAGTGGTGGTGGTGGTGGGAATTAAAAACTGGAAATGGGAAGTCAATTAAAATCAACTGCATCATAAAAGGTGCTTAGCGAAACACAAAAACGCCAGTGCTATTTTTAAACAGAGATTGCACTTGTTGTTCATGCTTTCCAAACCCCGTCTAAATTAAGAGCCCGGCACAATTAAACTGCAACCTTTAACTGGGACTCCTGCAGTTGGTAATACAAAAGCACCAGACGCTGTCAAATCGATTGATAGCGCAGGAAGGCAGAATTAAAGCACAGGATTCATTTTTCTTTCTGTATAAAAATTGATCTAGCTTTTGTGGTGGTTGTTATTGCGGTTTGGGCTGACTTTCACACACACACACACACACACACACACACACACACACACTTTTGCCAAAATGATAAAATCAATGCAAACTAACGGTGACACCAAGGCTGGCGAAGGCAGTAGAGAGTTCAGACAATTCATTCCAAAGCTATTATAACAGAGCCTCTGTATACAGAAGCAGTTTAATACTTAATGCAGGGGTTTGAAAACTCTGGCTCTGGGGCTGAATGTGTGGGACAATATTGCAGTCAAACCAATAATTCATGCTTTGCCAGATGGGCACATGAAAGGGCGGAGGCTCACAGAACTTTCCTGCAAAATTTGCTAGCAGGAACTCTGTGAGATCCCTTGCACTGCACACTTCCTTCCTGCCAGGGAAGCCTCCACTTTCTCCATCAAGCTTCAAAGCTGACCAGATGTGCAGGTCTGAGCTCTGCAGCTCAGACAGCATTTCTGAACTTACATTTTGTACTTTTGCAACTTAGATAGGTAGCTATAAACCTGCTGAATTTTGCTCCTGTAGCTACTGCTTCAAGACCTAGATTATGTAAGTAAATGCTACTTTTATTTCTTCACAAAGCAATATGTGTGTGATTCTTGTTTTGAAGGATAGGAAAATGGGCACTACCAGGAAGAAATCAGTCTGCCTTAAAACATCCTGGATTATTGTTTCTAGAAGGCTCTTGAAGGACCAGGTGCGCAGCCTGGGAGTCATTTTGGACTCACAGCTGTCCATGGAGGCGCAGGTCAGTTCTGTCTCCAGGGCAGCTGTCTATCAGCTCCATCTGGTACGCAGGCTGAGACCCTACCTGCCCGCAGACTGTCTCGCCAGAGTGGTGCATGCTCTAGTTATCTCCCACTTGGACTACTGCAATGCGCTCTACGTGGGGCTACCTTTGAAGGTGACCCGGAAACTGCAATTAATCCAGAATGTGGCAGCTAGACTGGCCGAGACCACATAACACTGGTCCTAAGATACCTACATTGGCTCCCAGTATGTTTCCGAGCACAATTCAAAGTGTTGGTTCTGACCTTTAAAGCCCTAAATGGCCTTGGTCCTGTATACGTGAAGGAGTGTCTCCACCCCCATCGTTTAGCCCAGACACTGAGATCCAGCGCCGAGGGCCTTCTGGCAGTTCCCTCACTGCGAGAAGCAAAGCTACAGGGAACCAGGCAGAGGGCCTTCTCGGTAGTGGCGCCCGCCCTGTGGAACGCCCTTCCATCGGAGGTCAGGGAGATGAACAACTACCTGACATTTAGAAAACACCTAAAGGCAGCCCTGTTTAGGGAAGTTTTTAATCTGTGATATTTTAATGTATTTTTGTATTTGTTGGAAGCCGCCCAGAGTCGCGGGGGGAAACGCAGCCAGATGGGCGGGGTAATAATAATAATAATAATAATAATAATAATAATAATAATAATAGAAGATTAAACCATCCTTAATTTAGCTTCCACTCGTGTGATAATGACTAGACAATATATCCTTTACTAGTGTTGAAATCCATTCCTACATAATGTGGCCCTAAGCCTCTCTATCTGGCCCTCAGAACTCTTCCTTGGCCACATCCCTTCCCCAGTCACATCTTCCTTTAGTATTTTTGTTGGGATGTGTCTTTGAACTCAGATTATTCCTTTTGCTTGCCAGGATGGAGTGTGATTTGTGAGCTTACTGTGCAAAGGTAAAGATTTACATGCATTGCTCCACCCATTTTTTCATTTGGCCCCACCCACTACTGGTATGTGGCCCCTGGAAGGTTGCCCAGAATTGAATGTGGCCCTCAGGCTTTACAAAGGTTCCCCATTGCTGACTTAATTTCAGATCAATCAGTCATCCGATAGCTGACTGCTGGTGATGGCTGCAAGCTTATATGGGTGTGAAATTCATGCATGACAGATGCTTGGGGTGGATAATATTTATTATGCCCCAAAGGGGAGGGATGACAACAATTCCTACTATGGCAGAGAACTGGGTGGACAAAGTATGTGGCTTTGAATTTATGTCTGAATTGTGTTCCAGAGGGAGAGAAATTCTGTTCCATTCACCTACCAAATTCACACATTATGAAATTTGCACTGGTCTGAATTTTGCAATGCAATTCCACATCCAAATAATACGTACAGGAATGCATAAACTAGGGTGAAGTACACATTTAAATGCACACATTTGAGGGCATAACATGCAGTGTGTTATACCAGGCAAAACTGCTTTGCATATATATACAGTGTTACCTCGGTTTACGAACACCTCGGTTTACGAATTTTCGGTTTACGAAACCGAATTTCGGCACACCATTTGAATGAGAATGGGCATCAACTTTGGGGGGCCCTGGGGCATGGGCGTACCCAGGAACAAATCTGGACCCATCTGGAGCGGATTAATCCACTTTCCATTACTTTCAATGGGAAAGTTCACTTCAGTTTATGAACGCTTCAGTTTATGAACAGACTTCCGGAACCAATTACACCCATGCTTCATGTTAAGTACGCTTCAGGTTGAGTACTCCGCGGACCCGTCTGGAACGGATTAATCCACTTTCCATTACTTTCAATGGGAAAGTTTGCTTCAGTTTATGAACGCTTCAGTTTAAGTACTCCGCGGACCGCCTGGAACAGATTAATCCACTTTCCATTACTTTCAATGGGAAAGTTCACTTCAGTTTATGAACAGACTTCCGGAACCAATTGAGTTCATAAACCGAGGTACCACTGTGTGTGTGTGTCTCTCTCTCTCTGTGTGTGTGTGTGTGTATGGAAAACGCTTCCAAACATATTAGGAGAAATTCATACTGTATGTGGGCTGGAACTGGTCTGTGACCGTAATAATAAATTCATTCATACTAGAATGCTGATGACTCTTCATGATTTTAAAAACACACAAACAAAATAACAAAGGTATGTGTCGATGTAGAGAACTGAATGTAAGAATGGAAAAATGAGAAACTAAGAGAAACCAAAATTGTCAAATTCATCCTTCCCTTGTTAGAAAAGAGGGACAGCAAATTGCAAAAAGAAATTATTTAATATGGTGGAGACCATTTGCTGAATATAGGTGGAACATCTAGACCAGGCACCCCCAAACCTCGGCCCTCCAGATGTTTTGGACTACAATTCCCATCTTCCCCGACCACTGGTCCTGTTAGCTAGGGATCATGGGAGTTGTAGGCCAAAACATCTGGAGGGCTGCAGTTTGGGGATGCCTGGCCAAGACCAATTTATGGATCTCTGGCAGCTTATGAATCCCTGACAGATAGTCATCCAACCTCTGTTAAAAAATTTCCAATGAAGGAGAGTCCATTATAAAATACTGCAAGTTTGTTTCAGTCTAGCTGATGTTCAAACTTTGCATAGTTTGCTTTTTGGATGGCGGTAAAGAAAATGACAAGGGACCCAGGTGGCACTGTGGGTTAAACCACAGAGTCTAGGGCTTGCTGATCAGAAAGTCGGCGGTTCGAATCCCTGCGACGGGGTGAGCTCCCGTTGCTTGGTCCCAGATCCTGCCCACCTAGCAGTTCGAAAGCACATCAAAGTGCAAGTAGATAAATAGGGACCACTCCGGTGGGAAGGTAAACAGCGTTTCCGTGCGCTGCTCTGGTTCGCCAGAAGCAGCTTTGTCATGCTGGCCACATGACCCGGAAGCTGTCTGCGGACAAACGCTGGCTCCCTCGGCCTATAGAGCGAGATGAGCGCCGCAACCCCAGAGTCGGACACGACTGGACCTGATGGTCAGGGGCCCCTTTACCTTTACCTTTAAAGAAAATAACACACATATAAATTGATGGCTATTGGGCATGCCAGCTAAGCTGGGCTTCCACACGCAAAGGATACTTATGAGAAGCAGCTTCCAGTTACAGATGGAGAAGGGAGGGCACTGTCACTCTCATGCCCTACTTGGAACTTCCCGGGGACTTCTGATCATGCTGTGAGACAGGGTTCATCAACTTTGGGGCCTCAGATGTTGTTGGACTCCAACTCCCATCATGCCAAGTCACCTTCGACAGTGGTCAGGTATGATGGGATTGGTAGTCCACCATTGGAGAACAAAGGTTGAAGGACACTGCTGCAGGAAATACAAGGCAAGGTTAGCTCTGGGGGAGCCAGACTTGGTGGCCTCTGCACAGAATCATAGAATGATTCAGAATAAGTCTGGATTTTCTCAGACATTACCAGGGACGCAGGTGGCGCTGTGGGTTAAACCACAGAGCCTAGGGCTTGCTGATCAGAAGGTCGGCGGTTCGAATCCCTGTGACGGGGTGAGCTCCTGTTGCTCGGTCCTAGCTCCTGCCCACCTAGCAGTTCGAAAGCACATCAAAGTGCAAGTAGATAAATAGGAACCGCTACAGCAGGAAGGTAAACGGCGTTTCCGTGTGCTGCTCTGGTTTGCCAGAAGCGGCTTTGTCATGCTGGCCACATGACCCGGAAGCTGTACGCCGGCTGCTTCGGCCAATAATGCGAGATGAGCGCGCAACCCCAGAGTCAGTCACGACTGGACCTAATGGTCAGGGGTCCCTTTACCTTTACCTTTACCAGGATTTCAAAGGTGGAATTGACGTCTGGGGGGAATTTCCTTGACTCATCCTACAAGGAGGGTTCCTATGCTAACGCAATGCCTTCAACCTATGGTTTCCCTTCGGAGTGATTCCGAGGTCATGTTTATGGCATTCCTCCAGCCTGGAAAACGAGCTCCGCTTTGCAACTAGGGGAACTTTAGTTCCACCACCTGGGAGCAGCCCTGCCGAGGCAGCTCTTGTTATTATGACTTCTTTTAAAAAACCAAAAAAGAAAAAAAAAGAAGACAAAAATTGATTTATGTAAATTAAACAGCAAGAAATACCAGCACTCCAGTCAGGAGCAGAAATGCTGCTTTTACAAGCTCAATATTTCACACAGATTATTCATTCTTCTCCGTGAGCTATTACCTCTTTGCCTCCTCTTATATTTTTACCGATAGCATTAAATGCTGGATGTAGGCAATATCTTTGATCTATGGACAATTTACAACACTGGGTCACATGACACGCACAGGAGAGGCAGGCCGGGCTGCTCTCTCTCTCTCCCCCCCCCCCCAATCCACCCCTATTACCTTATCGGCTTGTACATAACGGAAACACACACACACACACACACACCAACCGACCCAAGAGCTACCCTTGCTGGCCTCAGCTCCATCAAGCAAGCAGCATCTCTGTGGGGATGTCTGAACAGCCGTTTCGAAAGAGAGCCGATGGGCATCCATTGAAGACCCTTGTGTCTTGGGGACGATCGCCGGCCTGTAGAATGGACACCCTCAGAAAGTGTGGTGGGCTCTCCTTCGCTGCAGCTATTTCTTTTTCTTTTTGGATGAACCCCTATTTATTATTATTATTATTATTATTATTATTATTATTATTATTATTATTACAAAGTAATAATCATAAATAAATAAGAATAAAAATGTGCACCCCGCCACCGAGACCATTCCATTGTAAATATCCAACATCCCAAAATTCCAACACCTCTTGCGATGGTTTTCCATTTTAACAGTACAACTTCCATAAACACCTTCCATATCTTATCAAAATCATTTCTCCTGGGTATTCTCCATCTTACCTTAATGGGATGTGTTAATTTATCACTAAAAGTTATATCCCACACCTCTTTATACCATTCTTCCATTCTTTTATTCACCTTGCCCCTTATAATAAGTATAATAATAATTTATTATTTTATGCCCCAGCCACTCTGGGTGGCTTCCAACCGAATATTGAAAACAGTACAGCACTTCCACTTCCTAGCTATCATAAGTTGTACAGCTGTCAATAAATTTGTGAGCAAGTCCTTCATAGCCTGCGAACCTTCCACCCCATCATATATTGAGAATAGGGCTACCTCTGGACTTTCGGTCAGCTTTAACCCAGTGATTTCTATTATCTCCTTAAACACCCTTTGCCAGAAAAGAATTGTACATATTTACATCCCTACCGCATGTGAACATAATTCCCTGTTTCCTGGCATCCCCTCCAACATAACACCAAATATTCCTTGTTTATTTGATTTAATCTGACTGGTGTTAAATACCATCTCCAAACTAATTTATAGTAATTTTCTTTTATTCTTATAGACAACATTTTCAACATATGAGTCTCCCTTATTTCCCCCCAGCTTTGGCTATCTACCTGCCCCTTTTCCCACACCTCTTTTAATTGATCTTTTCTATTGGAGCTTTTTCAACAGAGGTTGGGGGGGGGCACCTGTTGGGGATTCTTCGCCCATGATGCTTGCCTTGCAGGGGGTTGGACTAGATGATCCTCAGGGTCCCTTCCACCTCTGATTCTATGTGATATTCTGTGAGATGAGGGTGCTGAGAGTTGTTAGGAGGACTCTTATTTCCCTCACAGCACTGAAATTCTCAGAGGGGCTTCACAACTCTGAGAATTGTAGTTCTGTGAGGGGAATAGGGGCTTCCTATTAATACTAATAATATCATCATTTTTATTTATATCTCAGCTTTTTCCCCGATGCAGAACAGCTAAAAACATAGGATAAAAAGCCACAATTAGCAAATGCATACCCTTCAACATTTCCCCGATAAAAATTGAGACATCCTAAGGAAAAGCGGAACATTCCGGGATCAAATTAGAACTTCTGGGACAACTTCTGGGATGGCAGCCCCTGTCGTAAGTGTAGGTTTGGGTGAATTTCATTAAAAATAGCTCAGAATCTTCTTCGTTTTGGAGATTTTGCAACTTTGGGCCAAACTAAAAAAATAAAATAAAAAAGCTTTAAAACCTCAACAATTTTTGTGTCTGGATTTTCACTTTCTGAGATACGGCAACCCTACGTCAGGGTGTCGGGAGGAGCCAGCGATGGAGCTGAATGTGGCAGCCATGTGGCTTCAATGGCCGTTGCCTCCTCTTCTGCTTTCTCCTGGTGGTGGGAGGGTGGTGGGAATGGGTGATTGGCTGATAGGTGTGGGAACCCTGTGGATGACTGTAAACGACTGCAGTTGGTCTTGGAGGAAAAAGGTTTACCACACCTATCAGCCAATCACCCATTCCCACCACCCTTCTGAGTAATACCCCTCCCCACCCTCTCACTATATAGAAGGGTCTGGTGACTTCTGTTTCTGTGTATCTGAAGAAGTGTGCATGCACATGAAAGCTCATACCAATGACAAACTTAGTTGGTCTCTAAGGTACTACTGGAAGGATTTTTTATTATTATTTTGTTTTCATTAATATTGTGTGTGTGATCTATTAAAACGTACAGATCACCCTAACAAACTCTCAGCACCTTTAACAAACTACAGCTCCCAGCCTTCGTTGGGGGAAGCCATGCCTATTTAATAGTGGCACCACAGTGCTTTAAATGTAGGGCATGAATGAGGCCTCAGTTAGTTTCTGCGTTGCTCTGGTAGAACTCGGCAGGGAGGAGGACAAAACTAGACTTAGTCGGGCTCTCTGGCTCCACCTGCTGTTGGGCTCCTTGCCTTCTGTCCTATCAACATCCAACATGCACCAGCCACCACTGGGGTCAGGCTCCTCTGTGCAAGGTCCTAGACCTTTGACACTCTTGTGCACAAATGCACGGAAATCCCCGCTTGCTTGGAGGAACACCAATCTGGAGTGCCCATTTTTAAGGAACAGGGCAACAGCTTGGCATCAGTTCCTTAGGGTGGCCTGTGAGTTTCGCGGGGCAGGGGAATGCAAGATAGAGAAGTGTGCTCTGGTTGGCTGGGGAGAAGGTGGCGAGATTTTCTCTGCAGTTTTGCTACTGTTGGCACCCGGCCCTTGGGAGGTTGTTTCGAAGGCAATGCAGCCCTCAGACAGAAGAAGCTCCACTGCCCCAGGTGGCCTCAAAATTTGTAAAGTAAGAGGCACTCCCCTTTTCACAACGTACTCCTGCAATGCAGGGGGTCGACCCTTTGCAGGCACATCCAGCTCTAAATAATAATAATAATAATAATAATAATAATAATAATAATAATAATTCCCCAGCCACTCTGGGCGGCTCCCAACAGAATTCACAATAGAACATCAAACATTTTAAAAAAAACTTCCCTAAATTTTCAGATGTCTTCTAAAAGTCTTGACATCTGATGGGAGGGCATTCCCCAGGGTGGGCACCACCACTGAGAAGGCCCTCTGCTTGGTTCCCTGCAACCTCACTTCTCGCAGGGAGGGAACCGCCAGAAGGCCCTCGGAGGAGGACCTCAGTGTCTGGGCTGAACAATGGGGGGTGGAGATGCTCCTTCAGGTATATAGGGCTGAGGCCATTTAGGGCTTAAAAGGTCAGCACCAATACTTTGATTTGTGCTTGGTTCTGTGGTGGCTACATTTATTTTATTTATTAAGTTAATAAATAACAACCAAGCAGTTTGAAAGCACCTCAAAGTGCAAGTAGATAAATAGGTACCGCTCCAGCGGGAAGGTAAACGGTGTTTCTGTGTGCTGCTCTGGTTCGCCAGAAGCGGCTTTGTCATGCTGGCCACATGACCTGGAAGCTGTACGCCGGCTCCCTCGGCCAGTAAAGCGAGATGAGCGCTGCAACCCCAGAGTCGGTCACAACTGGACCTAATGGTCAGGGGTCCCTTTACCTTTACCCTCCAACTTTCCTCCAATGAAAATAGGGACATCCTTTTTTTAATATAATTTTTATTGATTTTATAATAAACAAAGAAAATACAGAAAGGTAAACAGTCATAATTTCACACCTTCTTCCATCCCCCCCCCATGAGTCCCCTCCTGCCACAAGAAAGACCCATGCTGAGCAGATAGTCGGAGGTGGTTCATTTTAAGTGGCTGGGTTTCTCCCCTCCCCCTCCTCCCCTCCCCAAGGGCCCACCCCTGCCACCGGTGGGCCCCAGAGTAACAGGGGGAGACTGAGTCGGGTGTCCGCCCAACCAACATTCCCAACCCTGATCACATATGTAAAAATAAAGAGAAAAAAAAGGAAAATAGGATCCCTAGCCCCCCCAAAGTCCCCCAAAAAAGAAAATGAAAGAGGAAAAAAAGGAGAAAAAACCTAAAAAAGAAAACATGAAAAAAGAAAAAGAAAAAATACATAAAAATTCCCAAATCTTTCACATTATCATTGTGACTTCCTCAAATCTCTTCTTCCTGGTTTTCCTAACTTCTCTAATTTAATATGGCGAATTTTCTACCCCAGTTTCAACTCTTATTCTTATAATATTGACTTGTTCCTCCTCCTTCTTCATGCTGCCCCCCCCCACAAGTCCCCTCCTGCCACAAGAGGAACCTGCTAGGTGCAGCACTTCAAAGGTTCCATTTTTGTGTCTGGGCTTCCCTCCACCCCCTCCTCCCCCCCCTCCAGAGCACCTTTTAGCAGTTTTTTTTTTGTCTTTTAGCAGTTTTGACAGCTTTGACAGCTGTCAAAAAAATTTCTCCCCTGACACAGGTGTTTCTGGGCAAAGAAAGGAGGGAAGGCGGCCCTCCATCCAGACACTTATCTAAACACAAAAATACTAATACAAATCTAAAAATTGTTTCCCAAGCCATTCTTCTACCTCCCTCCAGAAAACTAAATTTTTATATCTACTAACTCTCCTTTCTCCTCCCGGTGTCCTTCCCCCCCCCCCTTTAGATCAGCAGTCCTTTAACAAGCCAAGCTTTCAGAAACCGTTAATCAATCACCAAAATACTTTTTAGCTAGAATTTTTCACCCAACTCCCATTCTTTCCCACTTCCCAATCCAGGCCTCTGTCTCCTCCCCCCCTTCTGCCTTTCCTTTCCCTCTGTTGCCCATGCCCAATTTTTAGACCCTCCAGGAGCCTTCTTTTCTTGAGTCTTTTAATCATATTGTTGTTCTTGACAGCTGTCTTTTTCCTTTTCAAGTCCTTGTTGTTCTTCCTCCAGATCACATTTTTTACATTCCATCTCAGTTTTTGCGAAATCCACTTCTTGTTCTTTAGTCTCAGGTAGGCTTTCAACATTGTCCTCAAAGTCCTGCTCTTGAACCAAAGTCTCTACAGATGTTATGCTGGAGTGTTGCAGTGTCCTATGTATGTCCTTCAAAATCTCCAAATAGTTCAGAACAGCTTCTTGGAAGCTTAGTGAATACATTGTTTTCATTCCTTCTAACCACAAACAGGCAGTAGATTAGGAGACAGAGCACACTGGAAATTTCCACTCACTCACAGTTCCCTCCATCTTGGCTGTTCCTTCCATTGTATTTAACTTTTCCACAAATAAATCCTCTCTTAAGTCCAAATGCTTCTCTTTTAGTAAAATCTTACAGCCAGTTAAACTCTCACCGAATTTTTAGAAATTTTTCTTGTCTTTTAGCAGTTTTGACAGCTTTGACAGCTGTCAAAAAAATTTCTCCCCTGACACACTTGCTGTTCCTCAGGAGGTGCCGGCACCGGGTTTTGTAAAGAGATACAAAGTCTTTGTTTCTTTCAGGTGCTAATAACAAAATATCTTTTTCGGCTTTGGAATGTTTAATGCGCCTCTTAATCAGCCATTAGGAAGAGATCGACTCCCGTTTTTAAATCTCTTCCGATTTTTCCAAATTGGTAATTTTAAAATCCAAAAAGTCCCAACGAAGATTTCACTTACTTTGAAGAGGTCTTTTTAAATTCTTGGGAGAATCTGCCGCTGCCCGGTAGAAGACTCGGGGCTTCGCTTCTCGGAGGTACCGATGTCGACCAAAATGGCTCCCGCGACTCCAACTCCGCTGGCTCTCGGAGACTCTACTGTGTCTCCGGGCAGCAGAGGAGTCGCCAAAAAAAAGGAGCCCGCCGGTCTCTGTGCCTTCGGGACGCTCGACCCAAAGTTCTTGTGGGGAATCCGCGCGCCCCGCGGAATTCCCTCCCCCCCCCCGCGATGCCAGGGACTGCGGAGCTTGCAGTCCCTGCGTCTTCTTTGTCCGGCGCGGCAGACCGGAAGTGAAAATAGGGACATCCTATTCCGTGTCCTCCCACATTGACAGGCATATGTCAAGAATGCTTTGATGGTGTTTCCTGCTTGGCAGGGGGTTGGACTGGATGGCCCTTGTGGTCTCTTCCAACTCTATGATTCTATGATTCCTCTAATGAAAATAGGGACACCCAGTGCTATTTTTCTAGAAAAAGAGGTGCCAGAACTCACCATGAACACCTCCCTTATTCTCTTAGGATGGCAGTGGTGCCCACCTGAGAGGTGCCAGATCTGAGCTCCAGTGAGTTTTGGCTAAAAAAAAGCCCTGGGGGCATCCTGCTCCATACCCTCCAATAACCTCCCTTCCCATTTTGTGCTGTTTAGGAGCCCCAAAGGGAGTCTACACACGCACAAACACATGTCTGGCAAGTAGCAAATGAAAGGATGTGGCGGAGGGAAGGCAAGCCTCTGGGTGAATCAGGGGGATTTATTTAACGTCTTGCTGGGTCTCCACAATAGATAGGTCAAGGCACCCTGACAAATCCTATTTGTCATTTCCCCAAGACAAAAGCCCAATTGTCCGCCTGCAAATTGATTGAGTGAGGTGGAGACAACTGTTGCCCAGGATTCAAAAGGCCCAAGAAGACCGCTCTCCGTGTCAAAGGTTAGGCCATCTCCATGGTTTCTTGAAGGTCACGGAGCCTTCTGGCCTGATTCAGCATTCCTCTTCAGTGAAATGGGCCTTGAGTCATGGCCGTGGGGGCTAAGAGGGGAAGCTGTGAGCCAGGAAGCCTTGACTTTGAACCTTGCCTCTTCTCACAAACTCACAGAAGTCGCTGGGCTACAGCTTGTAAGAACACAAGAAGAGTCTTGTTGAATCAGGCCAAGGGACCACCTAGTCTAGGGTTACCAGACGCCCCTGGTTCCCGGGGACAGCCCCGGATTTGCAAATCTGTCCCCGGGAAATGTGGCAGCGGGAACCTCAGCAGCCCAGAGCCAGCCGAGTAGCACAGTTGGCTCTGGCTGGCTTCAGGATCTGCTTGCTGCTTGCTGAGATTCGCGCACCATTTTTCCTCACTGGAAGTCCCCGTATGAAGTGTCTTGTGCGCAACACATCATATGGGGACTTCCAGCGAGAAAAAATGATGGGCGTCACAGCTGCGAGCAGCTCCTGAAGCCAGCCAGAGCCAACTGCGCTACTAGGCTGGCTCCAGGCTGCTGACTGCCGCTGCCGAAGAGGAACCAGGGACGGACGGCGGTACAGATCTCCTTCCCGCTTCCCCATTTGTTTTGACTGATCGGGGGAGGCTCAGGAGTTGCGGCCGGCTGGCCGTTGCCCAGTTTTTTAAAAAAAACTCTGCACATTTATGTTTCACAGGGTGCAAAAGAAGGTCTTTGCACCTTGCATGGCAGAGAAACTGCATGCCTTGCGCCCCTCCTGGGCAACAGCCACCTGCCCGTGACTGCCAAGCCTCCCCCAATCTGTCAAAACAGGGGGAAGGGGGCAGGAGATCAGGGAAGGCTGGGAGTGACATTGCCCAGTTTTTTTAAAAAAAAACTCTGCGCATTTATGTTTCACAGGGTGCAAAAGAAGGCCTTTGCACCTTTATACAATATGCATGTTGTCTTTGTCCATGGAGTTTTCTTGTCAGGGATACTGGAGTGGCTTGCCAGTTCCTTCTCCAGGTGGATCACGTTTAGTCAAAATTCTCCACTATGACCTGTCCATCTTGGGTGGCCCTGCATGGCATAGCTCATAGCTTCTCTGAGTTATTCAAGCCCCTTCGCCACGACAAGGCAGTGATCCATTGAAGCTGAGGCTCCAATACTTTGGCCACCTCATGAGAAGAGAAGACTCCCTGGAAAAGACCCTGATGTTGGGAAAGATGGAGGGCACTAGGAGAAGGGGACGACAGAGGATGAGATGGTTGGACAGTGTTCTCGAAGCCACCAACATGAGTCTGACCAAACTGCGGGAGGCAGTGCAAGACAGGAGTGCCTGGTGTGCTATGGTCCATGGGGTCACAAAGAGTCGGACACGACTAAACGACTAAACAACAACAACAACAATATGCATGTGTACTTGGGCCCAGGGTCTTTTGCCTCACCATCCCCACTACTGACTCCCTGTTGGTACTCAACTTCGAAGAAGAAGAAGAAGAAGAAGAAGAAGAAGAAGAAGAAGAAGAAGAAGAAGAAGAAGAAGAAGAAGAAGTTATTATTTATACCCCACCCATCTGGCTGGGTTTCCCCAGCCACTCTGGGCGGCTTCCAACAGAAGAATAAAATAATTGATTAAAGATTAAAAGCCTCCCTAAACAGGGCTGCCTTCAGATTTATTCTAAAAATCTGGTAGCTGTTTTTCTCTTTGACATCTGATGGGAGGGCGTTCCACAGGGCGGGCACCACTACCAAGAAGGCCCTCTGCCTGGTTCCCTGTAACCTCGCTTCTCACAGGGAAGGAACTGCCAGAATGCCCTCAGCGCTGAACCTCAGTGTCCGGGCAGAACAATGGGGGTGGAGATGCTCCTTCAGGTATACTGGACCAAGGCCATTAAGGGCTTTAAAGGTCAGCACCAACACTTTGAACTGTGCTCGGAAACGTACTGGGAGCCAATGTAGATCTTTCAAGACCGGTGTTATGTGGTCTCGACGGCTGCTCCCAGTCACCAGTCTAGCTGCCGCATTCTGGATTAGTTGTAGAGTGTCCCCGGATTCATCGAAAAAAATCTGGTAACCATAATCTAGGCCAGCATCGTTTTCTCACTGTGGCTGCAAGATGCCCGCAAACAGGACTCAAACACTGGAGCCCTGTCCCCTCCTGTGGTTTACAGCAACTGGTATTCAGAAGCATTGCTCCCTCCAACTGTGGAGAAAGAACACAGGTGACACCCCCACCCACCCTGAAACACCCCTGTGCCCCTATCAGGCTTCAAAGAAAAAGCTCCAGCAGAAGATTCCCATGCCTAATCAAACGTTTACGAGTCAAGTGAGATATTCATGGAGCTGTCTAGAAAAATCTCCCACCCCTTATACAGTTGTACATTGGAAGTCGAACGGAATCCGTTCCGGAAGTCCGTTCGACTTTCAAAACATTTGGAAACCAAAGTGTGGCTCCTGATTGGCTGCAGGAAGCTCCTGCAGCCAATCGGAAGCCGTGGAAGCCCCGTCAGACGTTCGGGTTCCAGAAGAGCATTTGCAAACCAGAACAATCACTTCCGGGTTTGCAGCGTTTGGGAACCAAAACGTTCAAGAACTAAGCTGCTCAAAAACCAAGGTATGACTGTATACAACTGGAGGGGAAATGAACCCCCCTCTTTTCAACCCTAATTGCTGGAGGGTGGGAGCAAGTATGCATGTCTGTTTGTGGCAGCAGTGCCATCTGGGGGGGCTGAGGTCCCCAAATTTTCCAAGGAGGGAGTCGGGCCCCCTTAATATTCTGGAGCCAATGGGCCTTCTTGCAGCCACGACAGGCACTACCGGGCCTCCCTGTTGGGCTTCCTCCTGCCACATGACATCACACATCACCCCCTCCCCCGTTGGCCGGAACCCAGCGCCTGTGGTTTGTGGTCCATGTTGTAGTGCAGATGTGACGGTGATGCCCACGACCATTTGCAAATGTGTCCATGGGCTGAAAAGGGTTGGGAGCGGATCTGGGGATGCAATAGCAGCTCACATCTTAAGGATCCTTCCATGCTTCTCCCATGCGCTGTGCATTGCGCAGACACTACAGCAGAATGGAAACTCGTGGAATGGAGAGAACCAGTGGGATAGGATGATCTATGGAGAGCAATGCTATAAGAAGGGCTATCAATGGCTATTAGCCGTGATGGTTCTGCTCTGCCTTGCACAGTTGGACGCAGCGATGCTTCCGAATGCCAATTGCAGGAAACCGCAGGAGGGGAGAGCATTCCTCTTGCGCTCAGATCCTGCTTGCTTGTTTCCCTTTGGCCACTGTGAGAACAGGATGGTGGACTAGATGGGCCACTGGCCTGATCCAGCAGGCTCGTCTTCTGTTCTTCTCCTCTTAAGGACAGGGAAGGGTGTATCATTCTGTACGTCAAAGAGGGCAGAGAGTCAAATAAGATAGAAATCTCAATAGGGGCAGAGCTCCTTCACAGAATCGACAGGTATGGAAATATCCGGCCCGCAAAAGGAACTTAGCGCTGGGGGCACGTTATTGACGCCACAACCACAAAGCCCAGGGTGATCTTGAGATGGTGGCAGTATTCAACTAACCTTTTGTGTGAGCGTCAGAATTCACACTCGTGCAAGGGGATTTCTCTCCTTCCTGCTCCCACGTGCCCCACACCATCTGCTCTGGCGGACTGAGGAATCCCTGGAAGAGATTTAGGGGGAGCACGGGTGGAAGGAATGAGAAAGTTCCTTTGCGCAATGGAAAATTCTTGCGTTGATGGAACATTCACCTTAGGGCTACCCTGACTCCAACCCAGGAATAACAAACTCAGGGAGGTATTGACTGGAGACTGTGTAGCATGATGCTATTTCCCTCATTTGGATGGATCCTTGCAATTTTGTGTGGAAACCTTACCCTTTCAAATGCTAGCATGGAACAGGAACCCTATGAAAGAAAAAGGAAAGAAGTATCCGTCATCTGCTTGGTTGCTTCCCTCGGTCTCTGACTTCCACTCTCTCTCTCTCTCTCTCTCTCTCTCTCTCTCTCTCTCTCTCTCTCTCTCTCACACACACACACACACACACACACACACACAGGAAAACTTGAAAGCCTTGTTATCACCACATCCACTTGCCATTGCAAAAAGGACCTGTTAATTCCCCTGGTGCTCCAGCAAATGATGCCGCCTTTCAACAAAAGCACTGGAGCTCTACTCCCTGAGTCCCACCCCACAGCACACTGCTTTCCCCACCTGTTATGTACTGAGCTGAATCCTAGAACAATAGGATCCAGAATGCAGCAGTCTGATTGGTCCGCAGGAGCCACCCAATCCAGCTCCAGGTGGAAGTGAATCAGCAACCTGACTGGCCTGCAGGAGCAGCCAATCAGGCTGCTGGCAGAAGTCAATCTGCAGCCTGATTGGCCCATAGGTGCAGCCCTGAAGTAGCCAATCACGCAAGGCCCATTGTGTAAATAATGTATATAAGCAGACGTTTTGGGGAAAGAGCCATTCTTCTCTTCTTCTTCTATTGCTTCTACAAGCTGAATAAAGAGCATGAAACTCACTCTCGACAGAGTATATTTCACCACCGCTCCCACAATTTTTGTGGATGACAAGTCCATATTTTCCCATAAAACATTTCCTAACTGGTCTCACTGTGCTGTTTTGGGTTGACCTCTATGTTTCCTCCTGCATCAAAAGATCAGCCATGCCCATGTGCCTGTCAATGCGCAAGCTAGGGTGTGCACGCATGTATATATGTGTGTGTGCGCACGATGCCACATTGTCTGAGTTTGATAGGATGGAGCTAGCTGAGATTTGGAGTAATAAGAATAAAAATGTCTGCTTTTTTCAAACAGATGCTGTGATTTGTGAGTTTGGACCCATCCTGCCTAAAACTGGACAAAATTAAGCCAGAGTCTAATTTTGGTCTGCCATCTTGAATCATAATGGTGCCTGGAGTCTGAACACCAACAAAGACCAATGACCCATCTTGGGCAGCCTCATGCTGAGTTTAGAAACCGTATCTCGAGAGGCAGCTATGCCAAACTATGGGCAAAATCCTGGCCAAAGTCACACACATGTGTGATGCAAAATTGCTTGAACTTCATCAATCTTATGCGGCTGACAGATCGGCTAAGCTTTCCCTGCTTTGCCATGCACCAGCAGGGTCTGTGGCGTCAGTTATGAAGCTGTGAGACTCCTGTAGTTGCCGCTGACAGTTGGCTGGAGGCCAGCTCGGTTGTGGTCTCGCCGTGTCTTTCCAAATGACCGTTTGACTGTGACACGTTCAATCGGCACTCGAGCTCGACGTGGGAAGGAGAAAGGAATCATTCAGCCTTGCAAGGCCATTGATCCGCACGCCTGATCTTTTCAGCGGGAGCGAATGTGCGGCGCATGTGTTTGGGGGGGGGGGCTGGTATTTCATTCGAGCCAAAGAGACACCATTGTGTGGGGAGGTGGGAGGTGGGAGGGGGGCTGTGAGAGTCGGGAGAACGAGCCATTTATCACTTCCACTGAGTAGTTTCATATGTAAAGGACTCTTTATGGCCTTCCCTAATTGCCGTGATATTCCTCCGGCAATCACAATTCTTCCTCCTATCTGCTCGGCTCGGTCTGATGGATAGGCTGCTCGTGGAAGGGAAACCGAGAAAATAAATAAATGCTAAGAGAAAGGGAAGAGAGGAATCAACACTGGGAACTATTCCGCACTCATTCTGGGACCCAAGGCGTGGCCAAAACAGGGAGAGAAAATGGTGGCCAACACACCCACTGCGGCTCTTAGGTGAAGGATTATTTACACTACCTGGGAATTTGTAGAAACCCCAAAATATTCTGTGTTTTTTATATGGATAGTGAAATTTGTGAGCTTGGACCAATCGCAATGAAGTCATGCCAAAGTATCATTTTGGTCTGCCACATTGAACCAAAATGGCACCGAGAATCCAGACGTCAACAAAGGCCACCATCCCCCATCTTGGGAACCCTCATGAGGAGTTTGCTAACAATATCTCAAAACCTACTTCAAAATACAGGCGAAGTCACACCAAGGTTGTGTTTCGGTCTGCCATCTTGATTCAAAATGGTTCCAGGCACCCAAACCTCCACCGCCACCTCAGAAGCTCTTGAGCTGAATTTGGGTGGCAGTATCCTGAGAGGTGCTTGATGCTTTTGAATTATGGTGCTGGAGGAGACTCTTGAGAGTCCCACGGACTGCAAGAAGATGAAACCTATCCATTCTTAAGGAAATCAGCCCTGAGTGCTCACTGGAAGGACAGATCGTGAAGCTGAGGCTCCAATACTTTGGCCACCTCATGAGAAGAGAAGAATCCTTGGAAAAGACCCTGGTGTTGGGAAAGATTGAGGGCACTAGGAGAAGGGGACGACAGAGGACAAGATGGTTGGACAGTGTTCTCGAAGCTACGAACATGAGTTTGACCAAACTGCGGGAGGCAGTGCAAGACAGGAGTGCCTGGCGTGCTATGGTCCATGGGGTCACGAAGAGTCGGACACGACTAAACGACTAAACAACAATCCATTCTTAAGGAAATCAGCCCCGAGTGCTCACTGGAAGGACAGATCCTGAAGCTGAGGCTCCAATACTTTGGCCACCTCATGAGAAGAGAAGACTCCCTGGAAAAGACCCTGATGTTGGGAAAGATGGAGGGCACAAGGAGAAGGGTTACGACAGAGGACGAGATAGTTGGACAGTGTTCTTGAAGCCACCAACATGAGTCTGACCAAACTGCGG
The DNA here is from genome assembly GCF_963506605.1 of Zootoca vivipara. NCBI lineage: Eukaryota > Metazoa > Chordata > Lepidosauria > Squamata > Lacertidae > Zootoca > Zootoca vivipara. The sequence continues at coordinate 4,883,320 of NC_083284.1, read as the reverse complement.
GAGGCAGTGGAAGACAGGAGTGCCTGGCGTGCTCTGGTCCATGGGGTCACGAAGAGTCGGACACGACTAAATGACTAAACAACAACAACAACATCCTGAGAGGTGGTTGAACCTATGCTTCAAAATGGGTGAAGTCATGCCAAAGTCATGTTTCCATCTGCCATCTTGATTCAAATAATAATAATAATAATAATTTATTATTTATACCCCGCCCATCTGGCCGGGTTCCCCCAGCCACTCTGGGCGGCTTCCAACAAAACAGAAATTCTAAAATACAGAGATCCATCAAACATTAAAATTCAGAAATCCATCAAACATTAAAAGCTTCCCTAAACAGGGCTGCCTTGAGATGCCTTCTAAAGGTCTGGTAATTGTTGTTCTCTTTGACCTCTAGTGGGAGGGCATTCCACAGGGTGGGTGCCACTACCGAGAAGGCCCTCTGCCTGGTTCCCTGTAACTTGGCTTCTCGTAGTGAGGGAACCGCCAGAAGGCCCTCGGAGCTGGACCTCAGTGTCCGGGCAGAACGATGGGGGTGGAGACGCTCCTTCAGGTATACCGGACCGAGGCCGTTTAGGGCTTTAAAGGTCAACACCAACACTTTGAATTGTGCTCGGAAACGTACTGGGAGCCAATGTAGGTCTTTCAGGACCGGTGTTATGTGGTCTCGGCGGCCGCTCCCAGTCACCAGTCTAGCTGCCGCATTCTGGATTAGTTGTAGTTTCCGGGTCACCTTCAAAGGTAGCCCCACGTAGAGCGCATTGCAGTAGTCCAAGCGAGAGATAACTAGAGCATGCACCACTCTGGAGAGACAGTCAGTGGGCAGGTAGGGACTCAGCCTGCGTACCAGATGGAGCTGATAAACAGCTGTCTTGGACACAGAGTTGACCTGTGCCTCCATGGACAGCTGTGAGTCTAAGATGACTCCCAGGCTGCGCACCTGGTCTTTCAGGGGCACAGTTACCCCATTCAGGACCAGGGAGTCCTCCACACCCGCCCGCCTCCTGTCCCCCACAAACAGTACTTCTGTCTTGTCAGGATTCAATCTCAATCTGTTAGCCGCCATCCATCCTCCAACCGCCTCCAAGCACTCACACAGGACCTTCACTGCCTTCACTGGTTCTGATTTAAAAGAGAGGTAGAGCTGGGTATCATCAGCATACAAAATGGTGCCCAGCATCCAAACAGTGACGACGACTGCCATCCCCACCTCATGAGCACGTGCGCTGAGTTTGGTGATGATATCTCAAGAGATGGACAAATCTCTAGCAAATAAATGGACCGAGACAGACACCTGGTTTGGGTGCAACTTTCTTTTCATCCCAGCATAGAGTTGCTCAGAACTTGGGGTGGGGTTATGTTGGTTTGCTTGCTTCTTAATAAATTTATACAGTGGTACCTTTGGTTCTCAAACGCCTTGGAACCCAAACACTGCAAACCCAGAAGTAAGTGTTCTGGTTTGCGAACTTTTTTCGGAAGCCGAACGTGCTCTGTTTTGAGTGTCACACTTCCATTTTGAGTGCTACGCTGAGGTCTGTCTGTTTTTGCTATTTATTTTGCGTTTTTTTTTACGGCTCTTTTTTGGGTTGTTTTTGTGACTGTGTGGAACCCAGTTCAGCTACTGATGGATTGATTGTGTGACTACAGTCCATTGTTTATTGCTGTTTTAGGGGTTATTTTAAAAGTCTGGAACGGATTTATCCATATTTTAAAATTCTGGAACGGATTAATCCATTTTTGCATTCCTTTCTATGGGAAAGCATGCTTTGGTTTTGGAACGCTTCGGTTTTGGAACGGACTTCCGGAACAGATTACGTTTGAGAACCAAGGTATCACCGTACCTTGCACTTTCCTCCAGAGGAACAAAGGCAGGAAACATATTGTTGTTGTTTAGTCGTTTAGTCGTGTCCGGCTCTTTGTGACTCCATGGACCAGAGCACGCCAGGCACTCCTGTCTTCCACTGCCTCCTGCAGTTTGGTCAGACTCATGTTCGTAGCTTCGAGAACACTGTCCAACCATCTCGAGGAAACATATTACTAAAGCAATTAAAACTTTGAACTTTGAAGTTTAGCGCAACTTTCTAAAGTGCAGTTTAAGGCAAGCTTCCAAAAAGTACTTCAAAGCAGTCATCTAAAAAGCAGTTTGAGTCTCGTAAAAAAAAATCCGTCCATGGTTAGGGTGAGCTGGTATGTTTTTGTGTGTGGAATCGTCCAGGGGAGTTATTTGCAAGGCTGGATTTAAAAAATAATATCGTGAATTACGCGCATGCCAGACTCCCAAGTTTTGCAAAGCTGCCCAAAGTCTTATTAGATCAGCTCTGCTACATCTATAATTCAAGGGGAGGGGATAAGGGGCGGGTTCCAAGGATGAGATTAAGATCATGCTACTTAGAGAGTGCAGGCAGCCCAAGCCCCCTCCAGATAAAGTCTTGTTGCAAGAGAAAGTTCCACATTAGCCGCCGAGGATTCTTCCTGTCCATCCTCTCCAGGCGGCAGCTTGCAAAATTGATTAACAAACACACACAGAGAAGAAAATTGCAGGGCTTAAGCAAAAGAATAATGATTTTTCTAATAGGAATGTTGCCTTGATTAGCAGAAATTATAGGGCAGCTCTGCTGGTATGCTTTGCCAAACATAAACCTGGAACCAGGTCTTAACTGCCAAATGTGTTGGAGGGGAGGAGAGGAGGGAGAATAGGTCAACGCAAGTCGAAATAATCATTGACCTGTTTTGCAAAGCGGTTTCCAAAGGGCCAAATGGGTGGTAAGAAGCCCGTGGGCCATTTTATAAAACTCAGCATGGCGTAGAGAAAGTGGAGAGAGGAAAGCTTTTCTCCCTTTTTCATAACACTAGGAATCGTGGTTACAGGTAGGTAGCCGTGTTGGTCTGGGTCGAAGTAAAATAAAAAAAATTCCTTCAGTAGCACCTTAAAGACCAACTAAGTTTTTATTTTGGTATGAGCTTTCGTGTGCATGCACACTTCTTCAGATACAGTGAAATGGGAGTCCCCAGGCACTTATGTAGAGAAGGGGTGGGGAGGGGTGGGGATGGGGAGGGGGGATCACTCAGAAGGGTGGTGGAAATGGGTGATTGACTGACTGATAGCTGTTGATGACCGGAAATGACTGCAAATGGTTTTGCATGAAAAAGCAAGGGTTGAGATGGCTGAAGATCGCTTATCATGTATAATGAGATAAGAATCCGATATCTCTGTTCAAACCAGGTCCCTCCATGGTTTTGAGCTTGGTGATAAGTTGTAATTCAGCAACTAGGAATCGTGGACATCTGAGGAAGCTGAATGCTGGAAGATCCAGGACAGATAAGAGAAAGGACTTCTCCATGCAGCATGGAGTTAAACTGTGGAACTCCCTGCCACAGGAGGCTGCGATGGTCACCAACCTAAGTGGCTTTGTTAGACAAATTCATGGAGGAGAGGGTTAGCAATGGCTACCAGCCATTGGTGGTTATGCTCTGCCGCCACAGTTTGAGGCAGCGATGCTTCTGAATCCCAGTTGCTGGAAACCACAGGAGGGGAGAGAGCGCTTGTGCTCGGATCCCGCTTGCGCGTTCCCCCCCAGGCATCTGGTTGGCCATTGTGAGAATAGGATGCTGGACTAGATGGGATGTTGGCCTGATCCAGGGAGCTGTTGTTATGCTCTTCTTAAGACGCTCTGGCGGTTGATTCTCATGTGCTATGATTTCTGGCATGATTTCTACAACAGCGGCAGTTTCGCCTTAGGTGCAGAAGGGTCTTTGCAAAGACCACAAACAGAAGGACATTTATCGCCTCCAACATCACGTCCTTCGGTGGAACTCATTCACACATTCAGCTGAGAGTTGTGAAATGCTGGAGACAGTGAGGTACTTGAAGGTATCTTTGGATGAACAAGGGAGAAGGAAGCAATGCTAGTTCTAGATTTGGGGAGAGGCATGGGCAAGATCCCCTGGTTAGAGCCTCCCTCCAGTTGACCCCACCTTGGAGGGGCCCTCCTTCCCAATGTGGTTGCTGCTGCCGCCGCCCCACACTTGCCCAGACAGCTTATGGGCAGGTAAGCAAGGGGGTGCATGGAAACAATTATGGGCTGCATCAATAGGAGTATAGCATCTAGATCAAGGGAAGTAATAGTACCACTCTATTCTGCTCTGGTCAGACCTCACCTGGAGTACTGTGTCTAGTTCTGGGCACCACAGTTCAAGAAGGATACTGACAAGCTGCAACATGTCCAGAAGAGGGCAACCAAAATGGTCAAAGGCCTGGAAACGATGCCTTATGAGGAACGGCTTAGGGAGCTGGGTATGTTTAGCCTGGAGAAGAGAAGGTTAAGGGGTGATATGATAGCCATGTCCAAATATATAAAAGGATACCATATAGAGGAGGGAGAAAGATTGTTTTCTGCTGCTCCAGAGAAGCAGACAAGGAGCAATGGATTCAAACTACAAGAAAGAAGATTCCACCTAAACATTAGGAAGAACTTCCTGACAGTAAGAGCTGTTTGACAGTGGAATTTGCTACCAAGGAGTGTGGTGGAGTCTCCTTCTTTGGAGGTCTTTAAGCAGAGGCTTGACAGCCATATGTCAAGAATGCTTTGATGGTGTTTCCTGCTTGGCAGGGGGTTGGACTGGATGGCCCTTGTGGTCTCTTCCAACTCTATGATTCTAAGAGGAATGGCAACTGCCTACTCAGGGAGCAGGTGAGGAAACAGTTTGGGCTGCTGCCCTCACTCGTCTTCTTGGTGGCATTTTGGTCCATTTTGGAATGCTGGGCCTTGGAATCTGCCAAACGATTCTGACCCCTGGCATGGGACCAGGATGCCACCTCTTGGGGACTGAGCCCTTTTCAGACCCCCCCCCCCAATTTTTTGGAGTGGAGGCCGGGCCTCCTCAATGTTGAGGTTTTATAGCTCCCCCCAACCCCCCAAATCGCCACTTCCGATATGGGTTGCCAAACACCCAGATTTTCACAGGTGCTGTTCCCAACAGCTGAATACTGGGTATGCCAGGGAATTCTGGACGTATGGCAACCCTGCCTGATGTCACGCGCATGACATTGGCCCCTCAGATCGCGCTCTCTAGCTGGCGCCTCTGCATGGGGCCTGACTGGAAGCACGTGGGTCTCAGACTCCTGAACTCTTTCCTTCTGGATCTCTTGAAAAGCGGTACATCCTCTCTTGCAGTGCAAAAGTTCCCAGAGGGAAGCTGTGCTTTTCTGGCAGGGTTCACGCCTGACAGGCAGAAATTCAAGAGGGGCAGCTTTTCTAGAATGGCATGCCCCTTTTGCCATGCACCCACTGTGGGTTTTGCTTCTCCCTGTGTTAAGAAATGTCAGAAGCTGCTGTAGGTGGGCATATGAGAGAGAGAGAGAGAGAGAGAGAGAGGAGGAGGAGGAGGAGGAGGAGGAGGAGGAGGAGGAGGAGGAGGAGGAGGAGGAGGAGGAGGAGGAGGAAATGATTTAGGGCAGCGATGTCCAACTCCCAAGAGACTGCAATCTACTCACAGTATAAAGAGACCGGCTGTGATCTACCCATTGTCATTACCAGAAGTTGTTGAGGAGTTGTTGATATGATCGATCTGTTGGACATGCCTGATCTAGGGGATTTCCTGGAAATGGAAGGACTTCTTCAAGTGTATTTGTGCAAATTGGTATTACTAATCAGTTGCAAGGGAAAATCCAGAATGCAACTTTGGAAAAAAAAACCTTGGCTATCACATTCCCTGACAGAAAAATTAATTTGGGGCCTTCCCTGGGTAATTCTGTTAGACTGCAGGTCGGATGATTCAACTGCGGATGTCAAAATGTCATGAGAAGCGGGGGCAGGTTTGTAACACAAAACCCAGGCAGGGCAGTTACTTTCTCCTAGGCTTTTCTCACTTAGTCTCAGGCTAAGAGGGGCCAGGCTGCATTTTGTGAGCTTATACAACTCTTCAACTTTCACCCTCCCAGCTTGCCTCTTCTGTCATTTGCTCCAGGCTGTGGATGACAAGGATTCCTAAGGGACAGTCCCGGGTCTACGAATTTTGCCCCAAGGGTTCAAAGGTCTACAATGCAATGAATCACAGGGATACGATTATTACAGTCTATTTGCAATATGCAGAGTTCCAGTTCAAGAAGGCAGAGCTGGTTAGCTGTATTAAAGCTGGCCCTCCATCTATGCAGAACACCCTTTTGCAAAAATACTTAATAATAAAACATGCCGTTCGAAACAAAGACAATCGAAAAGAGAAGAAAAAGCCACACAAGGAGGGGGGGAGCATTGCAAACATCATTCCTGCATTGCAGGGGGTTGGACTAGATGACATTTTGGGTCCCTTCCACCTCTACAGTTCTATAGTTTTTAATATATATATATATAGTGCTGCCTGGTGCTTTTTGGAGCCCCTCCAAATGCTTCCCTGCTTAGCCTCTGGATTGCAGTTTTGTCACTCTTCCCTGTCATCAGTCCTAGTCTTGGATCCATGGGAGTGGCCAGCTTACTCTCAAGAAACCCTGAGGGGACCAGGGTGCCACTTCTGGCACAGGCCCACCCAACAGCAACCCTCCCTGTTATGTACTGAGCTGAATCATAGAACAATAGGATCCAGAATCAGCAGTCTGATTGGTCCGCAGGAGCCACCCAATCCAACTCCAGGTGGAAGTGAATCCGCAACCTGATTGGCCTGCAGGAGCAGCCAATCAGGCGGCTGGCAGAAGTGAACCCGCAACCTGATTGGCCTGCAGGAGCAGCCAATCAGGCTGCTGGCAGAAGTCAATCCACAAACTGATTGGCCCACAGATGTAGCCCTGAAGTAGCCAATTACGCAAAGCCCATTGTGTAAATAATGTATATAAGCAGATGGTTTTGGGGAAAGGGCATTCTTCTCTTCTTCTCCTTGATGACTACGAGCTGAATAAAGAGCATGAAATTCACTCTCAACTCTGAGTATATTTCACTGGCAACGAGGATGGGATCCTTCCCCCTGCTTGCTCAGATCCAGGAGTCAGTGGAGTCCCCCACCCCCTGTAAGATCAGGCCTGCTTATCGAAGGGTCATAGTTCAGTGGTGGAGCATCTGCTTTTCATCCAGAAGTTCTCAGATTCAACCTCCGGCACCTACATGAAAACCTGGAGAGACTCAGTTTCTAAGTAAAATAATAATTATAATTTATTATTTATACCCCGCCCATCTGGCTGGGTTTCCAACAAAAACTCTGGGTGGCTTCCAACAAAATATTAAAAATACATTAAAACATCAGTCATTAAAAAACTTCCCTAAACAAGGCTGCCTTCGGCCCTAAGGCAGATCCCATACCCCTCAATTGTCCTGATTTGAGTGAGACACACAGAATTACAGAAGCCATCCCAGCTTCTGATTGCAGCCCAGAATGTCCCATTTCTTGGTCCAGTGCTCTCACACAATTCATTTAGCTCACACCAGAGCATCAGACCCAAAAAACCCCACTTGTTTTTTCATCTTGCGTGAGTCGGCTGACTGCTGCAAGAGTTTGGGATCCAAAACCGAGTCTCCCGATTTTGATCAGAGGAGTGTTTGGGGGGGGGGGTATGAGATTCCAGTGCTGCCAATTGACTGCACTTTTGCAGGTTGTGAAATCCGGCTTCTCTGGCTCAAGTCAGAACCGAGTCGACATTTGCCCTGCAATTCACAGTCCCATGACAAGATGGTAATTTTCATCTATTTTGGAGGGGCTTTTCAGTGGTGGCCCCGTCTTTTCATCATTCCTTTTGACATGCTGGTGCAGCTACTGTGGCCTGATTGCAAACACCACCAGTTTAGGAGGCAGGGAAAGCAAACGACTGCGGAGCGAAGAAACGAGAGACACAGAATATGCAGGTATATCCACTATTCACCAATTGTAGCCAGGTTCTGTCTGATCTGGACGGAGGACGTCCCGTCCCTTGGCTGCAGTAGCCCATCCAGTGAAGAAAACATAAGCAACAAATAATTTACAAACTAAGCTATGGATATATGGCTCACTGAATATACATCAGCAGGGTTTCACAGCATCTTCAGCAGCCCAGAAGCTGGGCTGGACAAAAGAAGAAAATAATAATTTGAAGATCTAACAGTTCAAGAGATTTCAAAGCATCCAAGGACATGCTCTGATCAGGATAAAGCTCACAGTTCCTTGCAGGAATTCTCTGCTGCATCCCGCAGCAATATCTGGTGGGGGATAAATCTGTAAGTCTTGAAAACAGGCTTAAGACAAACATCCAGGCTTCTTCTGAGCTCCTGTGGAGCAACCCCTCTGCCTCTTCTTCCAGGATGACTCCTGGGACGTCCCCAGAAGAGCAGGCTTATTGTGCTTGCTCCACTGCTATGAAGAAAAGGGGATGAACACATTCTTCTTTTAATAACAAGGATAGAAACATGGGTTACACAGAGAAGTTATCGCAGTTCAAGGTCACATTCCAAGCAGGCAAGGAGGTCACCGAGCAGTGAGGGATGTGACCTGGGTAAAGTGTGTGGCCTATGGAGTGTTGGCCGTCGGGTCCTGGGTTCCCCACTCCCTTGCACGACCAAGTCTCTGCCAGAAGCGGGTGTCAGGAGTGAGGCAGCAATAAATCACACAGAGTAAGCGAAGTTAACTCTTTATTAGAAGAAACAGGGTCTGCTCAGGAGTGCCAGAAACTCATCCTGGTAGCGCTTTCCCCTATGAGCCAGTTGTGGGAACTAGGGACGCGTGTGGCGCTGTGGTCTAAACCACTGAGCCTCTTGGGCTTGCTGATCAGAAGGTTGGTGGTTCAAATCCCCATGGTGGGATGAGTTCCCGTTGCTCTGTCCCAGCTCCTGACAACCTAGCAGTTTGAAAGCACACGAGTTACAAGTAGATAAATAGGTACCGCTGTGGCGGGAAGGTAAACGGCGTTTCCATGTGCTCTGGCTTCCATTACGGTACTCCATTGCTCCAGAAGCAGTTTCGTCCTGCTGGCCAAAAGGTGTCTATGGATAAACGCCAGGCTTCCTTGGCCTGAAAGCGAGATGAGCGCTGCAAACCCAAAGTCACCTTTGACTCGACTTAACCGTCCAGGGATCCTTTACCTTTACCTTTAGTTGCGGGAACTGAAGGTCCCTGCCTCCCCACAGCAACCTAAGCCTCATCCACTCCTGGGTCCTTCCCAAGCAATCGGGGACAATGCCTCATGTCTATCTTTGCTCCTCTCGCTTCATGCCTCCCCTGGTTCTGGGAGACCAGAGCAGAGGGCAGCATGTCACAGCAGGAGGGGACAACCACCTGGCTTCTTCACCAGCCTGCCTCATTCCTGCCTCTTGGTCTCTCTCTCCTTTCCTGCTCCAGCTTCTGATTCCGGACTTCTCTCTGCCACAGACTCTCCCTGCTCACTAAGGCCTGTTACCTCCCCAGCTTCCGACACCTCCTCTTCCCAGTCCTCTCCCTCTAACCACTCATCGTCATCCCACCACCAATCCCCGGGCTCTGAGCCTTCTTCCCTCGGGGGTTCCCCAGCTGGTTCCTCCCACCATTCCTCTGTGTCCAACCAGTCCATGAGAGTCACTCAGCCACCCAACCCCCCCTCGATATCTGCATGTATGACCTGTTTCTTTCCATCTGCTTTCCGTCATCGCCACCACCACTGATTTCCCCCGCTGCTGCCATGTGTAAGCGGCAGCCGAGATTCATCGTTTTTGAGGCAGGAGGAAACAGGGAAAGAAGGGGATTCATCCTCTCTGCCTGGCGGCTGATGGCTCAGAGTCACACATGGCTTCTCAGATTGCAGGAGAGGAATGACATATGTTTTCCCCCTGCCACACACAAACCCATTTGCGAATGTAACAGAAAACCACATGGGCAAGTGTTGAATGCTATTATTAGTTCAATTTATTAGAGCTGTGAGGGATATTTTCCAGTTTTGGTTTTGAAGCAGAAACCAGTCAATTCACTACTGTTACCAGGGCCGTCTTAAGCATATCCGGCACCGTGGTGCAAAGCTCCTTCCGGTGCGCCCCCCCCCGGTTTCCCAGAGGTTTTTTTTTTAGGGAGGACGATGCTGCTGGCGGGGCTGGAGGAGGCGGGCAGCAGCTGGAGGGGGGCTCCTCTGGCAGGGAAGAGGTGGAGGCTGGACGTGGTGGCTCCCGGCTCAGCTGGCCGCTTCATGCCATGGTGACCATGGCAGGTGGAGGCTCCGGGCACGGCGCTGCTTTGGCGCGGCACGGCATGGCGAAGGCAGGCAAGGGCGGTGAGCTGATGCCAGGAGGCGCCGCGTCCAACCTCCGCCTCTTCCCTGGCGCCCTCCAGAACCTGGCGCCCTGGCGCCCTGCGCCACTAGCCTCTATGGGTAAGACGCCCCTGACTGTTAATCTTAAGAACCTTTACATTGAGCAGACATTTGGCACTCTAAATATATGTTTGTATTTAATGGCTAGATTTGTAGTCCAATGTTCTGCAATGCAAGGATCACAACTAAAGAATCCTTGTAGAACCGTTTTGGGTCTTTCCTTGACCATCGCCCTGAGACCTAAGCGAAGACGGACAGTTAAAAAACCCTTTAATGAATCAAATAAGTCAAATTATCTACTTAGAGGTAAGCCCTATGGAGTTCAGCAAGACTTATTCCCAGGCAAGTGTGTGCAGGACCGCAGGACCAGTGGCTTATTTTTAAAAGCCAAATATTTATGGGCTTATTCCATTGTTACATTTCTGTTTTGCCTTTCCTCCAGCCGGGAGCCTGCGGTGCCTTAAAAGCTTTAACTCATTAAAACAAAGCATACAGTAACAGAACCTTACTTAAAGCCACTTAAAGTCAGCAGCAACAAATGTCCTCAGCACCATTCCCAGGAAATCATTCCCAGCTATGATCCAAAGGCTTTGTAGTCCCACAAAATCAGGGCCACAAAACTGAAGGCAACACGGCTTCTCGTGGATTCAAGGGCTGCATCTGAGTCATGGGTGCCACTGACCGAGAGACTCCCGCAAAGATCTCAGGGCATTCAATTCTATGATTCTGTGACTGGGATATGAGGAATGAGGCCGTCCTTAAGGCATCCTGGACTCGGGCTGTTAAGGGACCCAGGTGGCGCTGTGGTTAAACCACTGAGCCTAGGACTTGCTGATCAGAAGGTTGGCGGTTCGAATCCCTGCGACGGGGTGAGCTCCCGTTGCTCGGTCCCAGCTCCTGCCAACCTAGCAGTTTGAAAGCACGTCAAAATGCAAGTAGATAAATAGGAACCGCTACAGCGGGAAGGTAAACGGTGTTTCCGTGTGCTGCTCTGGTTCGCCAGAAGTGGCTTAGTCATGCTGGCCACATGACCTGGAAGCTATACACCGGCTCCCTCGGCCAATAATGCGAGATGAGCGCGCAACCCCAGAGTCGGTCACGACTGGACCTAATGGTCAGGGGTCCCTTTACCTTTACCTTACTCAGGCTGTTAATGAGCTTGCGGATTCATACAAGAGCCTTGGACATTGTGCAGCAGCATGTGGGCAGCCAGCGCAAGCACTGAAGCCCTAGAGCAGGGGTCAGCAAACTTTTCAGCAGGGGGCCGGACCAGATTTTGAAAAAATAATAATGAACGAATTCCTATGCCCCACAAATACCCTGAGATGCATTTTAAATAAAAGGACACACTCTACTCATGTAAAAAAACACGCTGATTCCCAGACCACCCATGGGCTGGATTTAGAAGGCGATTGGGCCAGATCCGGGCCCCAGGCCTTAGTTTGCCTACCTACCCATGCCCTAGAGTTATGTGCTGGTGGCGGTCAGTTCCCTAGCTGCGGTATTTTCCTCTTGCTGGATCCTCCAAGCCAGATCTGACTGTAGCCCTTCAGAGAGTGCAAGGCAACGGTCAAGTCTTGAAGATGCCAATGCATGAATCGCTGCAATCGGTGCCCTTAGCCTCAGTTTAAATGTTTGTGTTACGTGAACCAATGGGGTGCTTCCATGGAAGCAGCTCCAGAAGCAGGGAGCCACCACTGAGAAGGCCCTGACATGGGTCACTTCCCTACTAACCATTCCAACAGATGGAGAAGCAAGTTGGCATCCCCAACTGAGTGCAACACTCAGTTCTAACCGTCATTGCCTCATTTGGGACTTTAAAAAAAAAAAATCGAACTCTTTGAGGTGGGCTCTGTGGCATGTGTATATGCTTTGCATGTAGACATCCCCAGGACCAACCCTTAAGCAGAGGTGAAGCACCTGTGACCCTCAGGTGATGTTAGACTATAATTTTCACCAGCCCCGGCCTGCATGACCAATGGTCAGGGATGCTTGGGAATACCTGGAGGGCCACGGCTTCCCCATCTTTCCTGTATGTCATCAACCCTCCCAAGTATTGAACTTTGGGCATTGTGTTATTCTAAGACAAACCATTGGTCTATCCAAGGATGTCTACACTAGGGATGGGGAACCAACTGATGTTGGACTCCAGCTCCCATCAACCCGAGTGTTGGATGGATTTTGATGAGTAGGAGAGGTTATTTTATTTATTAACTATCCTCTTAAAAAGCAGAGACATTACCTTGCCGACAAAGGGCTGTATAGTTAAAGCTATGGTTTTCCCAGTAGTGATGTATGGAAGTGAGAGCTGGACCATAAAGAAGGCTGATCGCCGATGAATTGGTGCTTTTGAATTATGGTGCTGCAGGAGACTCTTGAGAGTCCCATGGACTGCAAGAAGATCAAACCTATCCATTCTGAAGGAAATCAGCCCTGAGTGCTCACTGGAAGGACAGATCGTGAAGCTGAGGCTCCAATACTTTGGCCACCTCATGAGAAGAGAAGAATCCCTGGAAAAGACCCTGATGTTGGGAAAGATGGAGGGCACTAGGAGAAGGGGACGACAGAGGACGAGATGGTTGGACAGTGTTCTCGAAGCTACGAACATGAGTTTGACCAAACTGCGGGAGGCAGTGCAAGACAGGAGTGCCTGGCGTGCTCTGGTCCATGGGGTCACGAAGAGTCGGACACGAATAAACAACTAAACAACAACAAAATTATCCTCCCCCTTTTTCTTACTTGCGTGAGAATGCAAATACCTATTTCAAAGAAATCGCTCTCAGGCCGTTTAAGTAAACAAGAAAAAATGTGAGGCTTATTCACATCAAAGTTCTTGCCAGGATTCAACAGACACAGGGATGAAAACCAGGCAGGCAAAAATGGCTAAATGTTACAAATACCCATAGTCCAGTTCAAAATAGAGCCTGCTCCCTGGAGGAGAGCTCAAGGACATCCTAACCTATCACAGGTGTGATGAAGAGTGCAGTGACAGGAAGAAGAAGATTAAATTTCTATTCTTTCCCCTGCCCACCACAAAAGTTTAGAGAATATGACGTCATAGAGTTCCCTTTCTAGCATTCATGCATTGGTGATTTGGGTACAGACAGGGGCGTAGCAAGGGGTGCGATGGGGGTGGGCCGCCACGGGTGCAACCCTGGAGGGGCGTGACACTTGGGGTGCCGCTCGCGTGGCAGCCTATACAGCCGCTGTGCACAGCAGCAGCCCGTAAGGCCGTTGCGCGGCAGTGCACACACGTGGTATGCCACACATGCGCAGTCCGTACGGGGTGCCGCTGGCGTGCAATGGCCTTACGGGCTGCCACTTGCGCACGGCGGCACGGCAGCCTATACACAGTGCGCATGCACAGTGTTGCTACGTAGTGAACGCATGTGTCGTATGTAGCGACACTGCGCATGCGCACTACATGCAAAGCCGCGCATGTGCACATCATGATGGGTTGCCGCCCTGGGTGCCGGAGCGGCTTCCTACGTCACTGGGTACAGATCTTCCCCTACCCAGTCAGCATGGCCATTGGGTCAGGAGGAATGATGGGATTTGTAGTTCAACAATATCTATGAGGGGGTCAGATAGAAGGGGGAGGAGGAGGAGGAGGAGGAGGAGGAGGAGGAGGAGGAGGAGGAGGAGGAGGAGGAGGAGATTTGCAGTGATGCAGCAATCATCTCAATGGACAAGTCTGAACTGCTGGTCTGATCATGCTTCCTTATATTGCATATGTAAAGAAACAACACAAGTTTTGAGTGATGTCTGTGCAACAACTTGGAAATCACTAGCAAAACCTCCCGGAGGCAAATAGGTCTTAAAACAACACTGCGAATCTTCAAAGTGATACTTAAGTCTAATCTCACCCCTGAAGGCACCATTACAATGCAATCAGACATACTATTCTGGGCTGGTTGGGGTTGTTGTGCTTTTTTTCCCTTTCTATTTTTGGCGGAAACCGTTTCACCTCATGCCCCCCCCCCCATCTGCAATAATCCATTCCCAAACCAGCAAAGCAATTATGCCCTCATGCTCGGTAATTCATCCTCTTTTTGGGGCTGTACTTTGGGGAGTGTAGAGGGGAGGGTTGAAATCACAGAGGGCATTCCTTCCACCCCCTCCCCCAATTCCCCGGCATCCCATAAGAACTGCAGCCAGCGTTTAGTATTGATTTCCACATAAATCTGTGTTTTTAAAGACTCTGTTTTTGCACATGCGAGGCATTTAAATTGGCCCGAGAACATTCTCGGCATCATGAAAACTTAATGAGATAATTATTGTGCCGAGAGTTTGTGTATTAATTATAAAGAGATTTAGGTCTCGGAGCGAGAGG